>NC_139574.1:38295034-38660034 GCF_946808225.1 Silurus aristotelis
CTTAAGAATAATAATGATGATGATAATGACATATGAAGGTCTTTTTCAATGACATGAATCTGCATTGGTACATTTACATTAGGTTTGGCTGCTGAATCTTTGCTGAAGGATCCAGCAAACTGTGACTTTGTAAACTGTGTGCTGAAAATGTAAAGATCTGATTTCCCTTTTGAAGAAAACACAAAATCTAACATTCACACATTAATATGTTTAATCCACAATCATCTCTGTACACTAGTGAGAGTCTGAGGGCAGAAGTGAAGTGATATGAAGATCATGAGCTCTTCTACAGCTTACTGGTAAGTGTGCCATTACTGCCACCTAGCGGATAATTAACAAATAAACTCTCAAATACAGGTAGATTCACACCTGTATTGTATTGTATTGTATTGTATTGTATGTTGTATCCTCAAAGAAACACAAACAAATAGAAGACAGTAAAAGAAAAAGGGGGAAAAGAAAATTACTGTAAATTGGTTTTCAAAGAACATGTAGGAATTTGAAGCAGAAGTCAGAACAAGAAAAACACAGGTAGGAACTGAACCTCAGACCCCACTGTAATGTAGAACACAGACACACTGTATGACATTAAATCAGTTCACATTTATTAACAACATCCCGACTTCCCAAGCCATGGCATAATGACACCAGACTCTTTCTCCAAATAATTATAGAGGATCCTCACATACACAAAGCTTCTGTGTCTAAACTGCAATTTCTTGGGGCATCTGATATCAGAACAATGTAAAACTTAAAAGAAAAAAAAAAGGCAGGCAAAATATCCCTGTGCCCAAGACCAAGGAACAGCTCATGTATTTCCTAGGAATGTGGTTGCAGGAATTTTCAAGACTGGAAACTTCCCATATGAATTATCAGGAATATTTCGGTATTAACAGGAATGAATGGAAATACAGTTGGAATTTACAAAATTGCAAGTTATCCTATAACAGGGAACTTAAATGTAGTTAAAAAATAACTTGCTTGATAATCAACCAGATTGAATGCAGTTTCAGTTGAATTTCTACCTGCACATTCATCAATCACATGCACACAGCACACTTACTGCAGGGCTCCTGAGGCCGTACCCCTACATGCACTGTGTTTTCTTCATGTAAACAATGAGTCACGCCTCAAAAAAGGGTAAAAACCACTGCCTTATGGGTAATAAAAGACCAATAATCAGGATCTCAGGTCTACATTCCTTACTATTGAAGTAAACAGGACCAATACAGAACAGTTCATCAGACAGGAACACACACTGATTAGTCCCATCAGCCACAGATCTGCTTCTCACCGCTCGTTTCCCCCCGGCTCCACCCTCCATTTACCAACCGCCGCTCGTGCACGCACCTGCTGCTCCATCCACGCACCCGCTGCTCCATCCAGCAGTAGTGTTCAGGTGTTGTGAGGTGAATCCAGTGTTAACCCTGTCAGAATAACTGCTGAAAGATCATCCACTTTCTTGTGCCAATCCATGTGATTAATTATAAAGTACAGATGTTTAAGTGAATCAGGTTCTGCCCCACATTAACTGTCAGCTATATTGCTTTCAGAGCTCAAAATGAACAAAGCACTAAAGCTGCAAGAAAATACCTCAACTTCAGATTCTGTCAAATTCCTTTTCTTTAAGGACATCAAACATCACTGACTTTACTAAAGTGGATTTCAAGAAAAAAAATACCATCATTGAATGCTCTCTGTGATGAAGAGACATTTGACATGATTGAAATTCAAAATCTTTATTTATTTAAATAAATTTAAAATATGAAGATGGTGAAACAACATGCACACTAAAGTACATGAAATGTTCGTATTTCACCATCTTCCTCTATTCCTGAATGATTTTCTATTTCTTCAAGTTGCTTCAACAGATCCTCGAAGCTGTCGACATCAAAGGCTGGTACAGAATCCAGGATCTCTGTGCTGTTGTGGGGGTCTTCAGTATGATTCTGGGCTCCAGACTGGTTAAAAAAGTCACAATCCTCATTTAACATGGAAAAGATGTCGTTGTTGAGCAAAGTGATTTCCTCCTCGTCCTCGAGCTGAACCTCACTGCTTGTACACTCAGACCCATAGCAGGTGCTGTAAACAGAAGTGCACAATTTTAGCTGCATATTAAAGTAAATGAGTGGCGATTATGGCGATTATTTAAGATGCAGAGTAAAACTTCATTTGCATGTCATTCTTCTGAAACTGTTCCAATGCAGTTTACTAACTCACTTGGTCTGGCAGAAAGTCGACTCAGAAACAGAAGGGAAAAGAGGAGGATCAAAGCAGAAGTCTTTAGGAGACAGCAGTTCTTGGTGGCTAAGGCCGGGGAACTGATCACTAACTTCAGGCACGAGGTCATGGACTGGTACTTCTTCTGGCATGTTCATGACTATGTGGTGGTTTGGTTGATGATCAGGTCTCCTCTGTGAGTCACTACTCTGCACACTGCCTTTTCTCCTTCCCTTCTTTGGAAGCGGTTTATAAACCCAATCTACATGATAGAAAAGAAGAATTTAAAGAGTAAGAAGCAACATAAAAACAATAAAAGTGTCAGAATTGATGCGTTTGTTTTGTTATTTTGTCATTTGTCTATAAAGAAAGTTCACCTACCAGGAAACAACTGTTCGTGTTCCTGTTTAAGCCTCCATGATTCAGTGTAGTAGGGTTTCTTCTGTTCTTCACTCAGTTTGTTCCACTCGATCCCAAGCTGCATGCTGATCTCTGCAGAGCTGCTATTTGGATTGGCCTTGGAAAAGATGGGCCGCTGTTTCCTCGCCCAAACCATGTAGGCATTCATTGGTCTTCTGATGTTGCCTTTTTTATCTCTGCACTTGGCAACATTAAATGTATCTACAAAATAAAAGCTGTTACCCGTCTTATTATCTGTCATTATTTCTCCTTCTTTTTTCTGAAAGTCGCTCTTTCTGGCTGAAAAATCTTTTTTGGCGTCTTGGAGAGCGGATTGTTCAAAACATTGACGCTTATCACTAAAAACAATTAAAAACATTTCAGCTGTTTGTTTGCGCTTCATTGCTGTGGCCAGTAAATGTTTGTGTTGAACAGCAGCACAACAAAGTTGTCATGACAATAAAAGCGAGTCCAGGGCGCTATGAGAGATACTGACGTCACAAAAGAGGCGGGGCTTCAATGATTCAAATGCAGACGCCGAAGCTGAAAACGGGTGGTGTTAAGACATGCGAAGTGGTGTGTGATTGTAAACCCTACACGAGTTCCTATAGCGCTCCTTTGTTTAGACACAGTAGGGAATTAAAATATTTAGAATTATATTATTAAATAGAAAACACGTGTTTGCAGTTTGGAATGTGATTTTGATAAAAATTGTGGGGTTTAATTTGAGGTGTAATTAGTTTGTACTGCATGTGGTGACCTGTTGTTGTGTTATACTTAAAGTGACCATTAGGGGGAGTAGAAGTGCATTGAAAATAGAGAATGTGAGAACACGTGATTAGCGAGTGTCAGATGTGTGTTATGAGCTATTAGAAAATAAATCATTCATTCATGCTACCTGGCCTCACTTCCTTCTGTTTCCTGACAACACTTCACTTTTAACAAACACTTTATTTCATTTCCCTTAGATTATTCATTATACTTACCTTCTCTGAACACAAACAGATGTTTTACTTAAACACATGGTAGTATTTATAGTCTCTGTTTATCTTTCAATCATAATCATCTACTTATTAAGATGTTTGTAAGCAAGAAATTATCATAAGAATAAAATAATCTGGTAAATTAATCACAAGGTAAATTAACTGTAATACATATTTTTTATTGAATAAAATCAAGTCCAAAAATGTATTTAAAAAAGAAAAAACATTAATAAAAGATGTGATTGATTTTGATCTGCTGCCAGTCTTTTTACAAGCACTTAGTGTTTTCTCAACTGGTCCACGACTACACCATAATATGTATGGGATTTTTATATTGGTATTAAAATAAGAAACTAAACTCCTATAAAATCATCTCAGCAGTATTAAAATCAAGATTTGGTGATTTCTGTAAAAAGTTTGGTGTGGAATGGACGTCTCTGTTCACCTGTGTACAGCAGCACATGGGGAGGACAACAAATAATGACAAGAAACAAAAAAGTGACAAACTTCATTTAGATTTGACTTTTTCTCCATCACCCTTATAATTGACATGCCATCATTATACACACACAATGAATGTAACACTGATTTGAGGTGAATCATGAAAAAAAAAACACTTTCTATTAGTCAGTTCTATAAATGTTAGTTTTAAGACTAACGAGGCATAAAAACAATTCAAATGTTTACACGTGAGATTCGTAACACCACTTCCACAAATACAAAGTGCCCTAGTGTGAGATTTGATCAGTTCACAGCAAAAACAACTTCCTTCTTTCTGCTAAATCTTAATATTTAAATTCTTGTTTGGTCAATTATTCCCTGGTTCTCCTACAGCTGATGTTCTACTGTATACACAACACATCATCTACAGGAATCTTTGATATCCCCAGTCCTGAGGTGAGACACTGAACAGGAACGAGTGAGATGAGACTTTAAACTGTTGCTCAGAGACGAGACCATAACATCTTCTCTTCATCTTCTTCCTCTTGATCTCTTCATCTTTTTCCTTCTTCTCCTGATCCCCTGGTGTTGGACAGAAATCCCTCTGTAACCTATAACATAAAGCTGTTCAAACACTATGTGCTCTGTATTCATCTCTATGTGAGGCTCATGACTGGTAGGAGACGAGCTGCTTGGAGGAGACCGAGTCCTCACAGGGGACGAGCTGCTTGGAGGAGACGAGTCCTCACAGGGGACGAGCTGCTTGGCGGAGACCGAGTCCTCACAGGGGACGAGCTGCTTGGAGAAGACCGAGTCCTCACAGGGGACGAGCTGCTTGAAGGAGACTGATGCTGTATCCTGTCTCCGTCTTCTTGTGTCTGAAGAGACAAACACACAGTGAGATGCGTCTCGTGAAAGGAATCTATAATCAATATTACCTTCACCACCAGCTTGTGTGTTTAAACCTGAATAAATCCTCTATTAAACAATTAAAAAACATTTTAACAAGTTATCACAATTTATATTTGAGTAAATATTTGAACACTTTGTCTTTTCCTAACACTGTTTATCAGTTCATTTCTGCTGAACTGAACCCATTTTTCTTTCCTCTCAGTTTAACAGCAGTTACTGAAGCACACAGAGGAACAACTCAGTCATACACTACACAGATTTTTAGTGAACTATAAGTAAAATTATGTACTAATGTAACTTATGATATCTTATTAAATATAGTTTTATTCATCTTTTAGTCAAAAAGTAGACGTTTCTAATAAAATAAACACAAAAGCAGCGCTAGCAAACCCGGCTAGCATGAGGCTAATGATGATGTCTCCTACACCATTAGCCGAAAGGTCCATTTCTGCTCACTGCAACATTTATGGAAATATTATCACTCTTTATTATCATTCTTTATTTATTTATTTTAGACAAATGTGCAAGTCTGTGATCTTTATGCTAATGATCAGGAGTAAACACAAAATGAGGAACATCGCTTTTCCCCTCTTCACTCAGGTACCGATGGTCCTCATCAGCTTTCCGCCTGTTTGGGGATTTTATGGGTGATTTGTTTCTCAATAATAATAATAATAATAATAATAATAATAAAAATAATAATAATAATTATAATAAATGATCAACTCTGTGTTTTAAAGAAAATAAAATCCATAAAGCTCAGAAACTCACCGTTCCAGGGGTCGTACAGTTCGCTTCATCCCGGCAGAGGGTCTTCATCCTCCACCTAGAACACGGCGTCTCTCGGAGCTACAGGAGGAAAATCGAAGTGGTGCTGAGGAAAGAAAAGTCCAAACAAATAATATCAAATATATAATATAAAATATTTCATATAATACAAATCAAAAGTAATATTTCAGAGTTGAATCCCAGTGGAAACGCGACTGATCCGAAGCTGCTGCTTGTCAGCTGATACACACTGTGTGGTCAAAAGTATTTGGACACTTGTCTTTTCCAGCCAGATGTGGTTCATAAATTCACATAATTCACATGCACTTTAATGCACCATACAGCCAATTAACATGCAAACTGTGAAAACACTTCATAGAAACAGAATGTAGAATCACTGAAAGCATTTTAAATGGGATTTAAATACCCGGTACAGAGGGTAGCAGGAGCTTTTCTGTAGCTATTATTGCTTTTATGTTCATGGCACAGGACCAAATATCAGTTTATTTTATCTTTCCATAATGAGCTGGAATAAAACATAAATGCTGCGGTGCCAATGAAAGATTAAGGAGAAAAAGAGTCTCCAGGGACCATGATGATTTCTTGGCCTGGATGATGACTGGATAATAAGCTGATTTAGATTCCTACAGCTGTGCTCCTGGATCTATGTGCTGAATTGGGTCCAGTACTACAGAGGGAAACACACCAGAACCATGCCATCCCCGTCCAAATACAGGTCCTCACCACTCTGGGGTTAATGACAACAGGTTGTTTCTAGTAAGAAATGGCGGACAGGGAAATATTTTATATAAATATTATATATAATCAACTTTTTTACAAAGACCTTCGTTAGATATAATATAATTTTATTAAATCTCATGCTATAGGTCTGGTATCTGCACCTGAGTGCCATAATGCCTGTCATTTTGGATGTTATTATTAAGGTGGGTAGTCGATACATAAGGTTTCCCTTCACTGTGGCACACTGACCTGCTTCAGCACATGATTCCTTTATCCTGACACATAGCAGTGTAGGGAACAGACTACAGGCAGCTGCAGGACGTGATGACTGGCTTCTTGGTGACTTTAACAACATGTAGAAATTGTAAACATTGTCCTGATGTAGTCTATAATATGACAGGTGACAGAGGCTTCACCCCTCAGATGCTCCTCACCTCCTTAAATGCAGATGTGGAGCTCTGGATGTCTCAACTGGTAGATTTCTATACCACCCGGAAAAAGTGTGTAAGATTATCAGGGTGTGTGGTGTTTTGCACAATGTGGCACTAAGGACCAGTTTCCCTCTCCCTCCTGACCTCCCTCCCCCTCAGCATTATGACCCCGAGCCACAGCCCCCTGCCCCACAAGAGGGATATCAACAAGATGCAAGAATCCATGAGGAGGTCATATGCCATTTGAAAGGAAGACAAAAATCATGGTTTAACTTCATCTTTTAATAATTGTGCAATTTTACTTTTGTCACATTTTCCCAAAAGTTTATCATGTGGACTTTAATTATTTAGTTTAAAAGCTTCCTCCAGTTGAGAAACACTGATTTAGAATCAGGATTTTAAATGATGTCGAACACTTCAATAAACAAGTGATTTCATATTTTAGATTTTTATTGATTTTATTAATTATTATTGGACATGGAGAGGTTTAGCTTTCAGTTCCTGTCCTTGATGTCCAGACTCACTTGGCTTTTTTTTCTCTCTTTTTTCCTTTTTTTTTTTTACTAGAATGGGCGATAGTCGTCTGATCCAGTGCGGCAGGGGAAGAGAAATAAAATTGTGAGACTTCAGTGCAGACCACACCTCATCGTGAAACCTCAAACCAACACCGTGACGTCTCGATAAGAATACCATTGAGTCTGTTCTGATTGTGTGACATTTGCGACAAAGGAGAGGACGACAATTCCAATCACAATGTTTTGCTGGTTCAGTTGTCCATAGAACATAGCCACAGAAGGTGATGGTGTAGTACGTTACAAAGGTGCTTTGCATGATGAAGTCCGTGAAGAGAAAACTGTGAGTTCTCGGAGCAACCAGCGAGCTGGCAGGAACTTCAAACGATTGGGCAAGGGTAATAGCCCTACGCACATGAAAGATACGGGTGATCAGCTGAAGTCCTGAAGGAAGATCGTAGACAGAGTTCTGGATGGAATCTAGCCACATTCCATCTGGGGAGAACATGTCAGCGTGGAGCAAAATTTCGATCACCGGTCTGAACGGGTCCGCATCAGTTTCCCAAACAAATTCGTCCTTTTCTGGAGGAAACCTGAACCATTTACGGGGTAAATGATGGCACCGTTTACCTAAAGGACAGGTGGGCTGCTCCAGGCACCACAGGCGGTGCTTTAGAAGAACAAGGAAAAAACAAGCATGGCAGGTAGCTCTAGAGGTGTCAAAGTTGAAGCGATAGCCCTCAGCACATGCTTCGATGTGCGCACACGTGCCTTGATGCAGACGCATACCTTGCAGAAGCCTCCTTTGTTCACCAGCTGCCATGTTCCTGCACACAGCATAAAATACACACAACAACAACATGATTTATATACGATATTATCAAAGAATCAGAATTGAAGCGTAGAAAGGGTTTAGTGCTTTTAGTTATAAGGAAACGTTTGTTACAGTCATTTTTTCTCATTGATTAGGGCCATAATCCCTCCATCCAAATCCACATAGATGTTTTGATCCATATCTGTGGAGATGTTTTCTGTAGAAGACTCTTCACCTGTAATTTTATACACTGGGAGCTGTACGTATTGTCTAAACAATGGCAAGGAATTCCACAACAGATAAAACATGCCACGGCTGCAGGGATTATTACAATTGTAGTCCCAGTCTGACCCTATTCTACTCTATTTATTAGTATATTATGTTAAATATACTTGGAGTAAACAGGTTACATGAGTTTGATTAAAATGTGGGCTAAATAGGTTAAATTAAGCTACTTTATTGTATCTAATAAGATCTATACTAATTATTAGGTCAATTTGTTGGATTAATTTAAAAAGCTAAACTATAAAAGCTAAGCTTAGCTAGCCGGCTAGTTACCCATGCTAATGTCGCTAAATAATGACTTTGTACTTTTCGAGTCTTCTACTAAATAATGTACAATATTCTGCTATAATTATTTAGATGACTTACCAGGTACCTGTATAAAGAAATATTCAATAGAAGAGAGGTTGTAATTTTTCTTAGTTGCTGCTAATCGCTGCTGCTTCTTGCTGCTGTTTGTTTGTTTGGTGGTTGTCAATTTTAGTGTCTCTTTACTTACAATTGATAAATTCACAAATGAGAAACAAAAGCACGCTCTGGTTTATATAGACGTGTCACACTGTGACATCACACCTAGATGCCCCGCCCTCTGCCTGTGACATCATCATGTCACTCACTTTCTTTCTTTCTCTCTCTCTCTCTCTTTGTCTCTCTCTCTCTCTCACACACACACACACACACACACACACACACACACACACACACACACTCACTCTGCGCATGTACAGATTACAGAGGGAAGATTACACACAATCCGGAAGTTGACCTGAGTGACTATATGAATGTTGTAGAATCATAAAAGACCAGATGAAGCTGACTGAGGTGAACCCCTGAAACTAACCCAGGAACAGAGTAGAAACATTCTGACCACCTGCTGGTTTCTTTTTGAGAGACTGCAGAAAGGAAATTTCTTGAACTATCTATGGATTCAGACTTGGTCGAACTCATTGTTTTGACTAGAAGTGACCGAACTGAACTCTTGAACCGAGTCACTTGAACTGAATCTAAGGAGTCGAAATCATCGAATCGAATCTTTTCTAACTGAATTGACCAAACTGAATGGACTGAATTATTAAAATGAATCTATTAAATAGTTCTTTCTGATGTTTTTCTACTAACTGCAGTTGTCAAAAGTTATACTTGAACTATGATGTTATGAGGCTGCATTGGAACTAAACTTTATAGTATTGTGTGCATCAGATGAACCCATGAAGAACTCATGTATTGTAAACTGATTTAATCTCTGTGTTATTGTGATTTAATATTTAAACTGATGCTGTGAATACTGTATAATACCTGTTTATTTTATTACTTTAACTTCTGTTCATGTAAAATTGGGTTTAAACAGAACCTTTATTTTATTATCATTTACTTTTGTCCAATTTTCCCAACATTTTATCATGTGGATTTTAATTCTTAGTTAAATTTAAATGATGTCCAATAATAATTTAATAATAAAAACAAAACACACACTATATTTAAGATATTTATTTATTTTGAAGGAATAAAAAATATTCAGTTACAATAATCACTGATATTTCTGTACTTTATTATATGTAGGACATGTCCAGCTTGATCTCCTCTTTTTCTTTCTCTGGTTTTCTTTCTCTAGTGCTGAAGTCATATTGCTGAACAGCTGTACAGCTTCCTCCAGTCACTCTCGGGTTTCCATCCTCATTTCTCTTCCCTCACCTAAGAATCTTTGTTTCCTCAGAGATTTTCTGCGACTCTTTGGGCTTGAAGAGGTTCAGCTTTCTGTTTCTGCTGTTTCTCATAGTCAGAACCCAAAGTGCCCTCAGCTGAGCTACATGTTTCTCCAATTGCTCTTGGTTTCTCAGAATAATCTTTTTGATTATATATTTTTATGGAGAGCAAAATATTTTAAGTTATTTAACATTTAATTTTATTTATTCTGGAATAATATTCCTGTCTGTTTTTAATTCATATTTATGTTCAAAAAACATTGTTTTAGTGTGTTCAATAAATGTTTATCCTGTTCGGCCCGTAACCTAAAGTGTGCTTTGAGTTTTGCCCTCCTGTACAATTGGGTTTGACACCCTGCTATAGATAAATATCATTAATTTTTTATAATAACATAATCAAAGGTAAATTGAGCAAATTTTTGATCTCAGAAGTGTGTATCAAACTGGAAGCCCTTCACATTAGTCAGTACTCAAGAAGTAGCTCTCGGTGTCAAAAAGGTTGGTGACCCCTGATTTATAATCTTGTTACTTTTGTCCCTAAATAAACATATACATTTTTATATTTAGTCATTGTGATGTCACCCTTTTACATCGTATCTCTGTTGGTTTCTTTTATTCAGCTCCATCTCACAGACGTTCTGGGACAGCTTTTAGGAGCGTTCTCCTCCGACAGTATCGTCAATTTCAGCTCTTCTCTCTCACCACTGAGATTGCTCCATTTATTAAACATCTCTCTACTCCAGCTGTTTCAGAGAACCCCTGTCTGCCTCCTCGCATCGTGAAGAATACTTTTACACGTGATATGGGCACACAGACTTCGTTTGACCTTCCTGCTGTTTATCATCAGGTGGCACAGACCAACAATCAAGACTATGACGACTCCTGCATTCCTGCATCAACTCTACCATCTCCTCCTTATCCTTCATGTTGGTCCCCTACTGATTATTCTCCTACTTCCCCCGTTCTCTCACCTGATCATTATTATATCCTCCCATATCTTCCCCTGAGTCTGATCCTGATTGCTCACCCATGTCTTCTGCAGCAGCAACGGCACACAAACTCTTCTTTCCCAATAAACATGCTTAAGTCTGCCTTGTTTTTGTTTCTCCTACAGACTCATAACATTAGTCAGACCCTATTCTACTCTATTTATTTTTATTATTTTTATTATACTTGGAGTAAATAGGTTACATGAGTTTGAAATAAATATACTATACTAATCACCAGTGTTGTGCTTGTTACTAAAAAATAGTAACTAGTTACAGTTACTTGTTACTTCATTCAAAAAGTAACTGAATATATCACAAGCATTTCTGAAATAAATAACAAAACAAGCTGAATAATATATTCACAATCAAAAACTAAAGTGGCTTCTGCATCATAAAAGCTGTTGTGTTGAGCTCTTAAAAATTGTCCCCTTTACAGCTTAAGTATGAAAACTATCAACAATGTAGAACAGGGGTCACCAACCTTTTTGACACCAAAAGCTACTTCTTGGGTACCGACTAATGTGAAGGGCTACCAGTTTGATACACAATTCTGAAATAAAAGATTTGCTCAATTTACCTTTAATTATATGTGATTATTAATAATTAATGATATTCATCTATATCAGGGTGTCAAACTCAATTTCACAGGGGGGGCCGAATCTCAAAGAACACTTTATGTCGCATGCCGAACAGGATAAACATTTATTGAACACACTAAAACAATGTTTTTTTAACATAAATATGGATAAGAACAGACAGGAATATTATTCCAGAATAAATAAACCTAAACTTTAAATAAATAGCTCTCCATAAAAATATCTCCTGTCAAAAGTATACAAGTTAGAAATATGAACATGCTGCGAAAAAACCCGGAACAAATCAATAAAAATTGTGCTTTTAAGTAAACGTTAAAATAACAACAAATCAAAACAATCTGATTTCTTTGCTTTTATGCCATTTTATAAAAAATAATTTTAAACTTTAAATAACTTAGAATATTTTGCTCTCCATAAAAATATCTCCTGTCAAACACAAGACGTCTCACAGCTTCATCATGCAGCTCTTCAGAAACTCTCCCTCAGTAAATAAGCGGCTGATGTGACTCTGATTTTTCCTCTGTTTTCACACCAGCTTCACTTTGTGATTTTGCTCTGGTGAAAAACATCTGCTAAAATGTCAGATTCTTCTTTAACTCTTCTACTTTCTGGATCTTCTGCTCTGCATTCAGGTTTTTCAGCTTCTCCTGATGTTTTGCCTCGTAGTACCATCTTGGATTTAATTCCTTAATTACAGCCACATTCGCTCCAAAAATAAGACACACGTGTTTACCGCCAGTGTCAGTAAACATCTACTCAGAATCCCATCGGTATAAAAGTGCTCTGTTTTCAGAATCAACTTTTCTCTTTGCCAATGTGAGGGGTTTCACAATTACTGTACAATAGGGTTAAATACATCAACAGAAGCTTGATTGATGCTGAAATGTTCCCAGGTACTCTAGCGTTTCGGTAAGGCAGCTGAAGCGCTGCATTATGGGATCTGTAGTTTGTGTTATCAGCGCTTCATTTTGCCAGGACATTAATAACAATAATAATAGATTTGACACTGAGTTTGACACCCCTGATCTATGTGAAGACACTGATCATGTTAATGATTTCTCACAATAATTATCAACAATCATTTAACAAGGTAGGAAACAGCTATTTTTAGAAAAGGCTCGCGGGCGACTCATGTGGTCCTTGCGGGCGACCTGGTGCCTGCGGGCACCACATTGGTGACCCCTGATGTAGAATATAACACCAGGTTAGCTTCTAGCTTCTAGCTCCTCAGGCATGGAGCTTCTCGAGGTGTTGCTATCGCAGTAGATACGACCTTCAAACCAGAAAGACACAACTTACATTTGACTAAAAAGTTTTTGTCTTTATGCTCAACTAAAGTGAAATAAATGCATATTTCCACTTTGAGAAACTCGTCTTGCTCTCGCATCGACTCGCCATTACTGCCGCACAGACCTGAATAAACGGAGACACGGCCACAGTGCATCTTCTTTGTGTTTACAGTGGTTCATCCACCAATCCTACAATGCGTCGCTGCTGTAAACAGGTCAGACTGTAGTCTACACTTCAGCCCAAATTCATTCATTTAAAAAAGTAACAGGTAACGCACCATACGGTAACGGTAACAGAGTTACTTTATTTTTAACATGCACCAGGACGCCGCTGTTACGTGTCTGTGCTGTTTTCTTCTACTCCCCCCTCCTTGTGTTGGCTCTGTCTTCAGCTCTCTACTATATGTAGGCGGAGTCACCTGGTAATTGTAATGGAAGCCTGGGAAAAAAAAGGACCAATCAAGAGCAAGAGCCTGACCAGAGGAGGCGGAGCCTACAGTTCAAAAGCAGCCACCTGAAGTGACCACTGTTTGCTGGAGTAATTTAACAATAGATTAAATGAAAAGGGGTATAAGTTATCATGATAAATTATATATCATTCTAAAGGTTTAAGCCTCAAGCATCGATTTTAGATCACTGTTTTGGAACACTTATAACGAATGTATTTCCTAAATTTGTGTAAACAGTACACACAAACAACATGCATAAAAAAACCTTACTTACACTCTAATTGTAATAACGAGTCACAAACGCATCCAAACGCACAATTGCTGCAAATTCCTGTTTATTTGGAAAGATAAATTTCCACTGAACAACATACCGTAAAGCATTTTTGGTCTTTTGTTTGTATCTGTTTTAGAGTAAGTTTCGCATAAAGAACGATATTTTGGTGGAAAAAAATAAATATGGCTGGTAGAATGTAGTTTTAATAAACAAATGAGAGTAACCACTAAAAAAGGCAAAGACAGGTAGAATCTTATCAGTGATACAACTGAACTCTGCAGGTGTTTGTGGTGACGTTTTGCTTTGCACCACCTTTCATTTCCAATCTTTTATTTTCAGCCAGTTGCAGTGTGGAAACACATGTTCCATAGAAAATGTAGCCAATGAGTGCAGGATTTTAACGATACATGGGAGGTTTTTATTCCCCGTGTGGGCGAGTTCTTAGTTTTATTCATCTTTAGAAGCTCTTAGAGGTTAAAGAGCGCGTGACGTGCACTGTGACGCACCTGGCAGGAAGTGAAATGCAGCTCTTTCCAGCTTGTGCTAACTGAGCTTTGTTTACAAGAAATAAAAAAGAAAATAAAAAGTGGACAGTAAAAAAAAGTTGTTTTATTAAAGATTGCATGAAGCACGGATGAGGAAAATATTCTTGTGCGGAATGACGACAGCGACCTGGTGATCTGCATGTGGATGGAAAATCTGAGTCAATTTTACATCTGTGAGGGAAAAAAGGACCAGAAATATTCTCAGATAAATGTTTGTAGAAATCTACAAGTTAATAATATCTTCATAAAATGTTAAATATACATACATGATACATGTGACTTTTAACCCAGTACTTTATTCAAGTACATCATTTATATAGAAACACGGTACACAGAGTATTGCATATGATGGATTCTCTACATAACCATAAAAATATTGTTATTCAGAACCATAAAGACTTTTCCTTTCCACAGGAATGAAAGTGTTGAAAACCAGCTTCTGGCACTTAAAGGTATCTATAGTGTTGATGTTTATGTCTTCAGTGTGTAAGACGATACAAGCACATTATTACTGCATGATACAGTTTTATTAAATAAACATATAATGTCATTAGTGTGATCTGAGCACCTTTCATTTCATTTAGTAAATTATTTTACACAACACACCTTTAACATGTACAGAAATGATCAGATTGTAGGCTGTATTCATTATGCAGAAATAAAACATGCAGCTTTGTTCGATTATTTATTTATTTATTTTATATGCAGGACCCATGAAGAAGCCTTCAGCATCAGGTCGAGTTCCCTTTGCTATTACTGAGTTTTGATCAGCTCCTCCCAGGCATGCCATTCATGTTCCAGGAATCCTGCCCTCCAAGCAGGAGAGCTCCAATCAGAGGCACAACAATCCCATCTCAGGAAATAAAGCCGTGAACATCTCTGCCCTCACTTTCACCCAGACAAACCCGAGAGCAAAATGAGAACTGCATCAGACACGTCACAACCCAAGACTGCTAAAAGACCTCAAATCGATACTGCACAGCACAAACACAACAAAACACAATCCCTCATCGCTTGTGCATTGGAAACTCTTCATGATGCCAGTTATGATTTATTATCTACTAACTGGGTTTCTGCACTACTTAAAGGGAGTTGTAAACTTCCTGGTCTGACAGATGAGGGAAAATCGGTCACATCTGTGTTTTGTGTAAACAAGGTCAGTTATTATCTTCTGTTTTATTTAGTGTGCACAAAATTCAAACAACTTTATTGTTTAGCTGTGGATTTGAGTTTTCTCATTTGTAAAAGTTAATTCAGTGCTCTGATGTTGTTAAAATGAACAGTAGATATGGTTTGTGGTGTAAAAACGTTTACTCCAGGTTTTGGTTTAAACAAAGTCTAGCAGTTTTCCTAAACCTGGTCTACAGTCAAGTCTTAACTCCTTAATATTTGTTTATATACATGATTTAAACACATGTTTGATTTAGTTGGATATTGGATGATCCTTTTCTTTCATCTTATTTAGTCCTTAGCAGAGACGTTTCTGTCTGTGATTTTGGACAGGATCGAGGCAGAGAAACACTCTATGAGACATGAACTCCTGCAGTCTCTCTGTAGGGGTTATGTAGCCTTATGTGAACAGTGAGGAGACTCTCATAAAGCTCATACCCAAAACAGTGGAGATGATTGTGACATTTGAGTCAGTGAATTTTCCAAGTTTAATTAATATTTTTCCAGTTAGATTTTGAGAGATATGTTTCTATTTATGCATATTGTACATCAACCTACTCAGTAGCAGGTTCCATAGTGTAGCGGTCATCACGTCTGCTTTACACGCAGAAGGTCCTGGGTTCGAGCCCCAGTGGAGCCATGCCCTTGAGTCTCTGATTCTAATGTTGGAATGCTTTTCCTCCATTTCTGTTTCAACCACAATGCAGAAACATGCAAAACCGTTTATTTATTTCCAGGATTGAGTAACAATTTGTGAGTAATATATAAACCTCACTCATGCTTGCAACCTGCATGGTCCCACTGGAAGGACCTTCTGTGTGTAAAGCAGATGTGACGACCACTACCCTATGGATCCACACAATCATCTGCACAGCATAAATGAGCAGAAATAATGATTCAGGCAAAATGTTTTCCAGATTGCAACTATACAGTTTTGGGAAACTTGTTCCCAATGTACCCTCAGCTTTCTGTTCTCGGTTGAGAGGAATACAAGTGCTTTTTAAATACTATATGAGAGTGTGTGATCTGGAGTCTGTGCAGCGGCTGCTGTTCTCCCTCTATTTATTCCAGCTCTTTTTTAAAGTCATGTTACATCCTCGATGACTTCAAACTTTACTCTTTACACTATTAATACAATTCTAAAATGAATTGTATTGATTTGTATGAATCATCTTGTATGAATTGTATGAATTGTATGAATGAAGAATATTAATACATTTTTATTCACTCTATGTTGCTCGGTGGTCAGGGATAAAAACACACAACACACTTTATGACGCGTCCACTGCAAAAAATACCCGTCGAAATAAAGAAATAAAAGCATGATTTAAGAAGAAACTCTTCAGACTAGAAACAAGTCAAATGATTTGCCAGTGCAGTAAAATAATTACACTTGGTAAGATTTCTTGAAATAAGAAGTGATTAAAGCGATGCTGCAGCACTCGTGTGTCTGTTTTCTGAAGCAGCTTCTGAACCCGTCTTGGAAAACCTCTGTATGACCCTGACCACTGAACTGTAACTTGTTATTTAAAGAGAAGTTTAAATAACATTGGATTTTTTTCACCTCACAACTATAGCAAAGAGTTTTTATTATTGACCGAGTAAATTCCAAGTGATTCAGTGCTTATGCTCAGAGACTGACCTGATACACACACACACACACACACACACACACACACACACACACACACACACACACACACACACACACAATAAACACAGCAATTTTTTGTAAAAAAGCAATTTTTTTTTCAAACTACTGCTAAATGTTTGTTTACATTCACAATATTTATTATTATTATATGCACAAGAATTTTGAACTTTGTTCCACATGGATCGTGCAAGTAGTTAATAACATTCTTGTGTATGTTTCTATTTTCTGGACCACCATTTCCAAGGTTACTGTTGGTAATACACTAAGACGTCATGGTTTGAAATCCTGCATGGCACGGAAGGTTCCCCTGCTTAAACCAGCACATGTCCGGGTACGTCTTAAGTTTGCCAATGACCATTTGGATGATCCAGAGGAGTCATGGGAGAAAGTCATGTGGTCAGATGAGACCAAAATAGAACTTTTGGGTCATAATTCCACTAAACATGTTTGGAGGAAGAAGAATGATGAGTACCATCCCAAGAACACCATCCCTACTGTGAAGCATGGGGGTGGTAACATCATGCTTTGGGGGTGTTTTTTTGCACATGGGACAGGACGACTGCACTGTATCAAGGAGAGGATGACCGGGGCCATGTATTGCAAGATTTAGGGGAGCAACCTCCTTCCCTCAGTTAGAGCATTGAAGATGGGTCGAGGCTGGGTCTTCCAACATGACAATGACCCGAAGCACACAGCCAGGATAACCAAGGAGTGGCTCTGTAAGAAGCATATCAAGGTTCTGGTGTGGCCTAGCCAGTCTCCAGACCTAAACCCAATAGAGAATCTTTGGAGGGAGCTCAAACTCCGTGTTTCTCAGCGACAGTCCAGAAACCTGACTGATCTAGAGAAGATCTGTGTGGAGGAGTGGGCCAAAATCCCTCCTGCAGTGTGTGCAAACCTGGTGAAAAACTAGAGGAAACGTTTGACCTCTGTAATTGCAAACAAAGGCTACTGTACCAAATATTAACATTGACTTTCTCAGGTGTTCAAATACTTATTTGCAGCTGTATCATACAAATAAATAGTTCAAAAATCATATATTGTGATTTCTGGATTTTTTTTTTTAGATTATGTCTCTCACAGTGGACATGCACCTACGATGACAATTTCAGACCCCTCCATGATTTCTAATTATTATAATCACAAACTGCTTTTAGAAAATGAACATGAAATAAGGCTGTAATACTGCACTGTATTTAACTGTCTGAACCAGATTTATTCTAGTTTTAAACATATTAATAGTCATTTTTATTTATTTTTGTTGTATTTTGATGTTTTTAATTTCATTGCAGTAAATTATGTTGGTATTTAATTTAAGTGTCGGTTTAGTTTTTAATCTATTACACAGTAAAAGCCTTAATATTTATAAATGTGTATTTAAAGTTAATTAAAATTAAAATATTTAGGCTGTAATACTGCACTGCATTTAACTAATAATATTATTATTCTTGTTATATATTGTTATAATTTTAAATGTACTGATAGTTTTTATTTTGATTCTTTATATTTTGAAGTTTTATTTCAGATTAGTTTCAGTTAATAACTTTTTTATTGTATTTAATTTTAGTCTACCAAACTACAAAAATCACTCAGTGTTGAATTGAGGTGTTTGGACATTTCTTCCAGCTCATAAATCCTATAAAACATGCAGCATTAAACATGAACTTCCAGCAGATGAACATCTCATAATACTGTCTGGAAGTGAGAAATGTACAGGTTGTTTTTACTCCATACACATGAACTTACTTTGATCAGAAACACAATCATACTCCAAATCAATTAATCAATAAAGTAAATAAAAGAATCCCAAACTGCTGTGTGTCTTGTCCTCGCTATTAATGACGTCATTAGAGCTCCACTACTTCTAATTACCTGCTGTGACAGTGAGCTCTAATACACATCACACTGCCACCTACTGGTCATTTATGATTCTGCAACATTCATAGAGTCACTCCGGTCAACTTCCGGTTCTCAACTCGGATTCACTCGCTTTATACACAGTTTACAGCCGTTTTTATCTTATTTATGACTGTAATATCGCTCTTCTCTCAGGAACAACAGAAAAGCTGTAAAGACCATATTGTATCCGCTCTTTACCTCTGTAATGTGCGCATGCGCGTAGTGTCCGGTTAAGAGAGACCGGGTTACGTCACAGACGGAGGGCGGGGCATCTCCCTGTGACGTCACAGTAAGGCAACGTCTATAATTGGGAACGCGTCTCTGTTTCTCTCATTTCCGAGGTTTTTGCTTGTGAGTAAAGAGGCATAAATATGGAACTCTTCAGAAGGTTGAGAAAGTTTTTTCAAACCAGAAGAACAAAGAAAACTAAGCAGATTGCTGAAATGAAGGAGAAGCTGGAACACATGGAGAAAGTAGAGAAAGACTTGGATGCATTTTCTCTTCTAATGATAGAGAAGTTAACAGAAGAGAAAGAAGAGAAAGCCATTCTGCTACAGACGGTGCAAAAGCTGGAGGCTACTTTGGCTTCTGAGCGAAAGCAGCAGGAACAGGATATAACTGAGAGAAGCCAGAGCTGGACGAGAGAACAAAAACAACTGGAGGAACATGTTGCTCAGCTTGAGTTTGTTTTGGATCAGACCACCATGGACCTCCAGTCTTCCTTGGAAATCAATGAGGAACTGGAGAAAACTGTAGACTGTGAGAGAGAGAGCTGGATGAGAGAGCAAAAACAACTGAAGGAACATGTTGCTCAGCTTGAGGTCACGTTGGAACAGACCACCATGGAGCTCCAGTCTTGCCTGAAAATCCTTGAGGAATTGGAGAAAACCTTAGAATGTGAGAAAAAGAGCTGGACGAGAGAACAAAATAATATAGAGGAACATGCTGCTCAGCTTGAGGTCACTTTGGAACAGACCACCATGGAGCTCCAGGATACTCAGAATCACTGTGAAAAAGTGAAAAATAGTGCAGAGCAGGAGAGCGATCATTTGATCAGAGACAAAGAGCGACTGGAGGAACGTGTTGCTCAGTTTGAGCCCACGTTGAATTTTGAGGAAAAACAAGAGGACGAAAGAGAGAAAACTAATCTTGACATAGAGGAGAGGAACAACTTACAGCTTCAGACCAACAGGGGGCTCCAGGATACCCAGAATCTCTGTGAGGAAGAAAAGAAGACTTCAGAGAATAAAACAGAACATTATATGAGAGTCCGAGAGCGATGGGAGGAAATTGTTGCTCAGCTGAGACAAAAAAACATTCAAAAGAAAACGAGAAATAGAAAAAGAAGAAGACGACAAGAGAAACAGAGAGTCTGAACACATTCACTACAGCGAGACACAATAAACACTATTAAATAAATAAAGATTTTGAATTTCAATCATGTCTAATGTCTCTTCATCACAGAGAGCATTCAATGATGGTATTTATTTTTCTTAAAATTCACTTTAGTAAAGTCAGTGATGTTTGATGTCCTTAAAGAAAAGAAATTTGACAGAAACTGAAGTTGAGGTATTTTCTTGCAGCTTTGGTGCTTTGTTCATTTTGAGCTCTGAAAGCAATATAGCTGACAGTTAATGTGGGGCAGAACCTGATTCACTTAAACATCTGTACTTTATAATTAATCGCATGGATTGGCACAAGAAAGTGGATGATCTTTTAGCAGTCATTCTGACAGGGTTAACACTGGATTCACCTCACAACACCTGAACACTACTGCTGGATGGAGCAGCGGGTGCGTGCACGAGCGGCGGTTGGTGAATGGAGGGTGGAGCCGGGGGGAAACGAGCGGTGAGAAGCAGATCTGTGGCTGATGGGACTAATCAGTGTGCTCTGTTTTAGTGACTGGTGATGAGGAGAAAAAGAAGAAAGACACCGAGCAGAGCTGCGCACGTGTGTGTGTGACTGGTGATGTGTGGGTGTGTGTGTGTGTGTGTGTAAGAAGTGCAAAACAGATTAACAAATCCGAAAACAAAATAACAAATTCGAAAACACAAGTCAGACAAACCGGAAAATGTAGGTATAGTTTGTGAATGTAAACTTACCGATCATTGGACAAGACACCTGTCAGTCAAGATATACAGGTGAATGACAGGTGTCTTGTCCAATGATTGATAAGTTTACATTCACAAACGATACCTACCTTTTCTGGTTTGTCTGACTTGTCGCTGTGTTTTCGGATTTTTTAAATGTGTTTCGTGCTATGATGCAGACAAACTGGAAAAGGTAGGTATAGTTTTGTTTCCTTTGCAGACTTTCCTGAAGCCCCTAAATTAATAATGGTCATAGTGACATTGGTAACATTGCATTAATGTTATAATATCTGATAGCCATTAGAGGGCGCTCTCGTGCTGCATGTGGGTGTGTTTGCAGTGTGCAGAGTAAACGAGTAAAAAACGCTGTGCAGTCATGTCTCCGGTTCTTTCTGCGCATGCTCCGAACTTAATGGGATAATATGTGTTTTATAGCATAATGATGCAAACATAACAGTATTTACATTCATCACATCACTGTGCTGGAAAACAATACAAATTAAATAAAAAAGAAGAAAAAGTGTAGAAGAAGAAAAGCGGGACAAAGACAGAGGTAATGTGATGTAATGAATGGTGATGATCATATAAATAAACTCAGTTTAGTAAAAGTTTGTGAACAAACTTTATATTGGTCCAGTTTTTAAAGTTTATTCTAAAAGTTATAAATAGTGTAATAAGTGGACAAGAAATATGAGTTGTTCATGTGAGTTGTTCATTCACAGATATTTTATTTATTTTTTTATTTCAATTCAGTGTCATTACAAAATAGGTTTAAATTTGTAGAGATTTTATTTGGACAAACATATCGGACAAAAGAAATCAGCAACATATATTGGTCATCCTGTATCAGTCGACCTCTAGGTGTGAGTTTAAATGATATGCTCAGTTGTATGTATGAGATAATTGTAGTCTGGACGGTGAGACGCCACTAAGCGTTAATATTATAATAATTACACTGATCTATTAGAGACGCTTATCAGAAAAGTCCGAATCAAATCCACTCACAAGTGCAGCAGATTCATGTGATGTGAAATAAAGTCCTAATGGCAGCAGCATTATACAGTCATATATATATTTCTATAAAAGAGCTCTGATACGGATTTCAGTCTTTAAGAAGAACATCTTCAGAGGGGTTTTTTCTCTTCCTGGTATCATAAGTGTAGATAAACATAGGTTGTGTTTAATTGACAGCCCTGATGAAGTCTGATGACCTGAAGAGGGTGGAGCTGAGACTTCAGACAGCAGACGGACTTCTGAGGAGGAACATCAGCACCACACGAGAGGTTAGAGGTCACCCAACCTGTAATTAATCCTGGAGGAATTAAGTGTGATTAGAGAGATAGCGATTTAAATGTGTTAATGCAGCTGTGTGTGTGTGTGTGTGTGTGTGTGTGTGTGTGTGTGTGTGTGTGTGTGTGTGTTACTGCAGTTATGATAATAATAATAAGAATTATAAGTATTTTGGGGGCTGTTATGAATTGTTCAGATCTTCTCTCTACCTCTCCTTTATTAGTGAAAATCTTTTTAAAACAACTTTCATGCAAAAAATCTTGTGGCTCAATTAGATGAGATTTGCCTCTGGTTTGAGATTTTACTCGACTTATGTTTTTGCTGAACTTTTTTTACACTTAAAAGCCAAAAGAAAATCATTGACACTTTTCTTTCACGTGAACAAGCTTTTTTTTTTTTACAAGACTTTGTCTTACACTTCCAGTGACTGTAGCTGAAGCAGAAAGAAGCTTTTTAAAACTGAAACTAATCAAATGATACCTGAGATCCACCATGTCACAAGAGCACCTCAGCAGCCTCGCTGTCATAAACATCAACCATACAAGTGCTGGTCAGATTTGCAACGATGATGTAATTGATGACTTTGCAACAAACAAAGCAAGAAAGATCTGTTTTTAGGAAAATGACTTTGTAGTGAAAAATGTATTTAATTTGTTTGTTGTGTGAATTGCCAATTTATTATTATTTATTTTCATATTGTATTTATGTATTTATTTGTAAATGTATTTACTGTAAAGATAAAGTAAGTGCAGATTGTTGTTAGTTATTTATCTTTTTAGGTGGCAGCAGGATGGGAGCAGGTCATGACGTGGAAAGGAGACTCTCTGCTTGCAGGCTTCCTGTGACGTAGCTTCCTGTGTTTGACTGTGTTTTTAAACAAACTTTACTATTTATCTCTCCTTTTTTGTGTGTCTGCCTTTGAGCACAGGTGAGGACTCGTTCGATGCCCAGCTGTGAGAGCGGAAAGCGGCGCTGGAAACATCCCGGACGGACGCTCACTCGTCCCAGGTAAATTCCTGGGTTGAATCTAACTCTCCCAGCACCTCAACTCCGCGTGTTTCTCTGCCCAGGCCCACGGACACTGGATGCTGCAGCAGCGGAAGACACGAGCCAAGCCCCGGTCCAGGACGTCTCCCCCACCACCACCGGCCTTCGAGATCTCGACCGAGAACCGCTTCGCCCCTCTCCGCGAGACGGAACGTCATACTGTGATTCTTGGAGATTCCATCGTCCGGCATGTCCGCGCTACCGGAGACAAAGGTAAGGTGCACACTCGCTGTTTTCCTGGTGCTCGTGTTCTCGATGTCGCTGCGCAGGTACCCGCGATCCTGTCATTCCGATTCAAATCAGTCCGATTGAAAGATTTAGCGGTGGACTTTTTACATGAGACGTTATCTGAACTGATGTGATGTTCACAATCGGGAATGACTTTGTGACGTGCACTTTGTGTATATTTTCTGAAAGGAATGATAAATGGGCCGATTCGAGATCTGATACGGATGCCAGGTGAAGAGGAGGTGGAGATTTGAGGAAGCACATTTTGTCCCTCAAGTATTGGGTCTTATCAACAGCATTAATCGTGTTAACGCATTTGCATGGCAGAATTTTTATTTTGTTCGGTTTATAAAAAGGTTCATGTCATGAATCCTCTTGTGCGAGTATTTTTTTTATTATTTTTTTTTGTCTGAATCTTGATGTTATTGTTACAATAATTATGGGAGTCACGTGATTAAGGAATGAACGATACGGACCAGAAGAGATGAGGGTGAGCTACTCATTCTGTTTATCATCATTTGTCCTTTAGCTGCCTTGTCATATTTTCATTATTGGAACTAATGTCAGAGTTCGTGTATGTAGACGTGTGTATGGGTATCTGCTTATTGGAAATGTACCATTTTATATTATTTCTGATCAAAGGAACGAAATGATCTAAAGAACCAAGTCACTGAAATGATGCCATCTTCCAATCACTAGCAGTGATCAGTAATACTGATGAGTGCCATACGGGGGCACTAATGCTTCGAGTAATACCAGGGAACGGATCAACGAATAAAAGAATGCTCTTAGCATGGAAAACGATGCATTTGTGGCCTGTACACAATAAGATAGAAGAAAGACAAGAAACAAACAGCAATAATCAATAGACTGGAAAGCTTACCGAACAAAAGTCCAGCAGGGGGCGCTCGCCTCTAACCCGGGTGTGTGTTTCTACAGAGAAACACTACAGGAGCTCATGTAGAGTCGCGCCGTCACCATCTCTGTGACGTAGCATCCCTGATTGGTGCAACAATCTTTTTAATCCACCAATGAAACGTCATAGTCAAATGTCATGCTGTCATAGTAACATGCAAACATTGTAAGTCCACTATTGAATCGAAGGCCGTTGTTGAGACCAGACGTTTGTTTACTGCAGTAGGAATGTTCACTTTAAAACTGCAACAACATACAGAAATATTGCATTTTCATTTCTTCAATTACACCAAATATTGACAAATATGTATTCTGTATATGTTCTAGATCTGTATTGAGCAAGTATAAGAGAGAACATTAAATATGATGTCAAATGTAGTGACAGACATTTTCACGTTGTTCTAATCAACAGTATTCGGGGACCTACGTTCCTGTGGTGGTGAACATGACTGCGAGTTCTCCAGAAGAACAAATGCTGGTAATGTACAGTTCAAACACACACTGTTTTTCACACAGAATGAACTAAAGTCCATCACTTCCTCATCACCTAAACACACTGTTCATTTAGATTTTACTTATGGCAGCCAAACGGCCTCATTTTGTAAACCCCTTGATCACTTCCTCTGTCTTTAAGTGAACTAAACGAAGAGGAATGAATGTCCATATAGAGGAATGTGAGCGCAACTGGCAACCGCTCTAAAAGGACACGGCTCTGATTTGATTAAACAGAGTGAAGGTTATTCATGAAGTATATCAGAATTGTACAAATCAATGAAACTACTTACTCTATTAACTCTATTTAAACGAAATCATTACTGAGTTTGCACCAAAATGATATCTGTATGCTAATGTGTGCTAATCAGGAAATACGTTCTACCTACCTTTCCTAGCCTGACTTTAAAATCCCACCCCTGTCTGGCCTGCACTTCCTCCCTCACTCTGCCCTGTCTTTCCCTCCTGCATTGCCTGAGTTTATCTCACCCACATTACTTCACCTACATTACCATACCTAACTGTGCTATATGTAATGAGGCACACAGGGACATGGTAGAGACTTGGAGGTTGTTCGATGTAGTTGTGAGAAAGGTCAGGGGTCATGTGTGTGTACCCTGGTACTTTGAATTTGTCCCTGTGTGTCCTTTTATAGCTGCAAGTTTCAAATACTGTTTACGTTAACCTTCAAATAGCTTTAGCATTTTTGTGATTTTTATGCCAAACTTATATGCTGTTTGTGTTACAGTATTATTACAGTGCTCCAGTACATGTGGTGCCTCCTCAGCAGTACTCAGTCCATCCCACAGGATTCAATACATGCTACACTGTACTCCCTGGACCTACTACCCCAACAAATGGTAAGTTGATCATGCCTTTCCAGTCATCCTTACAAAAAGCCTGGTTTTCTTGTAGGATGTTATGATCCTCACAGCTTACATGTTGGTCTTTAATTGAAACTGATACTGTTCTTATTAGTGTCGGCTGCAGGGATGTTCTACTATAATGATCAGGCCGTGTACAACCAGACTCCATTCCCAATGGTCCCTTCACTGCAGCAACATCCATCTACCAAGAGGAAGAGGAAAACGGTGCGTGTGCTTACTCTTTGTTTCAGTACTGGTTCATTTACTGAGTATATGAGCCTCAATTATAATTTTCTTTTAGATTTTTGACTCGTCTAGTCTGTGATTTAATTACTACTGTCTCTGTTGTCTACAGATGAACAGCTTTAGAGTTATTTAGTAAAATCTGCTGCATTAGATGGCGCTGAAAAGTCTACCTCTTCAGCTGAGCCCGGTCCTGCACAAGCCGTCACACCAAAGCCAGATAAAACAGAGCCTGTGCACGTGCCCCCAGAGGTTCCAGCTTCTGCTCTATTCACCATTGATGAGCCGAAACAGACACAGCTCCTCGTCCTGATGACTCCCGATCGCTCAGAGAGGTGAGTTTAAAATCAAATCAAATCAAATCAAATTTTATTCATCACATACACATACATACAGGGTACGACATGTAGTGAAATGTTTTGTACGATGGTCCGGCTTGAGGGAATAGGATGGCGGGAAAAAAAGGAGGCAGATAAATAACTATAAGGTATAAGAAAGGCTATTGAAATAAAATAAAATAAAATATAATAAAATAAAATAAAATAAATAAATAAAATAAAAGAATATAAGGTATAAAGATACATAAATATATAGATATATAAAAGGATAATGTATGAGCAAATATACATATAAACAGTAAACAGTGTGTAGTGAAAGATGTAAACAAAATAAAAATGTAAACAATATGTAAACAATAGGCAATTGTGGTGGGTTGTCCATAAAGTGTCCGTGTGCGGTATGGTGTGGTGTAAAGGTCCGTAAAGTGTCCATGTGCAATATGGTGCAATATGGTCCATGTGGTATGAATAAAATAAAAAGCGCACTGTGCTGTGCAAGTCCAGAGTTTAAAGTGTCGTGGTGCGAACGGTGAGATATGTTTTAAAGTGACGTGGTGCGAAGGTGAATATATGTACAGAGAAGTGTGATGATGATGGTGGAGAGAGTGGGCCAGTTCTAGATCCTGGGTGTTTCCTGGTTTAAACACTGGATGGCCTGCGGGAAGAAGCTCCTCCTCATTCTCTCTGTGTTCGCTTTCAGGGAGCGGAAGCGTTTTCCTGAACGCAACAGAGAAAAGAGTCCATTGTTGGGATGGCTGAGGTCCTTCATAATCTTCCTGGCTCTGGTCCTGCACCGCGTGCTATAGATGTCCTGCAGGTTAGGGAGCTCAGTGTGGATGGTATGTTCAGCTGAACGCACCACCCTCTGGAGGGCTCGTCTGTCCTGCATGGTGCTGTTCCCGAACCAGGAAGTGATGCTACCCGTCAGGACGCTCTCAATGGTGCAAGTGTAGAAAGTCTTAAGCACCTGAGAGGGAAGTTTAAAGTCCCTTAAGCGTCTCAGATGGTACAGACGCTGCCGGGCCTTCTTCACCAGGGTGTTGGTGTGACAGGACCAAGACAGATCCTGTGTGATGTTAACACCAAGGTACCGGAAACTGTCCACTCTCTCCACTGGGGTCCCGCTGATGTTTATAGGTTGGTATGACCGCTCCCGCTTTGTGCTGAAGTCCACGATCAACTCCTTAGTCTTGCTGACGTTCAGGAGAAGGTTGTTCTCCTGGCACCATCTCTCCAGGTTTTTAACCTCCTGTAGGTAGACCGTCTCGTCGTTGTTCGAGATCAGACCCACCACAACAGTGTCGTCAGCAAACTTGATGATGGTGGTGGAGTTGGAAGTGGCCACACAGTCATGTGTGTACATTGAGTAAAGCAGGGGTCTCAGAACACAACCCTGGGGGGCGCCAGTGCTGAGGGTGAGGGTGGATGAGGTGTGTTTTCCCACCCGTACGGCTTGTGGTCTGTCTGTCAGGAAGTTAGAGATCCATTGACACAGCGGCTGGCTGAGTCCCAGGACCTCCAACTTAGAGGTGAGTGTGGAGGGAATTATGGTGTTAAACGCTGAACTGTAGTCCACGAACAACATCTTTGCATAATTCCCATTTCTTTGGTCCAGGTGGCTCATCGTGGTGTGGAGAAGATGAGCAATGGCGTCCTCAGTAGAGCGGTTCTGACGGTACGCAAACTGTAGTGGGTCCAGTGTGTCTGGTAGTGATGCAGTGATGAAGTCTCTGACCAGTCTCTCGAAGTACTTCATCACTACTGAGGTCAAGGCTACAGGGCGGTAGTCGTTAAGGCAGGCGGGCTGGGGTTTGTTCAGGACAGGAACAATGGTGGACTGTTTGAAACATGAGGGGACAACAGACTGTTCCAGTGAGAGGTTGAATATCTCAGTGAACACCGGTGCTAGCTGGTCAGCGCAGGCTTTCAGAACCCGGCCTGTGATGCCATCTGGTCCTGCTGCCTTCCTGGTATTCACTCTCTTGAAAGCCCTCCTCACGTCATGCTCCGAGATGGTAAACGTGTTTACCTCTCCGGCTCTCTCGGCGTGCACGCTGGTTGTGCCGCTAGCGTGGTTAGCTGCAGCCTCGAAACGAGCGTAAAAGGTGTTTAGCTCGTCTGCCAGAGAAGCGTCCGCATTCACCATTTTAGAAGATGGTGTTTTATAGTCCGTTATTGTTCTTAGTCCCTGCCACAGGTTCCTAGAGCCACCATGTTGAAACTGTGACTCTAGTTTCCTCCCGTAGCGCCGCTTTGCTTCCTTCACCGCTCTGCGAACACTGTAAGACGCAGCCTTGTACTCGTCCATGTCCCCGGTGGCGAGCCCCGTGTTGTAGGCAGCGGAGCGGGATCTCAGAGCGTCGCGGATAGTTTTATCCACCCACGGCTTCTGGTTGGGAAACGTTCTGATAGTGGTTTTCTGCACTGTATCATCAGCTAGTTTCCCGATGAATCCCACAACCGCTTCCGTAAACATGTTGACGTCATCAGAGCTGCGCCGGAACATGTCCCAGTCTGCGTCATCCAAAGCGTCCTGCAGAGCGGCCACCGATTGGTCAGTCCAGCACGCGACCTCCCTCTGAACCGGAGCTTTCTGTTTCAGCCTTTGTTTGTAAACAGGCATGAGGAAGATGGCGGCATGGTCCGATTTCCCAAACGGTGGACGTGATTGTGCCTTGTAGCTGTTCTTGAATGGCGTGTAACAGTGGTCCAGTGTTCTTTCGCCCCTGGTAGGGCAGGTGATGTGCTGATGAAAGTTCGGGAGTGCGCGCTTGAGGTTGGCACTGTTGAAATCTCCGACCACAATGAGCGCAGCGTCCCGATGCTGTGTTTGGTGAAGAGTTATTGTCTCGTGTAAATCCCATACTGCAGTGTCCGTGTCCGCATGAGGTGGAATATAAACGGCACTGACAATGACCCAACTGAATTCCCGAGGTAGATAGAAGGGCCGACATTTGATGGTCAGTAGTTCCAGATTTGGTGTGCAGGAGCGTGAAAGAGGAACGATGCTCGCGCTGTCGCACCAGTGGTTGTTCACCATCAGACACACTCCACCTCCTCTTGACTTCCCCGACTCCAGTGTTCTGTCCATGCGGTAAACCGAGAAGAACTCGGCCGGCTGGATGGCGTGGTCCGGTACCGCTGGGTTCAGCCATGTCTCGGTGAAGCAGAGAAGGTTGCAGTCCCGAATGTCTTGACTTGACCCTTGCCCTGAGGTCGTCGAGCTTGTTCTCCAGTGACTGGACGTTGGCTAACAGGATACTAGGTAAGGGAGCGCGGTGTGCGCGTGCCCTCAGCCTGTTCCTGACGCCGGCTTGTTTCCCTCGCGGACGCCGGTACGGGTCGCGTCCTTTGTTCACCCTCAGGATCTCGCTCGGCCAGCATGGGTCCGGGTTTAAAAACGGCGAAAGGTGAGTGCATTTTACACCAATAGATATAAGAGTGTCTCTGTCATATCTAATGATGTCCATCTTGTGTAGATGGAAGTGTAACTACTTAAATAAAAGTATAAAATAAACAAAAAAAGAGAAAACGTAGCCGGAGCAGTCGTGACGGCAGCCGACCTCACCGGCGCCATCTTGCTCGGGGAAGGGCTCGTCGCTGTCCCTGCACTGGATTTTAATTGGTCAAAATCTTTTACAATGTGACTAAATTAAACGTGTAGTCCAGCATTTTCCAACATGTTTTAATTAAACTGTTGTGCATGTTAAACGGTGTTGACTACAAAAGTAGCCTGAAAGAACAAATCCGTACTTTTAGAAATAAGACCCGTACTTTTTAAATACGTTTTCTACAAATAAAAGAATTAGACATCTTTAAATTTCAATATGCAATATTATCTTTTGGTAATGCCGTATAAAAATCTCACATAATCCTTCCTTTTTCCCACAACTGCCCTTTGACTTTCATTGTAATCGAGTCATGAGTAACGTTTTCTCACACACTTCATCATGTTTTTCACTACTTTTCATGTCTGCTTTTGCTCGTTCCTTCCTCAGAGCCAGAGATGGAGAATAAGAGGATACAATATAGTAGAAACTTTCTTTTGAGCATCCAGTTCATGCCTGATTGTGTGCAGAAGCCAGAGGGGCTTCCACCCATACCTGATGTGGTGCTACACAAGGTAAGCCTCCTGACATGGGGGCTTTATTTAAAACCAAATAAGGAATATTGTTTCACAGATCATCAGTAATATATAAATGATATCAGTAATATCTCAAATATTTTGCCTTCTTTTTTTTGGCTTTATAACGTTTGCCCTTTTAGCAGCCGAATGCAATTTGGAGGGGGCCTCCACCCTGCAAGTTCCTCTTGAATGTGCCTATGAATGAAGAGGTGGAGATGAAGAAGGCTGAGGATGCCTGGAAGCCTTCCATGAAAAGAAGGAATTCCACAGAGGACCCTGAAACACAAAAAACTGAGGTTAGCACATGACTCTGCAGTTGCACACTGTCGTTGCAGAAAGATTTACATTTCACACTCGCTGTCTGTGCAATAAATCGGTGTGTTGGATGGAGATATTATTTATATACAGTCGTGCTGATGTTGTGTGTTGCTGATGTTGTGTGTTCTGACTGTGGAATTTTCTTCTTATTTTGATTTTTAGTTAAATGTGCCCATAGCCAAAAAACCCAAAAGCAATGTGAATTTTTGAATGCTGCTGCTAAACCAGTGTCAGTAAGAGTTTGAGAAGGACAAAACGAGCAACGATGTCCTTGAGAAAAAACAGCAGGAACTGGAAGCAGCTGTTTCAGTAAGCATCGTTTCTCTCAAGAGGGCTTTTTTCTTCATTTTTCCCACAGAATAAAATAAAAATCTACTGAATTTGCAAATGAAGCTTCAAGTGGATAATCTGTTATCAGGCTTGAACCCGTCCTTCTGTAAAATTTCTATGGTATCTTCATGTGTAATATTTGTATTTTTTAGTTTTAATGATTATAACGATTGAGGACAGTAATCGTGAGAGGCTTCAGGACGAGCTGGAGGAGGCGAAAAACAAAGCTCGCAGAAAAACCAGGGGTAACGTCAAGTTCATCGGGGAGCTGTTTAAGTTGCGGATGTTGACCGAGTCCATCATTTATAACTGCGTGGTAAAACTGCTGAAACAAAATGACGAGGAAAGTCTCGAGTGCCTCTCTATTCTCCTCACGACCGCCGGCAAAGAGATGGACTTTAAGAAGGCCAAGGTAAACAACCAAAGACGCCATTGTAGAGCATTTTCATTGCACATGTTAACAGAGCACTTGCTTATAATTTATAGACCAATACAAAGAGGCTTGGAGAAATTGCTAGAGCTATATTACATAAAAAGTGTGCTTCCTGTTGTTTAATATTCGAACAGCTGTTTCAAGTGTAACCGATGAAATGTTTATGAAAAGCCAGTGAACATCTGCTTTTAACAACTTGTCACGTCTGAGAGCTGTAAATTTCTTCTATTAAACATGTTTCCTAAAGTACTTCTATTGGAACTATTGGAACAGTAGAATAGGTATTGGAGCACGACTGCTGAATTGTTGCCTAATTTTATTCCTCCTTCAGGTACAAATGGATATGTACTTTAAAAAGATGGAAGGAATTGTGAAGGGAAAAAACCTCATCACGTGTTCACTTTATGCTCCATGATGTCATTGACCTGCGCCTGGTCAGTAAACTTGTTTGTTTGCCTACTAGATGTGCATTCGTGCTTATATTTAACAGTAGTACATACTGAAATGAAAAGAAAACAGTGAATGACGTGTCCGATTCCTCGTTTCAGCACAACTGGGTATCACGGAGAGTTGTAGAAGGACCGAAGACCATTGAAAATATCCACATGGATACCAAAATGGAGGAGCAGGAGGAGCAAAGAAAAGTTCAAGAAAAGCTACGATCCATGGGCATGAATAGGCGAGGTTATAGAGGGCATATGTGTTCTAGACTAATCCTTTTTACAGCTTAGTCCCCTTTCTTTTCACAGCACTTAACCAATGCACTGCAACTTTTTGTTGTTATTTCTTGTTTCTTCTAAAGTATTTCCGAGTCATGAGACCATGAACACTGTGAGCATGAACATTACAATAGACCCCAACAAGATCCCTAAAATCAACAAGGTACTGACTTTACATGTGCAGAAACATGCTTTTCAAATGCAAGCTTGAACTATTTCAGTCAGCATTTAAAGCTTGAGATGTAGATGAACTCAAACCTGCTGGTGAAATGATTTACGTAGTTGAAAAGTATTTACCTTTGAGTTGCCTTAACTAAGCGTTAGAAATCCCCAAATGTTTGTGGATTTAGAGCTATAGGAGAGCTGCTTCATTCCTTTTTTTATTCAACAAGAAGGCAGTAAATAGCAATGAGTGATGTAGCGGTGAGATTCTCATGATCTGATGGGAAACGTTTAAGTAAAAGCATGTTCTGATTGAACTGTTTGCATATTCATTAGTTTTTGTTTACATGGTCGACTTTTCCTTAAAGCTTTCGAGTTTCACTCACACGATTAGGACTGCGGCTATCGATTATTTTAGTGATCGAGCATTCGACCGAATATTATAAGTACCTTTTCTTTATTAAAGAGAAATATGAAATATACAAGAGAAAGTAAGACAGGTCAAGTCATCTGTTTGGTTTTTAGAATAATAAACATTTTAATTGCTGAAATTGCAGAAAGGAATATCTGTGAAAACTAAACCCATTGAGTGCATTTCATTGCGATATGATATCAAAATGCAAATACAAATATATAAATAAAAATATAAAACGTACTTTTCTAATTACTTTAAAACGGTAAATGCACCGTACGGTGTTCTCTTCGTTTTAGTTTGAAATGGTAGAGAAACCTTCGGGCGGGATGCTGTACGTTTTTGTTCGGGTGGGTGTGGAGACCACGCTGGAGCGAAACCAGATCACATGTGACCACATGGTTCATCTGTTCCATCAGCTGCTGCAGTCTGGGATCCTCTCCACATCTCAGTTTTTTAAAGGGTTTGTAAATTATTATGAATACACTTGCTTTTACATTTGGTCATTTTCAGAGAATTTTATAAGAGAATCAGAATCTTTATTAAGACTTTTGTCTGTGTTTTTTTTTGCTCTCTTTTCCCCCATTTTCTTACCTATCCTTGTTTACACAGGTTCTCAGAAACCCTCGAGATAGCAGATGATATGGCGATTGACATTCCTTATGTATGGCAGTACATAGCGGAGCTCGTTAATCCTGTGCTTGGGGAAGGAGGAATCTCTTTGAGAGAATTATTCATGTATTTACAGTTACATTTGAGACTATACATATACATTTTTTGCTGGAAAGGAAGTTGGTGTTTGTTTTTAATTGTTGATTTTTCTTGTGAATTCCAGTGAATTTAGCAAACCACTACTTTCTTGAACCAGTCTGTCGTTCCTACCTCACACTTCACTGCTGTCACACTGTCCTCGTACATGTCCTGCACCACCCTCACATACTTCTGTGCCACACCAGAGTTCCAATATACACACATACAATGCCACAACTCCTCTCTAAACCCTGTTGTCTGCTTTCTCTCCTTCTGACCTTCTCTATACTTTTCTTTCAACATTCTCAAAGCAAATAATTGAGAAAAGAAGATAAAGATAAAAACAACGTTTTTATTAGTCCTCTTTGAGTTTTATATGCAGTTTCTGCTGTTTATTCAGTTAAAAACTGAAGCATATTTAACTGTAGACAAACCGCTAATGTTAGGTTATGTAACTGTACATCCTCAGTGTTATAGTCTAATGCTAATGCTAACTGTTCATATCTCTGTGATGTCACAGTGCGCTGCTTTCGACCACATGCAAAACAGCCAGAACAGCAGCAAACTCAACACATCGAGCATCAAACTTCTCAATCACGCAACCAAATCGATCTATTTCATCCTCTTCAGAAGAAACACATTAGCGGTAAGTTACTTTACAAGCCTTTAGTTTAATTAAATTAGCAGGTTTATCGCTAGTTACGTGCTTAACCAGAACTTCCGGGAAGTACACTCTAGCTAGCATGAAAAACATTTAGCTTTAATAAAGTCCCTAAATCCCAACGTCATCTAAACATGACATTACTACTTAACGATCACGAGTAAATTTAAAGGCTGTAAGTAGAAGGAGGCTCCACTGAGTAAACGCATCCCATCAGCATTCATAAAGACCGAACCGTCAAAAACCCAACATCATATAGGAGCTGAGCTGCGTGCGCCATGCCCCTCAACCAAAACCACACCCTCCACATAAAACCCTTTGTAATAGAAACATGTTCACAAATCATCTTAATTTTTCTCTCCAGAGGGCAATAAAGTCTCCTTGATGATAATCTATAAAAAAGAAAAAATACGCTGTAGAAACGCAGAGAAAGAACGATCAGCCTACAGAGATACTCAATATAAAAGAAATTTACAAAAACTTTATGGAATGATTTGTGATTAAAGCAGTTTTTTTTTTTAGATTCAACAAACTCTCTAGAAGAAAATATTGAAAAGACCTACAGAAATGGAAAAGACAAGCATAAGCCAGCAGGAGCTTCAGGCCATTAAGAGCCTTATGCTACTTAGCAACACTATGTAATATGTAATATAATAATATATTATATAATGTTTTATCTAAATGTTTCTTTTCCCTTCCACAGAAATGTCAGTGTTGAAAACCAGCTTCTGGCACTTAAAGGTGTGTAAGAAAGTACAAGTTGATTATTACTGCATGATTCAGTTCTATTAAAATAAACATATAATGTGATAATGTGATCTGAGCACCTTTTCATTTCATTTTGTAAATTATTTTACAGAAGTGAACACCAGACAAAATCTGGAAATCCGAGGCCTGAAATGCAAAATCAGCAGCATGGAGAAAAGCTTTCGCTTAATGGAGGTACTTTCTTTCCATTTTTAAATGCAGACATCATTGAACTTTTAGTGAGAAATGTGACTAAATAAAACTTAATCTGTTTTTTTTTTGTTTTTGATCCTCAACAGGAAAAACTTTACAAAGTGGAGAACGAGTTGAACAAAGGTAACAGTAAAATCTCTAATACTAAGTTTCTGTACATTTTGATGTGTTCTGTATTTGCATTGACTATGGAATAAATGAACACAAATAATTAATAATACAATAAAAAATTATAAATAATACAAAAATTAAACAAGCAGGAAGCTGATAAACGTATTTAAATGTGACATGTTGTAATCTAATTTTAGTGGATATACAGTTTAACCTTAGCATGTGCTAAACCTAGTATGTACATTATCACCAAAAGTATTGGAACAATAATAGAAAAAGTATTGACAAGGCAAATTCTTCACCGTCTTAATGAACCTAAATGTGTAACAGTCATTTTTTAAGATCTAGGAAGAAATATTGTAGGTCTCTCGGGATAAGGGCGTGTGACAAATAATATCAATTTCTTTTATATTCATACAGACCCAAAGCCCACAGCAAAGAGAACTGGATCAGACATGTCACCACCCAGGAAAGCTCAAAAGCCTCGACTTGATGCTGCTTTAGCTGATCCTGTAAACACAACACACACAACACAATCTCTCATCTCCAGTGCATTAGAAACACTACAAAAGTCCTGTTCTGATGTTTTACCTACAGACAGGATTCATGCACTTCTCACAGGAACAAGTGAACTTCCTGTTCTGAGAGATGAAGAGAAACACGTCATTTCTGAGTTTTGTGTAAACGAGGTCAGTTCTTATCTTCTGTTTTATTTAATGTGCATGCGATTTAAATACTTTATTCTTTAGCTGTGGATTTGAGTTTCTCATTTTTTAAAGTTGATTCATAATTCACTGGTCCTGATGTTCTTAAACTGAACAGTAGATATGATTTATCATGTCAAATTTTGTACATTTTATACAATATCTAATAGTTTTCCTAAACCCAGTCTACAGTCAAGTCTTAACTTCCTAATATTTGTTTTAAATACATGATTTAAATACATGTTTATTCAGTTGGAAGCTTAAAAATTTCCTCCGTCTCATTTAGTCCTTAGCAGAGACGTTTCTGTCTGTGATTTTGGAGAAGCTCAAGGTGGAGAAAGGGTTTATGGGACATGATCTCCTGCAGTCTCTCTGTAGGGTTTATGTAGGCGTGTGTCAACAGAGAGGAGACACTCACAAAGCACATGCTCTCACCTACAGACTCCTTAAAGAAGGTGAGATTATATTTCAATACTTATCTACTAAAAATGATCTGGACACTGATACAGAGAGGACAATTGTGTCTTGTTGTTGGTGATGTACAGTGGATGTAAAAAGTTTACACACTTATGAAATGGCAGGTTTTTTAAATATAAAGATAAAAATAACAACAGTGTAAATGTCAAACTTGTTACATGTTTAATGTGATTTTCCAAAAAACAAATATCCAGAGAAAAAAAAAAATTTAATAATTGGTAACTTTTTAAATAAAAAACTATCACATCTTGATTGCATAAGTCTGAAAATCCCCCATAACTACTACTTTGTGGAAGCACAACTTGCCTTTATTATGGCATCAAGTCTTTGTGAATAATCTCTGTTAACTTCCCACATCTACACTTTGGAATTTTATCTACTCTACTTTGCAGAAATGTTTCTTTAAATTGCGAGGTGATCTCCTGTGTATGGCTCATTGTAGGTCATTCCATAGGTTTTCAGTTGGGTTGAGGTCTGGGCTTTGGCTGGACCATTCCAGTATTGTAATGATCCTTTTCTGAAGCCGTGCCTTTGCTAATTTGGATATGTGCTTTTGATCATTGTCATGTTGAAATGTGAAACTCCTCTTTATTTTCAGCTTTTTTACAGAGGACAATGTCACAGTCTTCTGGGTTCTCTCTCTCTCTGCTAGACTATATCTTTCTTCCCCAGGAGTGGCTCTCGTTCCTGATCATCCCCTCGTCTTATGCTCGTGTCATGCTTTATTTTTCCTGGCTCCGGAAACACAACCCCTATCTAGATTAGAATAGTGGACGAGTCTTGGAATGGGGGGTGCCCTGCCAGACGGGCTATCTCGCCTCAATCGGCCCTGTACCTGTCCTGTCACGTCAGGAGCCTCAACATGATCTCAGCTCTATCCCGGCAGTCTACCATGACCTAGGGCATCTTCAGCAAGGTCAAAGCATCCTCCCTTCCACCACACTGGCCACATGACTGTGCCATCAACCTGTTGCCTGGAACCTCTTCTCCCCATGGACGTTTGTACAATCTGTCTGGACTGCAGAAGGCCATGCACCAGTATAATCAGGAGTCTCTCTCTGCCGGGACTATTCACCCTTCCTCCTCCCCCGCTGGGGCTGGGTTCTTCTTTGTGGAGAAGAAGGACAAACCCTTCGCCCATGTAAAGACTATCAGGGACTTAACGCCATTACTTTTAAGAATCGCTATCTCCTACCGCTCATGGTGAACGGGAGCTCCTGGCTATCAAGCTGGCCTTAGAGGACTGGTGTCATTGGCTTGAGGGGGCCAAGGTGCCATTCATGGTTTTATGGCAAACAATGTCCAGCGCCCGGTACCGGGTAGGCCAGAAGGTCTGGCTGTCCACCCGAGACCTCTCTCTCAAGGCTGCCCCTGTCCCATTTCTTAAATGATCAACACTGTTGCGGTCTGCCTCAAACTCCCCAGAGTCCTCCGAATCCACCCATCCTTTCACGTTTCCCGTCTCAAACCCGTCTTGGCTTGTGCCTTCTGGTTTCGCGGCACGCAAGTCCGGTTCTGCAACGTGCACTTCCGGGTCCACAGCAATTTTGAGCAATCCCTCCCTCTCTGCTGGGATGTCGCTTTCTTCCCCGATTCTTGCTGAGGTTTTCCTGCTCTTTTTCCAGCGGTTTGCCTGCCTGTTTTTACGGCTTTTTTTTTATTATTTTTTTCTCTGTTTTGTTCGGTTTTTTGGCTATTTTTGTTCTGTGTTTATGCCTGGATTTCTTTGCTGCATGCTCGGACTAAATAGATGTGTTTTCTTTGGACTTTTGGGGGTTTTTTTTTTGTATTATTTACTTGGAGGATGCTCTGTATTGGCTTTGCACCAAACATACCTTTTAGATTTATGGGAAATACGTTTAATCTTTTGTCTTGTTGGACCAACACATTTTCCTACATGGTTGTAGTTGAATGAATTAATCTTTTGTCATCATTTAAATGTGTTTGCATATTCATATTAGCTTTATTGTTATTTCTCTCTGCAATTTGATAAGATGCAATTTTATAAGGTGTGTCAACTTTTTATATCCAATGTCTTTTTTTTTTTTTTTTTTTTTTTTTTTTTACTACAGTGTATTTATGTTCTGTTGTCTTGTTGCTTTGCAGACTTTCTTGAAGCCCCCAAAGTGATTATGGTCATGGTGACAGCATGGCCAAGTTTTTTGTCCCATGAAAGTTCTTTATGCCGAGCAATTCACATCGTGAGCAACCTGAAAGCAAAGGGAAAGATATTTCACTTGCTCACCAAGTATCTGCACTGGGATGAGGTAAGAAGCTGATCCTCAGTGTTCCTCTCAGTGTAAATTTTTTAAACTGGACTTTATCAAGTATTTTACTGCCTCCTTAATCTCCCTTTAATTTCCAAGTATCAGTGTAATCTAGTGGGACAAATTTTTTAAACATTTATGTTGAACTATGCTGTCAGTCAAACAGTGTTTTATTGCATTGGGTATTAAATAATGATGTATTTTTTGCCAGGAGCCTCCAGGAAACATCCACAATGCTATCACCAGCACCCTGAAGTCTTTTCTGGAAGACAGCAGTCTGAGGTTCCTGGAGAACAGCTGGTATGGTTATGATCTCTACCCTGCTACCTGGAACTACATCTTCAGCCTGGATCTTCTGTGTGCACAACTGGGCTGGACTTGGACCATTACCAATATTATACGGTACTGAATGCAAAACATCTTCAACATATTTAATTCTCAGCTTTTTAATATTCAAATCTGAATGATCAGAAATTAATCATTATTTTTCTATAACATCAGCGCTGAGAGGATTTCAGCTGCAAAGTTAATATTTAGGCAGCTTTTTTATATTTTATCTTTAATACAATAAGATCTCACAGGAAAAAATTGGGTAATTGTTGATATAGTGATGTTTCTGTGAGGAAATGTTTATTGTGCATTTATAAATGAAGTTTCCAGGATCAGTGTTCAGACAGTCAGAGAGAATTCTGTAATTTTAGCTGTAAGTATTTCACAATGAGAGGGTCTTTTTTCAGGAAGTGGTAGCTCAGCAGTGGTGAAGGCTCTGGATTACTGATCGGAAGGTCGGGGGTTCAAGCCCCAGAATCACCAAATTCCACTTTTTAGGCCCTTGAGCAAGACCCTTAACTCTCTGTGCTCCAGGGGTGCTGTAGTCATGGCTGACCCAGTGCTCTGCCCCCGGCTTTCTATCATCACTGGGGTATGTGAAGAAATAATTTTTCTGTGCTTTAAGGTACATTTGACAAGTAAAAAGTACCTTTAACCTGTGACCTAGTTCTTATTGATGATTTTTTCCATTAACGGTCAATAATCTAGAGGTCGTTTTTTTTTTAGAGGAAATATTGCCACGTTCACATTCATGTTGCATAAAATCACAAGTGATAATAAAACCACAATGGCTGCTCCATAACCACCAAAAAGACCCTCAACATATCCATTTCTCCTCTTTTTTATTTACTAGAAAGGATCTTTGGCTGATCCTGGACACTTGGCTGAGGCAAGCAAGAACAGAGCAAACACCGTTCCGAGACGTCTGTGTAGCAGCAGTTTTCAGGCTACTTGGTAAGTTTACTGTAAATCCTGTTTCAGAGCAACATCTTACATTATTCCTGGATTCTTCATCTTTTTACTTGTTGTTTCTGTCCTTCTTAAACAGGGCGACTTGGTCAACTAGGACTTAAGGTGAACATGCTAACGTCACTCGAAAACCTGGCAAAACGCATTAATCAGTTTGGAATGCAAAACTTCTCAAAAGGTATTTCTAAAGTATCAAATAAGGATGTTTTTATCAATCTTTATCTTTATTCTCTGATGTTTAGTTTTGTGCTTCAGCAGACCCTAATTTTGTATTGGATGTTGTGTGCAGGTATGCCATGGGAAGTGCAGCTCTCTGTCATCTATGCCATTCATGATCTGGCACCCAGCAACCCTGAAGCAGCTCTGAAGACTTTGGAATCATGGAGGAAAAACAGCACACAGCGCGTTCCCCCAGCCGTCATCAAATGCATTACGCAAATCAGTTTCCTTTGTCATCAGACCAAGTCACAAAACTCTAAGAAAATACTGTAGTGATTATTATAGTGAGCACTGCATCCCCCAGGTCTGTATCCTCAGTCACCAGCTGTTCACACTGTGAAACATGACTGTGCTGCAATGCACAGCTCCAATCATCAAGTTTAGCAGTCACATGACCGGCATGAGTCTCATCAGCAAAAACGACCAGACGCTTTCAGACAGGAAATGCAGTGGATAATGGACTGGTGCTGACTCAACAATCTTTGTGTTCAGCTGTGGAGAACCTCATTTGGTCTCACAAAGCCACCAGCATTGTGGATGACCACATACTTCCTTTATACAGTATTGATTATATCAGTGGCGGGATGTGCATTTGGTACCTGGGCCTTCAGTGGGGACGTACCCAACTTAATCCACCTCTTAATACCACCACTATCATGTCGCAGTTATAGAAACAATCAATACAATACAAAACGCAATAGAACAGAGCATTACACAGAGAGAGAGAGAGAGAGAGAGAGAGAGAGAGAGAGGCATTTCACATATGGAGGTGAAAACCATTTTATTAAAACAAGAAACCCAGTTAAAATGCCAAACCTCTACACTACAACCTCAAAGGTGTCACCTACTGTACATCATCTGGAGCAGTTCAAAATCAATATTTGTCAATAACATGACAAAAACATAAAAATTTTAATAAAATACAACCTACTCAGCTGAGATGCGGACTTATAATTTGCACCTCCTCCTCACCATGTCCAGCTTTTCTTTGAAATGTATTTTTAAGAATATCCGAAATTAAATCAATTTCTTTTCCTCCATAGGCATTAAAAAGTCTAACTCAGATGTATTCATGTGAACACAGAGCTACACACGTGTTTTTTTAGTTGAACTTGGCTGTAACAGTTTCCCTCTGACCAACCAATCAGAGGACGGAAAAATGCTGACGCTATTCTGGGCCTCATTTCTATAAGAGACTAAGGTAAAAAGGCCAGCAGTACAGACTTTGAAGTCACTGGACCTGGACACACACACACACACACACACACACACACGAAAATCACGTATCTTTATTTGTTGTGTACAGGAGTGCCGGGGGAAAAGGAGAAGTGCAATTATGTATCGGACTGTGAATTAGTCTTTAACGCCGCATACGCCGGAGCTTCCGACGTAGCGCTGCTCCAAATGTTGGTTGGTTGGTTGAACGAACTTTATTGTCATTGCATAGTACAGGTACACAGCAACTAAATGCAGTTTGGCATCTACCAGAAACGCAAAAAGTAGAAATCGTGAAAATCGTGCAGATAAATATGTAGCAAATTCACAGCATGCGATATATATATATATGTATATGTATATGTGTACAGTGAATAAATATAAAGGGTATAGCAGTGCAGAGACGTGTGGACATTGTTAGGAAGCAAATGTAAGTGGTTATGGCTATGGCATTGAAAAAGAAATGTGCAGAAGTAGAAGGTTATAAGATTACGCCGTTTAAGAAATGTGCAAGCTGAATAAACAAGTTATAAATATATATATATGAATGTGAAATGTTGATCAGAATGTACAGTAATGTATATAAAGAAACACATAAATAAAATAGTGCAGATGTAATCTGGAGAGACGCTGAGCCTCGCCATCTTGGTCTTACTGAGATTTTAGTTCTGTGTTGCTTTGTGTCATTTTGTCTTGTTTTATGAAGCACTTTGGTCCTTAAGCAATATTGTTTTGTTTTACTGTGTACTGCACCAACTGTACAGCATATGGTTAAAATGACTAGATAGATAGATAGATAGTGTGTGTGAGAGATTGTGTTTTGTTTCTTTTATTAAAGTGTTGGACTTTATTTAAATCATAACTAAAAACTAAAAGTTTAGTTAGAATGCAGCCTTATAACATCTACTGTTAAAATAAAACTTTTAACAACCTCAGTTAGTTAAAAACATCAGAAATAACACTTTGGCATTCAAAACATTACAAAATAATTTAATTCAATAAACTAATTTTAATAACTCAATCCATTCAGTTTTGTTTGGTTCATTAATTTCTACTCTGTAGATTCAGTTCAAGTCACTCGGTTCAAAAGAGTTCGGTTCAATAAATTCATTTAAAAATAATAAGGTCCAGAAGAGTCGGTTCACTGGATTCGGTTCAATTGAGTCTGAATCAAAAGATTCACTGGTAAATGACTCGATTCCACAGTTCTAACAAAATCTGTAACATAAAACATTCTGTCTCCTTAAAAATATTTCTTTCAGCAGTCCCACTCAAGAAAAAGAAACGTTTGTTCTGTTTGTGCAAAACCAGCAGCTGGTCAGAAAGTTCCTTCTCTGTTCCTGGGTTAGTTTGAGGGGTTCACCTCAGTCAGCTTCGTCTCTGTGGTTTGGCTCGTCATCTTACATCATCGTCTCATTGTAATGAACGGTGTTCCAGCATGAAAAACCCCTGACCTGCATATATACAGACAATAATCAGTTCCCAAACATCTCAACATTCACTGTTTCTAGTTCAATAACAGAACAAATAGCATTCGTACAGCTCAGAGTCTGATTTGAGGTTTGATCAAGTTTACATTTTATTCTAACAATATGTTTGATTGAGTTCTTGCATGTAGATGATACTTTTAATACATTTAATACTAACTTCATGCAGTTTCTCAACATAAAGACTGGATTTTATAAAAACCTTTTTGACAAAATAAATTGTTTCAATGTTATTAAATCTGTACTCGTTATTTCTACATTATTTATTATATTAATTTTAATCAGCTTTATTTAACTTCAGTTTCATTTATTAATATCACAAAAATTCAGCTTAAAAATTAAACATAAACCCCCTGTATGTAAAACAGTAAACAGTTTAAGTTTAAGACCGTTTAATATTATCAAGAAAAATATCTATAATATAATTATTAATATTAATATTAATATTAATAATAATAATAATAATAATAATAATACAAATAAATGCAGTTGGTTGTCAGATTTTAGTCTTACACTGCCCTCTAGTGGCTCTGTCAGGACTTTCCTTTTACTTCAATATGTGCAAATATTATTAATCGTTTTTGTTGTCTAGTTATAGCAAGTTGAGGAGTTTCCCCCGTGTGGGTGGAGGAGGAACTGCTACAGTTTAGAGCCTGATTTGAGGTCAGATCAAGTTGAGTTCTAACAGTAAGTTTGATTGAGTTCTAACATGTAAATGGTACATTTATTAAATTTACTACCACCTTCATGCAGGTTCTCAGCATAAATAGTGAATTTTATAAAAACATTTTTGGACAAAATAAATGTTATTAAATTTGTACTCGTCTTTTCTGGATCATTTATTTTTTTAGATATTAATCAGCTTTATTTAACTTGAATTTCATTTATTTATATTGCACTTATACACAAAAAACTTCTAGCGCTTCACCACTACATCACTCAAATACTACTGCAGTGTGTAATCTTCTAATAAACCCTAATAGTGACATGGTGTTGTATAAATAATAGTAAATGTAAATATTAATTTCAGATTGCATTACCACTGGGATTCAATCTAAAATATTACTTTTGATCATATGAAATATTTTAGATTATATATTTGATTACAGATCATTGGACAAGACACCTGTCAGTCAAGATATACAGGTGAATGACAGGTGTCTCGTCCAATGATCGGTAAGTTTACATTCACAAACGATACCTACCTTTTCCGGTTTGTCTGACTTGTCGTTGTGTTTTCAGATTTGTTAATGTGTTTTTGCATTTGTTATTTTGTTTTCGGATTTGTTAATGTGTTTTGCACTTCTCGGCCACCGTACTAATTTGGTATTGTTTGTTTATAACTTGACATTTAAAAAAGCAACATTTTGTGTAAAATTCCCTTTAAAAGTGTAGTACAGTGTAATTCATCGTGATACCGCTAGAAGGAGCTAAAGTTTAGTAGAACATTACTGCCACCTACTGGACATTGAACACTTTTTAAAATGAAGTGGAAGATTAAACAGTACTGTATGATAAAGAAGTGTTTAAATAAAGACATTTATGTGCAGGAAGACCAGATGTAATTCTTCTTACTGTTTGTGTTTCATTTATAATGTGACCCAGACAGCACCTATATTTTATAGTTTCAGTGGAAACAATTTAAACCGGAAAAGGTAGGTATCGTTTGTGAATGTAAACTTACCGATCATTGGATGAGACACCTGTCAGTCACCTGTATATCTTGACTGACAGGTGTCTCGTCCAATGATCTGTAATTAAATATATAATATAAAATATTTCATATGATCATAAGTGATCTTTCAGATTGAATCCCAGTGGAAACGCGACTGATCCTAAGCTGCTGCTTTTCAGCTGATACACACTGTGTGGTCAAAAGTATTTGGACACCGGTCTTTTCAAGCCAGATGTGGTTCATAAATTCACCTAAAATGCACTTTATGACTTTTATCTGAAAGAAATATTCACATTTACTATTATTTATACAACACCATGTCACTATTAGGGTTTATTAGAAGATTACACATGGCAGTAGTATTTGAGTGATGTAGTGGTGAAGCTCTAGAAGTTTTTTGTGTATAAGTGCAATATAAATAAATGAAATTCAAGTTAAATAAAGCTAATTAATATTAATGTAATAAACTAAATGATCCAGAAAAGACGAGAACAGATTTAATAACATTTATTTTGTCCAAAAATGTTTTTATAAAATTCACTATTTATGCTGAGAACCTGCATGAAGTTGGTACTAAATTTATTAAATGTACCTTTTACATGTTAGAACTCAATCAAACTTACTGTTAGAACTCAACTTGATCTGACCTCTAAACTGTAGCAGTTCCTCCTCCACCCACATGGGGGAGACTCCTCAACATGATATACAAGACAACAAAAAAACGATTAATAATATTTTGTACATATTTAAGTAAAAAGAAAGTCCTGACAGAGCCACTAGAGGGCAGTGTAAGACTGAAATCTGAGAACCAACTGCAGTTATTGTTGTTATTATTATTATTATTATTATTATTATTAATATTAATAATTATATTATAGATATTTTTCTTGATAATATTAAACCGTCTTAAACTTAAACTGTTTACTGTTTTACATACAGGGGGTTCATGTTTAATTTTTAAGCTGAATTTTTGTGATATAAATAAATGAAACAGAAATTAAATGAAGCTGATTAAAATTAATGTAATAAATAATGTAGAAATAACGAGTACAGATTTAATAACATTGAAACAATTTATTTTGTCAGAAAGTTTTTTTTATAACATCCAGTCTTTATGTTGAGAAACTGCATGAAGTTAGTACTAAATTTATTAAAGGTATCATCTACATGGAAGAACTCAATCAAACATCTTAGAATCAAATGAGAACTTGATCAAATCTTAAATCAGACTCTGAACTGTACGAATGCTATTTGTTCTGTTATTGAACTAGAAACAGTGAATGTTGAGATGTTTGGAAACAAAAGTTTCTTTTTCTTGAGTGAGACTGCTGAAAAAATTAAGGAGACAGAATGTTTTATGTTACAGATTTTGTTAGAACTGTGGAATCGAGTCATTTACCAGTAAATCTATTGATTTAGACTTAATTGAATTGAAACCAGTGAACCGACTCTTCTGGACCTTATTATTTTTAAATAATTTTTTTTTTTGAACCGAGTTACTTGAACTTAATCTTCAGAGTTTAAATTAACAAACAAAACTGAATGGATTGAGTTATTAAAATTAATTTATCGAATTAAATTATTTTGTAATGTGTTGAATGTCAAAGTGTTATTTCTGATGTTTTTGAATAACTGAGGTTGTTAAAAGTTTTATTTTAACAGTAGATGTTATAAGACTTCATTCTAACTAAACTTTTATTTTTAGTTAGGATTTAAATGAAGTCCAAAACTTTATTAAAATAAACAAAACACAACAAAATTAAAAATATAAAATTTTCATTAAACATTACAATAATTATAGATTTGTACTTTATTATATGTAAGACATGTGCTCACATGCTGAATCTAAACCTGCCCAGAGCTTTACAGATTTTTGCTCTCCAGTGCTGCCATTTCCTGTTCCTCAGGAATTATTGAGGAAGTTGTAAGAATGGTCAGATCTTTCCATGAGGTCAGACCCCGAGAACTGCCATGCAACAGAACATTAAACTTTCTAATCTGAGGAGAAGATCTCTTTAATTTGAGGAGAGGAAGACATCTGTTCAGCAGCCCCCTCTTTCCCTCCTGGGGATATGACCGGGTCATGGAAAGATGATTAAGAAGTTCCTGGAATTCAAGCTACTATACTTGCATACTGCAGTTATTATAATTTAGGAATGTATGAATTTTAACTTTTGTTTGGTATCATTTTAAAGGTCTCAGTGTGATTGGAAATATGATCTCAGTACAATATCAGTAGAACAGACCAAAAATAAAGATCTCAGGTTTGGGGAAAATTCTGTCCTTCTGATGTGAGATTTGTCCCGGAGAAGATCTTTATCAGGTGTTAGTTTTTTGTTTTTGTATTTTTTACCACAGGAGGTTTTTGGTTTTTAGGTCACCTCCAGTCCCAACTAACTAACTAACTAACTAACTAACTAACTAACTAACTAACTAACTAACTAACTCACTGACTATCTATCTATCTATCTATCTATCTATCTATCTATCTATCTATCTATCTATCTATCTATCTATCTATCTATCTATCTATCTACAAGAAATTAAAAATAGCTCCTACAGTGAAATAAATGGTTTTTATTGTCATTTTAATCATATGCTGTACAGTTGGTGCAGTACACAGTAAAACATAACAATATTGCTTAAGGACCGAAGTGCTTCATAATACAAGACAAAATGACACAAAGCAACACAGAACTAAAATCTAAGTAAGATGTAAGGTGCCCACCCAATGGCCCAATGACGGAATCCACTGGTGTGTGGTGTCTGCTGCGTGTTAGTCTTTCGTGCGGCTGTAAAAGATTACTCAAATGGATTGCACTTTGTTACATGAATCTAATTTTTACCTCCAATCTGACTCCAATTTATAATAAAGATTTAATTTGAATATCTCTAATTTAAGATGATCACCTTATTGGTTGCATTCCGTCTTTTCAATTAATCATTCGTTATGGATCCGGAGTTGCTTAGAACCTTGTGCTTGGCTAACGATACCTGCTCAAGGAGGCACATTGGCCAGTCCAAATCTTAGTCAGAGGATATAACGGTAAACTAATATTCTTTAAGTAGAACCTCTCAATGCTTGCTCATGCATAAAGAATAATGTATTTAGCCACTTAGTTATAACTTGCTAAATCAGTGATAGTCAGAAATCAGAAGCCCCCAGACGTTGTGCTTTATGCTCCATCCGTTCATGAGCCTTCAGTTTGTACTATCCTGGCCGTAGATTTGTGGTAACACCAGGCTACATAATCAACTAGATATAAATGATTTCAGGAAGTTTCAGAGTTAATCAAGAATTTTACATTTATTTGCCAGGCAATAATCAATAAACAAATGTCACATCTAAAACAAATAATAGAAGCATGACATGATCAGCATGAAACCAAATATTTTAACAATGCAGTTTATTAAAGAAATGTTAAAGAATCACTGTACCTGGCAATAGAGACACACAGAGAAGTTCTGACTACAGAATGCTTGTTTCACCAAATTTCCTTAAATACCAAAACCATCGTAAACACTTGTAAATTCAAAGTGATAAAAGCTTTGCAAACCCTTTCTTGGGACAGGATGTGACCTATAAACCAAATGTTACCTAGAACACCTGGTAAGGATCTTCTCCGGGGCAACCCTTATGTCAGTAGGACAAAATTTCCCCTAACCTGGGGTCTGATATGGGACTGAGATCATATTTCCAATCACACTAAGACCTTTAAAATTATACCAAACATGTGAAGGTAAAATGTATACATTCCAAAATTGTAATTATTACAATATGCAAGTAAAGTAGCTTGAATTCCGGGACCCTCTAACCCAGCCAACATTGTCATGTGGGCCCCATGTGGGTTTTTAATGGGCCGTCACTTGGGCCCTGCATGGGCAACCCAAATGGGGCCCTAAAAAAATTTGACCATCGGCTCCATGGGTCAACCCACAAATGGCCCCTTTATGGGGTTGTTATGGGACCACAGTGGGTGAGATTTAGATCCCATTCATTAATTTCATGATTGATTTCTGTGGGTGAACTTAATGTGTACTTAATTTTACTATGGAAAATCCACTGTCAAACCATTTCAAACCTCAGTTACAATGTAAAACTGTGCCTGACCAAACAAAGAACTAATATTAGTTGATTGTATGTGCTGCTCTATGTTTAAAATTACATGGTTGAGTATTTGACCTGTGCAAAATAAATGACTTCAACTCAGAATGTGTAAATCACATTTAATTTAAATTAATTCAAGTAAAAAAACAGGAAACAGGAATAACAGAATTACTAATGTAGAATAGTTCACTGGTGGGTCTATGCAGATTCCTCAGCTGCACACCTACAAAACAGTAAAGAAAGAGAAGACAGAAAAGGCAATTTAGTACATTTTAAAATACTACCATTCACAGCAGCATCTAAAAAAACATGCATCAATATAATTAAGACATATCCTAGAATCTCATTAGTGAATTGTTCCCACCTCTGCCTCACACAGTAATAAATTATGCCGGGGGACCAGTCATGGAATCCAAAACTTATGAATGTAACAATTAAAATATCAACCTTGCGTCTGAACTTGACTCTTAAACTAATATTTGGCTTTTGCCAAAATCCAGTGATTGAACAGTGATTCTGATCAGCTGAAAGATGTAATTCACACCTCGGATCACGGTGGCCCAGAAAGTTCAACGCACTGCAACTGAAGAAAACATATGCAAATAGAAAAAACACCAGCAAATTAAGAAAACATCTTCATCAGCTAAACAACACAAGCTGCAAATCCTCACAACGCAACTAAATACAGAAACGTCCTGCAAATCCTCACAACACAACCAATTCATTTACACTGCAAACAGCACAGACCACAAAATAAATGTTTCATGGGGACCTGAACAAGTGACGACCCCGGGACTGCTTGTTCAGTGTCTATTGATCAGTGGTGTTGTTGATGATCTGAAAGGTGAGTTTTTTGTTTATTTTAACATCCTGATCATGATTCCTTGGCTTTGCAAGTTAACATAATAACGGTTTACAGCTAATTGTGTATTTCATCAGATTATTTAGGATAATAATATCCAAAAGGCCAAGGAATCATAAATAACCAATGATAAAATAAACAAACAACTCACCTTACAGGTCATCGACACACATCAACACCACTGACGAATAAAAATTAAACAATAAGCAGTTCCAGACGGGTTTCTCACTTGTTGTGGTCCCCTTGAAACATTTATTTTGTGATCTGTGCTATTTGGTTGTGTTGTGAGGATTTGCAGTGTGTTTCTGTGTTTGGTTGTGTTGTGAGGATTTGCAGCGTGTTTCTGTGTTTGTTTGTGTTGTGAGGATTTGCAGCACGTGTTGTCAAACTGATATGGTTGGGTTTTTTTTATTTGCTGGTGTTTTTTTCTATTTGCATGTGTTTTCTTAAGTTGCAGCACGTTGAGCTCTCTCAGCCACTGTATAGGATGCCTTGAGGATAAGTAATTTATAAGATATTTTTTTATCTCAGGGTGGAGTATTCCTTTAATTAAACAGAGGCAAAAACAGTGATCGGGATAAAATATTATTAATTGTGCAGCCCTAGCTATAGGTTATATGACTTATATGACCTCCGGCTGTACTGCCCTCTGATCATGGTCCCACTGGGCTCTCAAAGCACGGTTGCCTTCTGTCTCTTGCATTTGTGAACCATTTACCAAGCGCTTTCTCCAGCTCTTTCTTACTGACAGTTTTCAGAAAACGGTTCTGCTTCAGGCTTCCTGTTAAGCAAAAAATTAATATAAAGTAGAGCATGCTACTGCATCAACCAGGGCACAACCCATTATTTGTATGCATGCAAGTTACATGAGCATAAGACTATCAGTCAAAAAAATAAAAAAATAAAAAAAATCCCAAGGTTGTAAACACCCTCTAATCCACCATTTGCCCAAACTGTTAACTGATCTAACTGACATTATGAATGGCGCAAAATGACGTTTATTATCTTTAACATAATCATAACGTATCATATTTTTAGTAATGTTTAGAAATGATATAAATATAAACGTTTTTTATCACCTCCACCTATTTCACCTAAATCACATTAAAATAATGTTAAGTATTGTCACAATCTCCTCAGAGCTTTTCTCTGTGTATTGTATATACACATGTTATAAAGGTAGTGAAAGAGAAAGAGACTCCACAGTGCTTTTACTGTTTCACCCTCCTGTTATCATGAGGACACTTTATGGAGAAAACACGGGTGAAAATGGTTTGAGAAGTCGTTATTTCCACATTTTAGTAGACACTGTCCTAGTTATCTGCTAATCATTAAGAATGTTCAGTTTTCCACAGGAGATTATCTCTGAGGTAAACCAGTTCACTCTCCACACTTACCTTTTTTATATCGTGCCTGTAACTTTAATTACCACAAATCTTCAGAAGAATACATTAAATGAAATTTCTTACCGTGACAGAGATGTCAGGTCAGGTCAGGTCATCCAGGTCAGGTGATCAGTGGTAGTGAGTGATGACCATTTCTTCAGAATGAGAAGGCGGGAACACAGGAGCCAATGAGAGACTCTGTGAGCTGCACAAGCGATTTTTTCTTTTTTTTTTTTTTTTTTTTTTACTAAAGGTCGTACTATGTTATTGTTGATATATAAAATGTTTGTTTCGATCATATAAAACACGCAAAAACATATCAATTGAATTTATCATCAATTGAATAATATAGCTAAATATAGCCCAGATGTGGCCCATACAGGGCCCTCGAATAAACAAAATGGGCATCCTAACTGGGGCTCACAACCCTGACTAAACTGGCAGCCCATCACAGTGCCCACTCTGCCCCCATGCCCACATGATGCCCATATAATGTAGATAAATAGTACTAATAAACTACCCACTCTGTGCAATTTGTATAAGGTATTTCAGTGTGTAAACTAATCCTAATGTAATAGTGGAGCAAAAGTGTATTTATATATAAGTAAATCTGTATTATTTAGTTTTTGCAACACTGAGCTGCACACACATTCAAACCTGTAATGTTTGCTTATACTATACATTTAAATGAACCATATTAACTTGGTCAAAAAGCACATTGCACCATTTTCTTTATATTTAAGTGGAAATTAGTTGTCTAAAATTTGTATGCACACGTAATGTTCGTTTGCAGCATGTAGTGTAAATATCCATTAGATTTTAGTTATTTTGGTTATTAATTAACTTTTATTTCCATTTGGTGATGAAGTTCGGGTGTTCTTGTATTCAGAGCAGTGAGAACTGCATACAATTCTAGACTGAGACTCCTGAAGTTACTGAGTGTCACAGTTGGACCCTGGAAACACAGATTTTAATGCTCCCACAATAAAGTTGTTTGCTTTCCATTTTATTCTTTCTGTATAATAGAATTTTGTTAATAACTGGAATTTAATTTAGTAAATAACAATGATGATTTGTTGATACTTAATAATCATCTATGATATAGAATCAAAACATTGTTTCTATCACCAGCATTTCTATTTTCTTTCTTATAAAAAATGAAAGTATAAGTTAACAAACAATAGCAAGAGAAAAATAAGTGAACTGTTCATGAGATAATCACAAAAAAATCTTCCTGAAGACGTTTTTAATGACACCGAGACTCATACAGTCCATTTAGAATAATCCACTTGGAAGCCGTTGTAGTGTAACTGTAGATTGACCAACAATGTTCTGATGGCTTGGAAAGGTGTCCAGTTTGTTAGAGCGAATTAAAATTAACATTACAATTTAAAAGTTCCCCCGATATTTACTGTACAATTTCCCTTTACATCCCTTCAAATAAGAAATTTAAGAAGATGATTTGTTTTATGGTTGTATGTTAGAGCACTTGTGGTTCGTTAATGAGTGTTGATAAACATAGCTCCGTCCACACTGTCCACAGAGGTACAGCTTCTGTCCTGTATGACTCTGCTGGTGGCTGAGAAGGACAGTCCGAGCACTAAAACTCTTCCCACACTGTTCACAGGGATATGACTTCACTCCTGTGTGGATACGCTGGTGTATTCTGAGATTACTCTGATGATTAAAACACTTCCCACACTGATCACAGTAATACGGCTTCTCTCCTGTGTGGACACGCTGGTGTGATTTGAGAGTACTCTGACGATTAAAACTCTTCCCACACTGATCACAGTGATACGGCTTCTCTCCTGTGTGGACACGCTGGTGTGATTTGAGATAACTCTGATGAGTAAAACTCTTCCCACACTGTTCACAGTGATACAGCTTCACTCCTGTGTGGATACGCTGGTGTGATTTGAGACTACTCGAGTCAGTAAAACTCTTTCCACACTGTTCACAGTAATACGGCTTCACTCCTGTGTGGATACGCTGGTGTGATTTGAGATTATCGTGTTTAGTAAAACTCTTCCCACACTGTTCACAGTAATACGGCTTCACTCCTGTGTGGATACGCTGGTGTGATTTGAGACTACTCGAGTCAGTAAAACTCTTCCCACACTGTTCACAGTGATACGGCTTCTCTCCTGTGTGGATACGCTGGTGTGATTTGAGATGACTCTGATGAGTAAAACTCTTCCCACACTGTTCACAGTGATACGGCTTCACTCCTGTGTGGATACGCTGGTGTGATTTGAGATGACCCTGTTGAGTAAAACTCTTCCCACACTGATCACAGTAATACGGCTTCTCTCCTGTGTGGATACTCTGGTGTGATTTGAGACTACTCGAGTCAGTAAAACTCTGTCCACACTGTTCACAGTAATACGGCTTCTCTCCTGTGTGGATACTCTGGTGTGATTTGAGAGTACTCGGGTGAGTAAAACTCTTACCACACTGTTCACAGTAATACGGCTTCTCTCCTGTGTGGATACGCTGGTGTAATCTGAGATGACCCTGTTGAGTAAAACTCTTCCCACACTGTTCACAGTGATACGGCTTCACTCCTGTGTGGATACGCTGGTGTAATTTGAGATGATCCTGTTTAGTAAAACTCTTCCCACACTGTTCACAGTAATACGGCTTCACTCCTGTGTGGATACGCTGGTGTGATTTGAGAGTACTCGAGTCAGTAAAACTCTTCCCACACTGATCACAGTGATACGGCTTCTCTCCTGTGTGGATACGCTGGTGTGATTTGAGATTAATCTGTTGAGTAAAACTCTTCCCACACTGTTCACAGTAATACGGCTTCACTCCTGTGTGGATACGCTGGTGTGATTTGAGAGTACTCGAGTCAGTAAAACTCTTCCCACACTGATCACAGTGATACGGCTTCTCTCCTGTGTGGATACGCTGGTGTGATTTGAGATTACACTGTTGAGTAAAACTCTTCCCACACTGTTCACAGTGATACGGCTTCACTCCTGTGTGGATACTCTGGTGTGATTTGAGACTACTCGAGTCAGTAAAACTCTTCCCACACTGTTCACAGTGATAGGGCTTCTCTCCTGTGTGGATACGCTGGTGTGATTTGAGATGACTCTGTTGAGTAAAACTCTTCCCACACTGTTCACAGTGATACGGCTTCTCTCCTGTGTGGATACGCTGGTGTGATTTGAGACTACTCGAGTCAGTAAAACTCTTTCCACACTGTTCACAGTGATAGGGCTTCCCTCCTGTGTGGACACGCTGGTGTGATTTGAGATTACTCTGTTGAGTAAAACTCTTCCCACACTGTTCACAGTGGTACAGCTTCTCTCCTGTGTGGATACATTGGTGTCTTTTCAGAACAGCAATTTTAGTAAAACTCTTTCCACAATCTGAGCAGTGGTGCATCTGGAAAACAATATAAAATGATTCAATATACTGTAATAATTTTAGATTTGGTCTTGCATGTTATCAGACATGTCTGCTATAGTAATCCGATATGCTTTGAAACAAGATAAATGAGAGGTATTTTGAGGCCTATTAGAAAACCTTTAACCTGTTAGGCCTCAACACAGATTTTGGGACTTACAGCTGAAAATGCTCTAACTAAACTTTAAATGTTAACAGTTCCTGATAAAAGTGGGATACATACACAATTTAAATATCTTTAAAAAGAAGACACTTTGAGCTTTACTGTCCATTATTCACAGTTGATATTGCTCAAAAAGATATTCAATTTTTTTATTCCTTCATATATAAATACATGAAATCAGTCCTGGAGCAATCCAGAAAAATAATGGGTTAAAGCCACATGTCTCATGAGTTTATATTTTAAATTGAATGAAGATATCATAAAAATTAGATTCCTACAAACATTTATTTGAGACTATGTCTGATTCGCCCCTCCCCGCCCAAATTTTAGAACTCACAGCTGAAATGCTCCACCTAACTTTAAATGTTCACAGTTCCTGATAAAAATGTGCCACATACACAATTTAGATATCTTTGGAAAGAAGACACTTTGAGCTCATCAAAGTTGATATTGTTTAAAAAGATTAAGTTATAGATGATGAATTCCCATAAATATACATTTCCTGCATTGAACATAATTTTTTTTTTATATATATAAATATATGAAATCAGTCCTGGAGCAATCCAGAACAGCACTGGTTTGAAAGCCACATGTCTCATGAGTTTATATTTCAAATGTTATCAAGATTGTTCATAACAAATGAGATTCCTACAAACATTTATCTGAGACTATGTCTGATCCTTTTCTCCCTCCCCCTGTTTGACAGACACCTGCTAAACTCAGGTGATCATTCATACTCTATTCATACAGTCTGCATATTAATAAACTGCAGACCATAAAAAGCTTTTGTTCTACATGTTTGGGGCTATTGATGTTGATTTGGCATTCATATTGATGGCCAGGTAGCCAGACAAGCTCTTGTTTTACAGCCATGGCCATTCATATTGATGTCTGGCCATTCCAATCTCAACAACACACACACACACACTTTTCAAGCATTTATCCTATAAAAACAAACAGGCAATAAAACCAATAAAGTCGTATAAAACTATAAAGGGAGATACAGTTATGTTCAATATAATAGCAGTACAATGTGACTAACCAGATTAATCCAGGTTTCTAGTATATATTTTATTGCTACGTGACAAACAAGTTACCAGTAGGTGCAGTAGATTCTCAGAAAATAAACAAGACCCATCATTCATGATTTGCACGCTCGTAAGGCTGTGCAATTGGGCAATAAGTTGAAAGGGGTGTGTTAAAAAAAAAAGCAGTGTGGCATTCAATCACTGAGGTCATCAATTTTGTGAAAAAACAGGTGTGTATCAGGTGGCCCCTATTTAAGGATGGAGCCAGCACTTGTTGAACATGCATTTGAAAGCCTGAGGAAAATGGGTCGTTCAAAAGAACAACGTACTTTGATTAAAAAGTTGATTGGAGAGGGGAAAACCTATAAAGAGGTGCAAAAAATTATAGGCTGTTCAGCTAAAATGATCTCCAATGCCTTAAAATGTAAAGCAAAACCACAGCGATGTGGAAGAAAACGGAAGACAACCATCAAAATGGATCAAAGAATCACCAGAATGGCAAAGGCTCAGCCAATGATCAACTCCAGGATGATCAAAGACAGTCTGGAGTTACCTGTAAGTACTGTGACAGTTAGAAGACGTCTGTGTGAAGCTAATCTATTTTCAAGAATCCCCCACAAAGTCCCTCTGTTAAAAAAAAGGCATGTGCAGAAGAGGTTACAATTTGCCAAAGAACACATCAACTGGCCTAAAGAGAAATGGAGGAACATTTTGTGGACTGATGTAAAATTTTTCTTTTTGGGTCCAAGGACAATTTGTGACGGTTTGTGACAGTTTGTGAGACGACCCCCAAACTCTGAATTCAAGCCACACTACACAGTGAAGACAGTGAAGCATGGTGGTGCAAGCATCATGATATGGGCATGTTTCTCCTACTATGGTGTTGGGCCTATTTATCGCATACCAGGGATCATGGACCAGTTTGCATATGTCAAAATACTTAAAGAGGTCATGTTGCCTTATGCTGAAGAGGACATGCCCTTGAAATGGTTGTTTCAACAAGACAATGACCCCAAACACACTGGTAAATGAGCAAAGTCTTGGTTCCAAACCAACAAAATTAATGTTATGGAGTGGCCGGCCCAATCCCCGGACCTTAATCCAATCGAGAACTTGTGGGGTGAAATTAAAAATGCTGTTTTTGAAGCAAAACCAAGAAATGTAAATGAATTGTGGAATGTTGTTAAAGAATCATGGAGTGGAATAACAGCTGAGAGGTGCCACAAGTTGGTTGACTCCATGCCACACAGATGTGAAGCAGTTTTAAAAAACTGTGGTCATACAACTAAATATTAGTTTAGTGATTCACAGGATTGCTAAATCCTAAAAATAAAAATGTTTGTACAAAATAGTTTTGAGTTTGTACAGTCAACGGCATACACTGCTATTTTTTTGAACCCCTTTCAACTAATTGCCCAATTGCACAGCCTTACAAGCGTGCATATCATGAATGATGGGTCTTGTTTGTTTTCTGAGAATCTACTGCACCTACTAGTAACTTGTTTGTCACGTAGCAATAAAAAAATATACTAAAAACCTGGATTAATCTGGTTAGTCACATTGTACTGCTATTATTTTGAACATAACTGTATATTGTAACTTACAGATGTAAAATCGCATCTCCATGCAGATCTCCAAGTCTCTGTTGTTACTCCGCCCCCAAAAATATTTTCCACATCGCTGCTTTTTTTGCAAATCTCAGATAACTTTTTTGATTGTCCATTATTTTCCCTTGTTTTCTTTGTTTTATTGTAAACAAAGTACAGTTAGCACGAGCTGTAAACAGCTGTTTGTGTTGACCTGAGAGCTGCATCACTTCCTGGTTTGTCACTATGCACGTGTTACTTCCGGCAGTAAGAGTTTGTAAATTGTAATAAAACTAAGACTCATACACATGGAGAATAAAATCCTCACATATATCTTTAAAATCCTGCACTTATTGGCTACATTTTCCATCAATCATTTTGTTTCCATAATGCTACTGGCTGGAAAGAAAAGGTTTGAAATGAAAGGCGGCACATAAAAAAAACATGACACTTGCAGAGAGAGTAGAGACTCCACCCAAGATTCTGCCTCTTTTAATTTTTAATTTATTTATTTTTTTGTGGTCTCAACTGTTTTTAAACACTATATTCTACCAGCCATATTTGGTTTTTTTTACCAGCAATATGTCGTTTTTTTTATGTGAAAGTAATTCGGAAATATAATAATGTAAGTAGTGCGGTTTTTTATGCATGTTGTCATTGTGTACTGCTTACACAAATTCAGCAAATACATTCGTTCTACGTTTTCCATTGAAAAACAGAGATCTGAAATCGCTGCTTGAGACTTAAAGCTTTAGAATGATGTATAGTTAGTCATGGTTACTCTTCTCCATTTTTATTTAATCTATTGCTAAATATCAACACCTGAGAACAATGGGCTATTAGTTGCGCTCACGCAACAACGAGGCCTAAAGGGTTAACTATTTAATACTTGTATAAAATCTTCCAAAATCCCTGATATTTATGTCTTCAAGGTGGAGGAGTTTTCCCAGTACCAGACCAGGCAGCATTATATCATCTTATTTTCAATTCCAGGAGACAGAGGAAAAGACTGTGGAACCTGTTGTGCTTCTGTGATAACATCAGAGCTTAACAGGATTCAGTCCACGATCACAAAGCTACCTGAAACTATGTTCAAGCAATGTTTGGATTTAGCAAAATACATTTCTGATTCAGAACATTTGCTAATAGTAGCTCTCATTAGACAAAGTTAAAAATCTGGACTGGTGCAAACAATCAGTACCTTCTGAGCTGATCTGCATGCTGTCTTCCAAATGATGTGTGAAAATCCCTGTGGTTGGGACAACAATACATTGATGACGACTGCAGGTAATTATCTGTGGCTGTCAAAAGCAGCAACCTACTTCCTCCTAATGGCCTATGAGGGCATTTTCAATCAACTTGTTAAAATGTACCTCCACTTTCAGACTCTCAGCTGAAAATCACCTACCTAAATATAAATGTGAACAGTTCCTGACCAAAGTGTTCTACATACACAATTTACATTTGGAAAGAAGATACTCTGACCCAGCCATTAGTGTTGCACAAGTCAGTGCACTCTGGTCTCAACCCCGGATACATGTGGAGGGTTGCGTTATGAAGGACATCCAGTGTAAAACATGTGCCAAATCAAACATGCAGATCACGAATTAGAATTTCATACCGGATCGGTCGAGGCCCGGGTTACCAACGACCATCACAGGTATCGTTAGCCAACAGGGTACCGGTGGAAATTGGGCTACGGTTGGCCGAAGGAGGAGAAGGAGGACGACGTCTACAGAGGCAGCGGCAAAAGAAGTGGAGGAGAGTGGAGGTTCGGGTTGGTACTATGATGGTACTATGACTGGTAAAGGAACAGAGGGAGCTGATATGATGGAGAGGAGAAAGGTAGATATGTGTGTTTAGAAGACCAAATGGAAAGTGAATAAGACCAGGAACATTGGAGGTGTTTAAACTGTTCTATCATGGTGTGGATAGAAGGAGAAATGGTGTAGGGAAGATTCTGAAGAAAGAGTACAGTAAGAGTGTAGAGGAGGTGAAGAGAGCTTCTGATAGGGTGATGAAGGTGAAGCTGAAAGTTGAAGGGGAGATGATACATATCATCAGTGTTTATGCTCCACAGGTGGGCTTGAGATGGAGGAGAAGGAAAAATTCTGGAGTGAGTTAGATGAAGTGGTGGACTGTAATCCTAGAAATGAAAGATTGGTGATTGGGGCAGACTTTAAAGGGCATGTAGGTGAAGGGTACAGATGGGATGAGGAGGTGATGGTAGGTATGGAATTAAGGAGAGGAATGTGGAAGGGCAGATGGTGGTAGATTTTTGCTAAAAAGAGGAAAATGGCAGTGGTAAACACGTATTTTAAGAAGAAGGAGGATCATAGAGTGACGTATAAGAATGGATGGTGAGAAGATGCCTGAGGAATGGAGAAGGAGTGTGCTGGTACTGATCTTTAAGAATAAGGGAGATGTGCAGACTTGCAGTAAATACAGGGGAATTAAGTTGATCAGTTACACCATGAAGTCATGGGAAAGAGTAGTGGAAGCCAGGCTGAGAGAAGAGGTGACCATCTGTGAGCAGCAGTATAGTTTCATGGAAATGGGGTATATTAGTAAGAGAATGCTGAGGATGGAAAGAGGCAGATGTAGAGGGCAGGGGGTATGGAGACAGATGATCCGCTGTGGCGACCCCTTATGGAAGAAGCCGAATGAAGAAGAAGGAAATAAGTCACTCTGGGTTTTACTGTACATCGTTTTTAATGCAGGTCCTTTTCTCCCTCCCCCTGCTAGACTCCTGGGTCCACTAGACTCTTGTTATACATGTTTGGCTATTCATACAGACTGCATTCATATTAATGTACAGCAATTCAGACAGACTGCATTCATACTGCATGCATTCTGATGGCCGGACATTTCATTGAACAGGAGGAGAATTCATGATCAGAAGCCATTAATCTCAAGAAGCAAGGAGCTGAACAGCTCTGCTAGTGCTAACATTAATTCACCTATTTCTCCATCACCAGCTGCACTCAATTCTCCAACAACTATCTCCCCTACATGCCAGTGTACACACGCGCACACACACACACACACACACACACACACACACACACACACACACACACACACACACACACACACATAAATACAGCGGGTAAAATAAGTATTGAACATGTCAACATTTTTCTCAGTAAATATATTTGTAAAGGTGCTAGTGACATGAAATCTTTATCAGATGTTGGTAACAACCCATGCAATCCACACATACAAAGGAATCAAACCATACATGTCCATAAATGAAGTTGTCTAATGTCGTGAAACAACACACACACAAGAAAACACATTTTGAACACATATTGAACACATGAAGACAGGGAGGTGCAAAAATGAATGAAAAGCCAAGACAGCAGTAGATATCAATCAGTAATTAGAAAGCAATCCTGCCTATTGTCATTGTAAATCAATATCAGCTGCTTCAGTCCCTACTGATGGCCTGTATAAAGGTGTCCCATTACCAAGGTGTCACACAAGAAACATCTCATGATGGGTAAAAGTGAAGAGCTCTCTCAAGACCTTCGCATCCTTACAAACATACTGATTGCATTGGTTACAGAAGGATTTCTAAACTTCTGAATGTTCTAAATGGTTTGATATCTTTGTATGTCTGGATTTCATGTCTATTAGTGTTAAGATGGTTCTCACACTGGTTCTCTAAACACATTCCTATATTATCTTTATGGAAGTCTTTATCTGGACTCACACATCTCCAGTTACTTTGTCTTCTTACCAAATCAAGAACAGCTTTAGCTCAGGGTTATTCCAGTGTGTATATACACTTGTCTGTTATCTGCAATAAACTGAAGAACAACATTTGCACCATTCTGCGTGCTGTGATTCTTCCCTGATCAGAAAACACACCACGGCATCGTTGATCACATGGGAAATAATACAAATCTAACAATATCAAAAGCACCTTATGAAATATATTTACTGAGAAAAATGGTGACGTTTTCAATACTTATTTTACCCGCTGTATGTTGTCTCCTGTTATAATCACATGTAACCCTTCGATGTCGGCTCTTCCTATCATTGTGAAGCAGAATTCACCAAGCGTTGAATTGTTCACTCACTAACAGGGAACGTGAGCTGGGTTTAGACCGTCGTGAGACAGGTTAGTTTTACCCTACTGATGATGTGTTGTTGCAATAGTAATCCTGCTCAGTAAGAGAGGAACCGCAGGTTCAGACATTTGGTGCATGTGCTTGGCTGAGGAGCCACTGGTGCGAAGCTACCATCTGTGGGATTATGACTGAACGCCTCTAAGTCAGAATCCCGCCTAAACGTAACGATACCGCAGCGCCGCGGATCTTCGGTTGGTCTGGCGTAGCCGGGCAAGGGATTTAACCCTCCCTGGTGAGCGATCAAGTGAAAGTAATCCCTCGATCAAATCTTTTGTGGGGGAGTGGTGGCTCCAGTGGTTAAGGCGCTGGATTACTGATCGGAAGTTCGGGGGTTCAAGCCCCGGTATTGCCAAGCTGCCACTCTTGGGCCCTTGAGCAAGGCCCTTAACCCTCTGTGTGCTCCAGGGGCGCCGTATCATGGCCGACCCTGCGCTCTGACCCCAGCTTCCAAGCAAGCTGGGATATGCAAAGAACAACATTTCATTGTGCTGTAATGTATATGTGACAAATAAAGGCTATTCTATTCTACTCTGGCTATTCCATTATTTTACAGGCTTATGCTCTGATTAAACGGGGTGTATTCGAGCAGATGTAGTTGTGTTGGCCTATTTTGATAATAGATGCCTTTTAGGCTAAGACCACCTGTTCTCTTTCGGTCCATCAACACTGTGATTCCAGGCTACACTAGTACTCAACACAGTGGAAACATGGTTCTAATTTTCAAAAGTGCGAGGCAGAAACTAAACAAACTTGCAGTCCGCCACTTAATACTTTACTTTAAAACTAAACTTCCTCTGGGAAATCACTAGGATACGCATGTGAATATTTGATCTGTTAACTGGTTGCATGTGTAAAAGCTGTTGGTATAAAACATTGTTTACTATATTAACTGAGTAAAAAGCTGAAGAACAGATCAAATAGGACAATTGATTAAAGCATGGGTGTCAAACTCTGGCCCGCGGTGTAATTATATTTGGTCCACGAGATCATATCAAGTGTGTATTACAGCTGGCCCACCAGTATATAGCGCATACACCGCTAATACTACAAATCCCAGAATGCTTTGTTAGTGCGTTAGCGCGTCAGTCGAGGCCGCTGAAAAACTCAGCGCTGAAGTTACCCAGTGACTTTGAAGCCCAGAAATGCAGATTTGAACTGCTCAGTAATCCGTTTGTGGTTGACTTGGAAAGCGCAGCAACCAACCTCCAAATAGAGCTGATTGAACTCCAGTGTAGAGACACGCTCAAATCAAAGTACGACTCTGTGTGTGCTGCACAGTTTCCATGTTTCCTCCCCGACACACTGCTCCAACTCCGTGCCCAAGCTGCTTAAATGCTCTCTATGTTTGGCAGCACATATCTTTGTGAGCAACTGTTCTCTTTAATGAAGATGAACAAAACCCCACTCAGGAGTCTCACTGATGGTGAGTAATGCGAAGCATAAGGAACTCCTCTTTCATCGAGCATGTAACCTTTAACCTTGTTCCATAAGTCGACTTGTACAGATTCCAAAAACAGCACATACATCCTCTACATCCTCTTGGTCCAGACACTAACATAAACACTTGGCCTTCTCTTTCATAACCTTAAATGGAAACATCTGGCCAACATTTCAACCTTACAGGAATCTGATTGAATTTCAGATACCACAGTCTTTATGGACTTTTTCTACTCCAAGGCATGGACTGTTAATAGTTGAAAGATTTTTTTTTTTAATTGAAGGAAATAATTATTTTTGATTGTGTTGTTGCCCTGTAAAAGGTTTACATCAATGGAAGAGAGAGAGAGAGAGAGAGAGAGAGAGAGAGAGAGAGAGAGAGAGAGAGAGAGAGAGAGAGAGATGTAATAAGAAACTAATACCACTGATGTGTTATTTCAAATGTATTTTCTCATTTGTATATAATATTAAACTTTGTTTGTTTCAGATTCAATGTTTAAGCAAAACTAAAGTTTGTTTCCATATGAAAAGGTTCAACATTACACTGCGGTTCAGCAGCCGCATCTTGGAAATACACGGTTAAGCAGCCGCACTTTGTTTAGTGTTGCGCGTCTAATCGTGCACTTACGGTATGGGTGCTGGGAGCGGTCAAAATACATGGAAAGACGCTTCAGAAAGGCGTTTCCGTTATAAAAAAGACTCAATGCATTTTTATCATGTTCCACATTCAAACATTCATTAAACATTTTTCTTTATAGGTTTGCTCAATCTTTCAAATTATTCTTATGTACAGTGTCCCTGTCTATTATTCTCTTAAATATTAACTTATTTTACTGTGGAGTTTTTGAGAAAACTAAAGGCAAAATCACTCTAAACCTCAGGTGCATTTTCAATCATGTCACATATTCATACACTCATAAAACATTTTTCTTTATAGGTTTGCTCAATCTTTTAAATAATTCTTATTAAGGGTCTCCCTGTCTATTATTCCTTTAAAGTCCAACTCATTTTACTGTGGAGTTTTGGAGAAAAGTAAAAGCAAAAATTACTCCAAGCATCGCTGCATTTTCAATCACTGTCCATATTCAAACACTCATAAAACATTTTTCTTTACAGGTTTGCTCAATCTTTCAAATGTTTCTCATTCAGATTTACCCTGTCAATTAGTGTATTGATTTTCAAGATTTTCTACTGTACTCTTTTTTCAAATGCAGAAATAAGTGTATATATTTTTTTTAATTTGCCTTTTTTCCCCCAGATTACAACTTGGGCATTTTAAAGATTAAGCAAACTCAATCAAGAATCCGCCAGACTGCACAACAGTATCTACTTTGACTTCAGCACCTGTGGACATTTATTGACTCTCTTCTGCGCACTGATTCACACACCTAAAATTATCCTATTATATTAGGCTTTTGTTTTATTGTTTGGAAATTACATATTTCTATTTTTGTCAAATGTCTGTTTATCATAATCAATATCACAAATTATTGGTTGTATTGCATTCATTCATTCAATCAATCAATCAATCAATCAATCAATCAATCCTGTGCTTGTAAGGTGTCATTGAGTCTTGAAAGGTGCCTAATAAAATGCATTTTAATTATCATTAAACTACTATAGGACTAAGCTGCAATAGAGTCTGTGGCAGAATGTCACCAATGAGTTCTGCAGAAGCATGAGGACTGTAATAGATTACAAGCTTTCTGGACAAAATATATAAATTAATCGAAAGAAATTGAACAAAAAACGTAACAAGGTTTTTTTACCCTGTCCAAAAATATGTTTCTACTACTCACACCGAAACAATAATAATGTTATATGTTATTAGTATTATTATTATAATAATAACATTATTATAATAATATTATTATAGTAACATTATTATATTACTATTTATGAAATAATATGTATTTTTTAACAAACAAGATAAGTTATGTGTTCCGAATTTCGGTATTTAACAGGCTGCAAGCCATTAATAAGTTTAACCATGTCAATATTTTCTTCTAGATGTCATCAAATATAACTTTCCAGACTTCTTTTTGTCCTCTTTTCTTTAATTTTACTAGCTTTTTTACCATTTGTTTGAAATGTACATATTATATTTACCTCTGTTAATCTCATGAACCATTAAATGCTTTCCCCATTGTTCAATAAAATAAATAATGTCCAATATCACTTTTATCTGTACTTTTCTGAGCAGTAATACAATGTATTTATTTACTTATCTTTAAAAAAATGTGCATTAACAATTTTTTATTCTTTTTTTTTTATTTCACATACCTTTATTTTTTAATGAGCAACTGGAGGCTTCTGTCACCAACACAAATTCATTGTAATTGCAATCGTGCTTGGCAATAAAGCTATTTCTTATTTAGATTTTATATATATATATATATATATATATATATATATATATATATATATATATATATATATATATATATATACATACATACATACACAGTATAAATAATTCTGCTTTGTTTTGTCTATAAGTGGAGTGCAGTCGTTTCTTTTCTGTACTTTTCTAGCCTGTTTTTGTTTATGTATTGTGTTTTTAAGTTACTTTTACTTCGTATGTATTTTATGGAACCATCGAGTCAACCACAGTTGACAAAAAGTTCACTTTCATTGGGCAGTTAGTCACTATTCTAATACAGTGATAGGCTTTCACATGCTGTAAATCTTTTTTATGACGATGTGGAGCCATTAGAGCATCGATTAGCATGTCTTTGCATGGAAAGGTTGACAACATTCAGAATAAAGGATGAGTAATCTTAGGCACAGGTATGTGTTGATTTTTACCAAGGTAATTTGCTATTTAATTAAGAAAAAATACCCTATTACAACTGTTGTGTATTTCGTCGTCTTGATGGAGTGTAGCTGTCGGTTGGAAGGAATCTCCGTAGACGCAGTTATTTCGTGTAAATAATGATTTTTATTCAGCACAGAAATATAGCATCTTTACAGGCCTTCCGGTCAAGCCTGGAGTCAGCACGCTCTGATTCAAAGTCTGACTCCCGATCCATGGCTGCACACTCATTATATATTCTGATCATTCTCTGGGTCCGCCTCTTGATGCATAACAGATGTATATGAGCCTACTGTGCAATAATGTTTATCTTAAAGAGAAACCTGTCTTTGTCCAGATTTAATATATCTCAAATGTACCAGCGCTCACTTTCCCAGACCATTCATCTTAACATACAGTGAGAACGGGTCAGAGGTCTTTTCCCAAGAGGACATGCATCCTGGATCATATTCTATACTTCGGCTTATACTGATTTAAGGACGACCATCCGTCTCATTTTCCCAGTCACGGCTCATAAGATAAGCACTATGGGCCTTTCATACATTTGGCTTAAAGGAAAACATCTGGCCAGATGGTTCAGTAATTAACTTTGGCCTTTCCAGGACTGTCACCATTTGTAGAATTGTATGAGTTAAGGCTTTTAGATATTACACATTTAAGATACTATACGTTTAAGACACTACACAACCTATATATATATATATATTTGTTAAAAATGCGATTTATCTAACTATTTGCGTGGTTGCTGGTAATATATATATAATCACCTTTATGTAGAGCCCTGTGCGGGACTGTTACCAGTGCTTGAATTGAGGGGGGCTGGGGGGATCTGGGACCCCCATAATGTATCAGGGATCCCCATGGCAAGTTAAAAATAGACTTAGAGGAGTACCAAAGATTGTTTTAGTAAAAAATTAAGTGGAATACACAACAACTGGGCACCCCCATGAGCCCACTCCCGCAAGCATTTTGCCACAGCTTATGAACACTGTGTAAAAACCATATAAAAACCATAATCAACTTTCATTGTTTGACCTTTTTTTAAAGTGTCAGGGAAAATGCAAATTGAGAAGCTACAGTGACTTGAATAATTGAAAATAAATACAAAGCAAAGCAAAACAAATGTAACTGCTTAAAAAAGTTTTGCCAAAAATAAATTTTAGATGTATAAATGCATACCTGCATGCAAAAAGGACTGAGCTTTAACATTTTTGATTCAGTTTATTCATTTGGCTTGAACGCTGATTAGGGTCATTTAGTGGCCCAGTTATAAAATAACAATCAAAAAGAGAGGCAAAATGCATGATCTATTTTCTGCAGTGAATGTCAGTGTTAATAATAATAATAAATCATTATTATTATTATTATTATTATATTATTTTGTATTTTAGTGGAAATAAGTTTGTATTTATAAATGTTCAGAAACTAGGGTTTGTTTAAACGTGGGTGTGTCTGTGTATGGTTGTGTGTGTTTATTTCAGAACCTGCACCTTCACCATTTTTGGAAAGGCAAGTATATACACAAGGGAATATATACATACATATATATATATATATATATATATATATATATATATATATATATATATATATATATATATATATATATATATATACATACATACATACATACATACATACATACATACATATACATACATACATACATACATATACATACATACATACATACATACATACATACATACATATACATTATATATATATTTTTATTTTTATTTTTTTTTTTAACTAAAACCTGTTTTTCTATTGTTCTATGTCATTTTATAGTCAAGGACACTTACCATAAACCTGGACCAAATATTGCAAAGCATTTCAAAATGCTCTATACCTGGTGTCAATATGAATAACAACAGTATTTATCATGAATCTGGTTTATGGGGAGACGTCTGCAAAGATTTGGAAATGCCCAATACACTGTTGAATCGGCTAAAAATTCGCAAAGCCGCTGCACATCTTTGGAAGGTATTTTCTCTTCTGTAAAAAAAATGCAATTATTGCTAAAGTTAAAAGGTACTAATGTACTTTAAAGTTTGTACAAATATAGTTTTTAATGTCAAATAACTTTAATCATGATCATATTTCGAAATGAACAAGTATATTCTTAACTTTTCGCCAGGAAACATCAGGGAACAAGAGCAGCTCAAAAGTGAGATGAGGAAAAAGCTTCTGGAGAAAACAGTTCCTCCTTGGTAATTTGTCTGTCATAAGTTGTTGTTATGGTAACTGTGACACATTGTGTGCAAGGTGAAATATTCAAATGATTGTTAGAGTATGCACTACAATTATCCAGAGTGATATTGATAGAGAATGCATATTATACAATAATAGTGTGCATTGTATTATACAACACACACAAATTAGGTCCAGTCTTCCTATTGAAAAACATTTGAATGACTATAACTGCACTAGCTGTTCAATATGCAATAGAGTATACTTTTTAAGTATTAATAAATTAAATAACATAGAAACTGTTTAGCATTGCATGGTGTTGCACTTTTATGTGTATTATTTACACATTTAGAATGATTTAGGATAGGAGAAATGTGGGAGACAGTAATTGGCCTCCACTTATGCAGAAAGACATTAAATATTTAAATATATTATTTTGAAAAGATAAACTTATTCAACACCTTGAATGCAAATCAGAATTTCCTGATCAGAGGGTAATTGTCTATTTTATGAAGTAAAAGATAAAATTAGCTTGTTCCATGTTTAGTTATTATTAAGGGTTTACTTTGTGTTGTTGATAATGTCTACTTTCAGGGCTCTTGGGAAAATTTGACAACAATTTTTAAAGGGTAACAGTCCTTGTTCTGAAAAAAAGCCTAAATCTTCAGAAGCTAAAGGTAGTCAAATAAAATATATATTTAAAAAATATCTTGGTTTTTGCTTCAGTACAAAATTGGGTATAAAAATAATTATTTCCCTTTAAAAGAATCACATTGTGTTGCTTTGCAGTCTGAAATAAAGACAGACACAGTTTTTCTTTTAGTAAGCTGTACTATACTCTGCTGTACGTTTTAGTAAGCTCTACTCAATTCAACTTATACCATCCAAATGAAAGATAGAAGGCCAACATGACTGCAAAAAAAAAGAAGAAACACTGAGCTGGAAAAAGGATCACCCCTTCGTACAAAAGGTCTTGTAACCTAAATCAGGCAGTCATAAATGAGCTTTGTCAAATGCACCGTAAAGATTCTGAGGACACATGGAAAAAGGTCTTATGATCAGATAAGATTAAATTGTTATTATTTGGCCTCAACATTAATCAAAAATCTGTACAATGATTTGAAGACTGCAGTCAACAAACGGTCACCATAAAATTGAACTGAACTTGGGCAGTTCTGCAAAGAAAATGGACAAAATGTGCAAAGTTTAGATGTGCAAAGTTAGTAAGTTTGTAATTTAAAAAAAAGGAAAAAAACAACAAAACCAAACACAAGATGGCGATGCTATTTCACTTTTTTCAGTCAGAACTCAGTAATTAATGTATTCATTTATAACAGTGTTTTTGGTTTTATACAGTATCTTTCATTGCAATGTAATAGATTGAACTGAGTGAATACAGCCGGATACAACAAAAACTGTGTCTGTTTTCAATTCCAGCTTAAAAGCAACAAAATGTGTTTATTTAAGGTTTGAGAAGTCATTCATTTCTATACAGACTGTATATTCATAGAAATATAGTAGTATAGTATATACTAGCATAATATTAAATGTAAGGTCTATCTTTAATATTTCAGATATTCTATAACATCAAAACAAATAGCAGTCTGATATGAAATACAAGATGACAATTACACAAATATGCAAAGGGAAAAAAATGTATATGATAAAAAAAAAGGAATCAAGTCATTTAAAACCTTTGCCTCAAAAATGTGCACTGTGAGAAATGTGAAATTATCACATACAGCAGAAGGTATTATACACAGGTTCACCATTTACTAACTAACTAACTAACTAACTAACTAACTAACTAACTAACTAACTAACTAAGTAAATAAATAAAATTTATTTGATCAAATTAATAACATTTATTGCCAAATGATATAATAATGCATATATACTTTTTTTATAAAAAATCACAATTGGAATTGTTTTTGTGTTACAGTATCATGACTAGGAACCTGACTTGGCTGAATTAGCTTACATGTCTACAGAAAGCAGTGAGGAAAAGGACACATTCTTTAAATGTAGTTTGCCACAAGAGCCATGGTTCTTTTTTATTGACAAGAAAGAATAGCAAGAGCTAAGAAAGCATCAGAAAGGAAGATGTTTTTAAGGGTTACAGTGGACAAACGTGATTGCGAAGGGAATACGGTCAATTCACCCATACTGCAGTTTTGGTTTTAAAAGACACAGTGTGAAAACCCTGCTGTCACAAAAAAAACACACCTTTATTCGAATGTACGGGCTACTGCCGATTTGAAAATTGCCCAATTAATGTTAGTGTGGTAGTGACCGATGAGGTCACCCTGAAGGCAGCAGTGCTATTCACAGGAGGAGATGTTTATCACAGTACCACTGAACTGAAAAGGAGACCAGTGCGTGCAGATGCACGTTTATCTATTGCACAAACTCTGGAAAGCAAACTGCCCAGAAATGTATATTTGGAATCCATGCAAAAAATCCCAGAGATGGTGGTACAGTCTGGGTGCAGGGATGAAGCACCAACAAAAGAGGTTTTGAAAACCATTGCATGCACCCAAAGACAACTGAAAAGACCTCATTCAAACGAACTTTTAAGTCTACAAATATTAATTGATGAAAAGAAAGGATCAGACAATGAAGTCCTACAGAGGGTCATGATGCACCCAAAAGCAATAATGCTATGGTCTAAGAAAACACTGTCAGTGTTTTACAGAAGGCGCAAAGAAGACATTGTCTATCTGGATGCAACAGGAAGTATTATTCAGAAAGGAAGCTCCACAAGTCGACCATACTATGTGTATGAATTAGTTGTGCGTAATCCTTCCAAGGGGGCATCTCCTCTTCCAATTGCAACCTAGCTTACTTGTGACCACACAACAGCATCTGTCATGTACTTCTTGCAGGCTTTCCAAACAGACATGATGAGAATGTATGGGAAAAAGGCAGTCAAAAGGCCAATTATGATAATTTGTGATGGCTCCCTTGTGCTTCTGAATTCTATTTCTTTTACATTCTGCCAACTAAGTCTGGAGGATCTCCTGAAGAAGTACTTTGAAATAATCAGTGGACAATACCAGGCAGAAAAGTTAGATCTTTTCCCATCCTTCATAGATGCTTAAGCCACATAATGAAAAATGCAAAGTGTCTGTGCAAAAAACAGTAGGTTTTTATTTTTTTGGTTGTTTTTTTTTTTTAACTGAGATTAATGTATAAAGCATTTGAAACATAACCAATTTCTGTTTTTATTGCTTTCATTTTAGAGTGCCAAAACATTACAAACTTGCAATGCACACATTTGGGCTACTTGCATGTTCAGAAAATCTGAAGCAGATGGATGAGGTGCTCCTCAGTGCCACAGTCCTGTTTTGTAGTCCATGCACTGGAGACAATGTGGCTAAGCACTATAACAACTTGCAAGTACTGATGCAACAAATAGGAAAACTGGAAGTTGAGGAACAAAACATTGTTGCTGAAGACTACAAGGTCATTAAAATGTTATTAACAGTTATTGCTATATATGTAGACTGCTGACAATACACACTCTTGCAGCAATGTGCTATGTTGAATCTCTGTCTTGACCTGCAGTGGATTTTTATAAAGGACATCTCAACTATGTGTGTTTTCATCATGTACATAAGTCCAAACTTTACATTCAAGGACATAAAAGAAGGTTTTGAAGACATTCCCTAACATTTGCATGATGTTTCTAAGTATTACTTGAACCACAATTTGATTTAAATTAAGTGCCTGCTAAATTGTCTTTATGTGCATTAGCATAAATATTTAATATATGTGCTATTAATAATAATATACATTAGATAGATAGATAGATAGATAGATAGATAGATAGATAGATAGATAGATAGATAGATAGATAGATAGATAGATAGATAGATAGATAGATAGATAGATAGATAGATAGATAGATATTATATTTATATATAACTAATTCCTGTGTCTTGCTTCTCCAGCTACACAACGTAATTCGCTTTATAAACATTAATGTTTAAATTGTATATAATACAAAACATTTCCTTTCAGAATGATGTGGGAAACACACCCCTTGAAAGCCACTTCCAGAAGGTAATAGTGAAAGCACCTCTTGACCGTAATGGGAAAGAAAACAGCTATTACGCCCCAACATTCATTGAAAATTTGACCAGGTACTTCCTTCCACACGCAACTCTGTGGTCTGGCCTATTGCTAGGTAGGTTTTTTGATAGGAGTGTTTTCTAACATTACTACTGATTAAAAAAAAAATAATTGGATGACTTTGTATGCACGATGCACTGCTCCGTGAATTTGAAGACACAGAACGAACAAGAGCGAGAGTAATGAAATATTTTTGTACTTTCACCTTTTAAAAAATATTAGCAATTCAATGTTCCCTAAATATAAACCAAGATGCTGTAATATCTTCTTCTTCTTCTTCTATTGGCTTCTCCCATTAGGGGTCGCCACAGGGGATCATCCTTCTCCATACCTCTCTGTCCTCTACATCTGCCTCTTTCACACCAACTACCTGCATGTCTTCTCTCACCACATACATAAACCTCCTCCTTCTTCTTACTATTTCCCTCCTTCCAGATGGCTACATTCTCAGCATTCTCCTACTGATATACCCCATGTTCCTCCTCTGCACATGTCCAAACCATCTCAATCTCGCCTCCCTCACCTTGTCTCCAAAACGTCCTACATGCGCTGTCCCTCTAATAAACTCATTTCTAATCCTGTCCATCCTCGTCACTCTAAATGAAAACCTCAACATCTTCAGCTCTGCTACCTCCAGCTCCACGTCCTGTCTTTTACTCGATGCCACTGTCTCTAATCCATACAACATCTCAGGTCTCACCACAGTCCTATAAACCAAGATGCTGTAAGATACACTTCATAAAAAAATCTAAAAGATAAAAAAAAAAGAAACCTGTGTGATGTATGTGTGTCTCTTCTAGTCCATTCGAGTGGAAATGGAGCAGTGGAAAAAGAGACGTCAGAGGCGTAAAGGATTATATGTTTCTCCACTAGTCAAGGTTCTTCCATTCCAAGATGTAAAAAACAAGGTATTATTATTCGGAGTGTATAATAATAATAATAATAATAATAATAATAATAATAATAATAATAATAATAATAATAATAATAACAACAACAACTAAACAATTCTTGTTAAAAAAAAAAGAGCAGAAGCATATGCTTTTAAACTAAATCCTTATTTATTTTAAATAAAATGGGTTTTTATATGTGTGTGTGTGTGTGTGTGTGTGTGTGTGTGTTTGTCAGGAGAAGTCTTCAAAGGCACCCCCAAAAGTGCCTGAGAAAAAGAAAAAGCCAGAAGATGTGATCCAGGTTTAAATATACACACACATACATTTTATATATATATAGTAAAAAAATCTAACTGGTGAGGTACAAATATTGGGAACAATCACTGTAATCTGTAATCACTTTAAAGTGTTACTGAATGTGTAAACTGATGTCTTGTTATTATGATAGCAGATTCATGGCTTCCAATCTCTTGAATCAACTTTCACATCTTATTTAGAAGGAGGAATATATTGATTGGAAATTGTATGTTTGTATATCCAGTGTCAATATGGCAGGAGACGAGCATGTTCAATTTCACTATTACAAAACACAGGCAGAGAGGAAAGATGATAGTCCTGAAGTACAACAAATATAAGTGTAGCCCAAAACACCTGAGCAGTCTGAAGGCAAAGGAAAATCAGCTGATTAATTAAAAGAATGGTTTATCATTGCATGATTATGACTGCATTTAATCTCATGGTCCCTCACATTTATCATGTGGTCTTCTAGAAGGTCCCAAAATGTAGAACTGACACTGCTGTCCCTCATTATAAAGATACTTAATAGACTAAGATCACAAACAAGATTGACTTTTTGTCTTCACACTGCATCAAATTTAAATCTGAACTGCCACAAAAAATATCTAAGAAATAAATTGTATCTTCTGTATCTTCAGAAAGAACCAGTGAAGAATATCAGGAGAAGACAATCAAAAATCGAAGGGCCAATCTGGAATAAATCAGGTCCATCAGAAACAATTGCTCCTCGAAGACTATGCAGGCCACCAAAAATACAAATGCTGCAACAAATACTTCACCCTGATTACTGGTTGTCCTGTGATATTATTGACCTGGCCAGCTACCTCATGGCAAAGGACAATATGCACATTAATGGGTTTCAATCTGTTCTGCCCTTTAGTGCGATTTTAAATGGTGGAATTGTTGGAACCCCACAAAATAAGTTTCTGCAAATATTGAACATTCGGCAATGCCACTGGATCACAGTCAGCAATTTGTTTTGTAATGAAAATCAGCTCTCTGTGTATGACAGCAAGTGCACCCCTCTGGACCCAGGGACACTACAAACACTGTCCTGGTTGGTGAGGACGCAGTCAGGCAAGTTTGATGTGCGATACCTGTTTACTGTGTTTGCAGAACAGCTCATTACTATGAGCTCATGGTCCAGTGCTCTAAATGCCAAGAGTGGTATCATCCTACATGTGTAGATATACCCAGAAGTGTCATTGGTAATGAACAGTTCTGGCAATGTTTCAACTGCCACTGATGATGTACATGATGAACATTTGATTGTAAATAAAACTTGTCTCTGCACAATTGCAACCTTTCATTATTCGCTCTTTTTATTTGTGTTTTAAAATAAAAAAAACATAGTAATAGAGTGAAATCCATATCCCAATTTTTATATGTTCGGACAAAACAAGAATGTATTTTTTCTGAAATCTTTCCAAAAAAAAAAAAAGTGATTTTGCCTTTACTTTTCTCAAAAACTCCATAGTACAATAAGTTAATATTTAAGAGAATAATAGACAGGGACACTGTACATAGGAATCATTTGAAAGATTGAGCAAACCTATAAAGAAAAATGTTTTATGAGTGTATGAATATGTGACATGATTGAAAATGCAGTGATGCTTGGAGTGATTTTGCCTTTAGTTTTCTTAAAAACTCCACAGTAAAATGAGTCGAAATTAAAAGGAATAATAGACAGGGACACCCTTAATAAGAATAATTTGAAAGATTGAGCAAACCTATAAAGAAAAATGTTTAATGAATGTTTGAATGTGGAACATGATAAAAATGCACTGAGTCTTTTTTATAACGGAAACGCCTTTCTGCAGCGTCTTTACATGTATTTTGACCGCTCCCAGCACCCATACCGTAAGTGCACGATTAGACGCGCAACACTAAACAAAGTGCGGCTGCTTAACCGTGTATTTCCAAGATGCGGCTGCTGAACCGCAGTGTCTTTATGCACTTTTTCTACTCCAAGGCATGGACTGGTAATAGTTGAAAGATATTTTTTTTTAATTGAAGGAAATTATTATTTTTGGTTGTGTTGTTGCCCTGTAAAAGGTTTACATTAAAATGGAATTAGAAAGTCTAGAGAGAGAGAGAGAGAGAGAGAGAGAGAGAGAGAGAGAGAGAGAGAGAGAGAGAGATGTAATAAGAAACTAATACCACTGATGTGTGTTTTATTCCAAATGTATTTTCTCATGTGTTTATAATATTAAACTTTGTTTCAGATTCAATGTTTAAGCAAAACTAAAGTTTGTTTCCATATGAAAAGGTTCAACATTACACATCTGGAGAGACGGAAAACATGCACAATTATGCATGCACATCAAAAACACTTTTCAATAAATACTGAGTTTGGCCCGCGATTTCGTCCCAGTGTTTAATTTTGGCCCACTGTGAATTTGAGATTGACTTCTCTGGATTAAAGATTTGGGGAGAAATTTCGTGTTTCCTTTGTTGTGTATTTCGTCGTCTTGATGGAGTGTAGCTGTCGGTTGGAAGGAATCTCCGTAGACGCAGTTATTTCGTGTAAATAATGATTTTTATTCAGCACAGAAATATAGCATCTTTACAGGCCTTCCGGTCAAGCCTGGAGTCAGCACGCTCTGATTCAAAGTCTGACTCCCGATCCATGGCTGCACACTCATTATATATTCTGATCATTCTCTGGGTCCGCCTCTTGATGCATAACAGATGTATATGAGCCTACTGTGCAATAATGTTTATCTTAAAGAGAAACCTGTCTTTGTCCAGATTTAATATATCTCAAATGTACCAGCGCTCACTTTCCCAGACCATTCATCTTAACATACAGTGAGAACGGGTCAGAGGTCTTTTCCCAAGAGGATGTGCATCCTGGATCATATTCTATACTTCGGCTTATACTGATTTAAAGACGACCATCCGTTTCATTTTCTCAGTCACGGCTCATAAGATAAGCACTATGGGCCTTTCATACATTTGGCTTAAAGGAAAACATCTGGCCAGATGGTTCAGTAATTAACTTTTGCCGTTTCAGGACACCATTTGTAGAATTGTATGAGTTAAGGCTTTTAGATATTACACATTTAAGATACTATACGTTTAAGACACTACACCTTGTAAAAGGATTTTTTTTTTAAATAAATAAATAAATAAATAAAAACAGTAGTTTATTGTGATACACTTAAAGTTAAGGTATTTTTTATTATTTAATTATAAAATACATTATGATGTATCTTTGCCCTGCAAACCACACTGAAAGTTGAGACATGAATAAATTGTACCTTTGATCCAGCAGCAGCAGCAGCAGGAGTGTGTGGAGGTTCTCCTAAAGATCTCCGTCTGGACTCTGGTTTCATGATCAGAGGTGTAAAGTATCAGGACACTGGAAGAAAAATGCAGAGGTTCATGACTCCAGAATGTCCACTAGCTGTTCCCCGAGCAGCTCAGCTGCTACATTTCACTGTATCTCACCTTTGGGTAAAAATCCGCTAAATCCGGGACAAAAACGGGGTTGAAGCTCGCGCGCGATAGATTTATAACGGCGAAAGGAACGTCGATGTGCACGAGCGGAAAGTGGAGAAAAACTCACGCGCCCAACATTAACTTCCGACCGGAGCGCGTGAAAGAACTGTATAAGTACAAACACAGAGCACAAAGCAGTGGGCGGGGCCAACAGGCTCGAGTTCTAAATCTGCAAACATCATTGGCTCAGACATTGTCAGGGAGTGAAATCTGATTGGTTGTCTGTAATAATATCAAATATATAATATGAAATATTTTATATAATAAAAATTAAAATTTCGATTTGAATTCCAGTGGAAACGCGACTGATCCGAAGCTGCTGCTTTTTAGCTGATACACAGTGTGGTCAAAAGTATTTGGACACATGTCTTTTCCAGCCAGATGTGGTTCATAAATTCACCTAAAATGCTCTTTAATGCACCATACAGCCAATCAACATGCAAACTGTTGAAACACTTCATAGAAACAGAATGTAGAACCACTGAAAGCATTTTAAATGGGATTTAAATACCCGCTACAGAGGGAAGCAGGAGCTTTTCTGTAGCTATTATTGCTTTTATGTTCATGGCACAGGACCAAATATTAGTTTATTTTATCTTTCCATAATGAGCTGGAATAAAACATTAATGCCCGTGTGTAATGCTGCATGATGGCACTGCTGGAGGATTACACCAATGGAAGATTAATGCGAAAAAGGGTCTCCAGGGACCATGATGATTTCTTGGCCCATGATGAAGACTGGCTAATAAGCTGATTTAGATTCAGCTTTACTACCTTAGAGTACCAATGTGTATCTTAATGTACAACTATAAATCTTTGGGGTAAATAAGGTACAAAGATGTCCTTTTAAGGGTACTGTCCCAGTGGCAAGCTGTTGTATTTCTTTTGTTCTTTCTGTTTTATAATCATATATAATCATGAAGCATATAAAGCAAAAAAATATGATGACAAATAAAACCTGTAAATTACACAAGGGTTAACTGAAAAAAACAAACAGGTAACACTAGACATTTCGTCCCCCCACTTTTGAAATGATGGCTATGCCCCTGCACCACACACCTTGATAATCTTACACACATTTTCCGGGTGGTATAGAAATCTTCCAGCTGATACATCCAGAGATCCACATCTGCATTTCAGGAGGTGATGAGCATCTGAGGGGTGACTCCCTGTGATATTATAGACTACATCAGGACAATGTTTACAATTTCTACATGTTGTTAAACTCAACAAGAAGCCAGTCATCACGTCCTGCAGCTGCCTGTAGCCTGTAGTCTACACTGCAATGTGTCAGGATAAAGGAATCATGTGCTGAAGCATGTCAGCGTGCCACAATGTTTGTGAGGGTCGTGTTAGAGTCACATATGACTTGCACTTTAACAGAAAGCATATGCTGTTTATTAACAAAAACAAATTTCTTTTCATATGGAGTCTTTACAGAAATATGAGTGCAGTCAATTGTGTTGATTACATTTGGAAAACTGAACATTGCTGCAAACTGCATTTTAATTTCAGCCTGTTCTTGCACAGTGAAGGGAAACCTGATGTTTCGACTACCCACCCTAATAATAACATCCAAAATGACAGGCATTATGACACTCAGGGGCAGATACCAGACCTATAGCATGAGATTAAATAGAATTATATTATGTTTAAAGAAGATCTTTGTGAAAAATGTAATTATATATAACATTTATATAAAGTCAACCTGTTGTCATTAACCCCAGAGTGGTGAGGACCTGTATTTGGACGGGGATGGCATGGTTCCGGTGTGTTGCCCTCTGTAGTACTGGACCCAATTCAGCACATAGATCCAGGAGCACAGCTGTAGGAATCTAAATCAGCTTATTAGCCAGTCTTCAAGAAAATCCAAGAAATCATCATGGTTCCTGGAGACTCTATTTCGCATTAATCTTCCATTGGTGTAATCCTCCAGCAGTGCCATCATGCAGCATTACACACGGGAGTCACCACAGCATTTATGTTTTATTCCAGCTCATTATGGAAAGATAAAATAAACTGATATTTGGTCCTGTGCCATGAACATAAAAGCAATAATAGCTACAGAAAAGCTCCTGCTTCCCTCTGTACCAGGTATTTAAATCCCATTTAAAATGCTTTCAGTGATTCTACATTCTGTTTCTATTAAGTGTTTCAACAGTTTGCATGTTAATTGGCTGTATGGTGCACTTGAAAGCATTTTATGTGAATTTATGAACCACATCTGGCTGGAAAAGACATGTGCCCAAATACTTTTGACAACACTGTGTATCAGCTAAAAAGCAGCAGCTTCGGATCAGTCGCGTTTCCACTGGGATTCAACTCTGAAAGATCACTTTTAATTTTTATTATATGAAATATTTCATATTATATATTTGATATTATTACAGACAACTAATCAGATTTCACTCCCTGACAATGTCTGAGCCAATGATGTTTGCAGATTTAGAACTCGAGCCTGTTGGCCCCGCCCACTGCTTTGTGCTCTGTGTTTGTACTTATACAGTTCTTTCACGCGCTCCGGTCGGAAGTTAATGTTGGGCGCGTGAGTTTTTCTCCACTTTTCGCGCGTGCACATCGACGTTCCTTTCGCCGTTATAAATCTATCGCGCGCGAGCTTCAACCCCGTTTTGTCCCGGATTTAGCGGATTTTTACCCAAAGGTGAGATACAGTGAAATGTAGCAGCTGAGCTGCTCGGGGAACAGCTAGTGGACATTCTGGAGTCATGAACCTCTGCATTTTTCTTCCAGTGTCCTGATTCTTTACACCTCTGATCATGAAATCAGAGTCCAGACGGAGATCTTTAGGAGAACCTCCACACACTCCTGCTGCTGCTGCTGCTGGATCAAAGGTACAATTTATTCATGTCTGAACTTTCAGTGTGGTTTGCAGGGCAAAGATACATCATAATGTATTTTATAATTAAATAATAATAAAAAAATTCCTTAACTTTAAGTGTATCACAATAATCTGCTGTTTTTTTTATTTATTTTTTTATTTAAAAAAAAATCCTTTTACAAGGAAACACGAAATTTCTCCCCAAATCTTTAATCCAGGGGAGTCAATCTCAAATTCACAGTGGGCCAAAATTAAACACTGGGACGAAATCGCGGGCCAAACTCAGTATTTATTGAAAAGTGTTTTTGATGTGCATGCATAATTGTGCATGTTTTCCGTCTCTCCAGATGTGTAATGTTGAACCTTTTCATATGGAAACAAACTTTAGTTTTGCTTAAACACTGAATCTGAAACAAACAAAGTTTAATATTATAAACACATGAGAAAATAAATTTAAAATAAAACACACATCAGTGGTATTAGTTTCTTATTACATTTCTCTCTTTGAGCGGTCAAAATACATGTAAAGACGCTGCAGAAAGGCGTTTCCGTTATAAAAAAGACTCAGTGCATTTTTATCATGTTCCACATTCAAACATTCATTAAACATTTTTCTTTATAGGTTTGCTCAATCTTTCAAATTATTCTTATGTACAGTGTCCCTGTCTATTATTCCTTTTAATTTCGACTCATTTTACTATGGAGTTTTTGAGAAAACTAAAGGCAAAATCACTCAAAACATCACTGCATTTTCAATTACTGTCCATATTCAAACACTCATAAATATTTTCTCTTATAGGTTTGCTCAGTCTTTTAAATAATTATTTTTTAGTGTCCCTGTCTATTACTCTCTTAAATATTAACTTATTTTACTGTGGAGTTTTTGAGAAAACTAAAGGCAAAATCACTCAATACCTCAGGTGCATTTTCAATCATGTTCCATATTCAAACATTCATAAAACATTTTTCTTTATAGGTTTGCTCAATCTTTCAAATTATTCTTATGTACAGTTATCCTGTCTATTATTCTCTTAAATATTAACTTATTGTACTATGAAGTTTTTGAGAAAAGTAAAGGCAAAATAATTTTTTTTTGGAAAGATTTCAGAAAAAATACATTCTTGTTTTGTCCGAACATATAAAAATTGGGATATGGATTTCACTCCATTACAATGTTTTTTTTATTTTAAAACACAAATAAAAAGAGCGAATAATGAAAGGTTGCAATTGTGCAGAGACAAGTTTTATTTACAATCAAATATTCATCATGTACATCATCAGTGGCAGTTGAAACATTGCCAGAACTGTTCATTACCAATGACACTTCTGGGTATATCTACACATGTAGGATGATACCACTCTTGGCATTTAGAGCACTGGACCATGAGCTCATAGTAATGAGCTGTTCTGCAAACACAGTAAACAGGTATTGCACTCTCTCGACATTTCATGCCAAATGCGATACTGTTTTTTGTAAACGAAGCATACAATTGTGCCCTTAGCCTGCTTTCATTAAATATGCATACCTCTGGTGGGTGACCCTTGCAAACAGCATATGCAAATGCTATTGCGAATAACCCACAATTGCTGTTATTTGAATGCTGCTGCACAGCTGGTTGCAAAACATCAAACTTGCCTGACTGCGGCCTCACCAACCAGGACAGTGTTTGTAGTGTTTGTAGTGTCATACACAGAGAGCTGATTTTCATTACAAAACAAATTGCTGACTGTGATCCAGTGGCATTGCCGAATGTTCAATATTTGCAGAAACTTATTTTGTGGGGTTCCAACAATTCCACCATTTGGAATCGCACTAAAGGGCAGAACAGATTAAAACCCATCAATGTGCATATTGTCCTTTGCCATGAGGTAGCTGGCCAGGTCGATGATATCACAGGTCAACCAGTAATCAGGGTGAAGTATTTGTTGCAGCATTTGTATTTTTGGTGGCCTGCATAGTCTTCGAGGAGCAATTGTTTCTGATGGACCTGCTTTATTCCAGATTGGCCCTTCGATTTTTGATTGTCTTCTCCTGATATTCTTCACTGGTTCTTTCTGAAGATACAGAAGATACAATTTATTTCTTAGATATTTTTGTGCCAGTTCAGATTTAAATTTGATGCAGTGTGAAGACAAAAAGTCAATCTTGTTTGTGATCTTAGTCTATTAAGTATCTTTATAATGAGGGACAGCAGTGTCAGTTCTACATTTTGGGACCTTCTAGAAGACCACATGATAAATGTGAGGGACCATGAGATTAAATGCAGTCATAATCATGCAATGATAAACCATTCTTTTAATTAATCAGCTGATTTTCCTTTGCCTTCAGACTGCTCAGGTGTTTTGGGCTACACTTATATTTGTTGTACTTCAGGACTATCATCTTTCCTCTCTGCCTGTGTTTTGTAATAGTGAAATTGAACATGCTCGTCTCCTGCCATATTGACACTGGATATACAAACATACAATTTCCAATCAATATATTCCTCCTTCTAAATAAGATGTGAAAGTTGATTCAAGAGATTGGAAGCCATGAATCTGCTATCATAACAACAAGACATCAGTTTACACATTCAGTAACACTTTAAAGTGATTACAGATTACAGTGATTGTTCCCAATATTTGTACCTCACCAGTTAGATTTTTTTACTATATATATATATATATGTGTGTGTGTGTATATTTAAACCTGGATCACATCTTCTGGCTTTTTCTTTTTCTCAGGCACTTTTGGGGGTGCCTTTGAAGACTTCTCCTGACAAACACACACACACACACACACACACACACACACACACACACACACACACACACACACACACACACACACACACACACACACACACACACACATATAAAAACCCATTTTATTTAAAATAAATAAGGATTTAGTTTAAAAGCATATGCTTCTGCTCTTTTTTTTTAACAAGAATTGTTTAGTTGTTGTTGTTATTATTATTATTATTATTATTATTATTATTATTATTATTATTATTATTATACACTCCGAATAATAATACCTTGTTTTTTACATCTTGGAATGGAAGAACCTTGACTAGTGGAGAAACATATAATCCTTTACGCCTCTGACGTCTCTTTTTCCACTGCTCCATTTCCACTCGAATGGACTAGAAGAGACTCACATACATCACACAGGTTTCTTTTTTTTTTATCTTTTAGATTTTTTTATGAAGTGTATCTTACAGCATCTTAGTTTATAGGACTGTGGTGAGACCTGAGATGTTGTATGGATTAGAGACAGTGGCATTGAGTAAAAGACAGGACATGGAGCTGGAGGTAGCAAAGCTGAAGATGTTGAGGTTTTCATTTAGAGTGACGAGGATGGACAGGATTAGAAATGAGTTTATTAGAGGGACAGCGCATGTAGGACGTTTTGGAGACAAGGTGAGGGAGGCGAGATTGAGATGGTTTGGACATGTGCAGAGGAGGAACATGGGGTATATCAGTAGGAAAATGCTGAGAATGTAGCCATCTGGAAGGAGGGAAATAGTAAGAAGAAGGAGGAGGTTTATGTATGTGGTGAGAGAAGACATGCAGGTAGTTGGTGTGAAAGAGGCAGATGTAGAGGACAGAGAGGTATGGAGAAGGATGATCCCCTGTGGGGACCCCTAATGGGAGAAGCCAATAGAAGAAGAAGAAGAAGATATTACAGCATCTTGGTTTATATTTAGGGAACATTGAATTGCCAATATTTTTTAAAAGGTGAAAGTACAAACATATTTCATTACTCTGTTTCTTGTTCGTTCTGTGTCTTTAAATTCACGGAGCAGTGCATCGTGCATGCTCTGATAAATCTGGACAAAGTCATCCAATCTTGTCAATCTCCTTCTCTGGAACCTAATTTTTTTTAGGTCCCATTGACTTTTTTTTCATTATTCCTTGTGTCTGATTGTCTTGTGTAAAGTTCTGAATTATGGACAACAAATTGTAGTTATTTAAGGCATTACATTTATGCATTTATGTAAAAAAAAAAAAAAAAAAAATGTATCAACAAGCTATTAAAATTAATCAGTTGAGTTTTTACCTGATTATTGGACTGACTGACTTTTTTATAAATCTGCCTGAAATGTTGGTAGGCTGAGCCTGTACCATGACGTCCAATATCACCTAAAGAATTACATTGTTTGTTTGTTTATTTTATTTTATTTTTGAATCAGTAGTAATGTTAGAAAACACTCCTATCAAAAAACCTACCTAGCAATAGGCCAGACCACAGAGTTGCGTGTGGAAGGAAGTACCTGGTCAAATTTTCAATGAATGTTGGGGCGTAATAGCTGTTTTCTTTCCCATTAAGGTCAAGAGGTGCTTTCACTATTACCTTCTGGAAGTGGCTTTCAAGGGGTGTGTTTCCCACATCATTCTGAAAGGAAATGTTTTGTATTTAAACATTAATGTTTATGAAGCGAATTACGTTGTGTAGCTGGAGAAGCAAGACACAGGAATTAGTTAAATATAATTATCTATCTATCTATCTATCTATCTATCTATCTATCTATCTATCTATCTATCTATCTATCTATCTATCTATCTATCTATCTATCTATCTATCTATCTATCTATCTATCTATCTAATGTATATTATTATTAATAGCACATATATTAATTATCTATGCTAATGCACATAAAGACAATTTAGCAGGCACTTAATTTAAATCAAATTGTGGTTCAAGTAATACTTAGAAACATCATGCAAATGTTAGGGAATGTCTTCAATAAAACCTTCTTTTATGTCCTTGAATGTAAAGTTTGGACTTATGTACATGATGAAATAACACATGGTTGAAATGTCCTTTATAAAAATCCACTGCAGGTCAAGACAGAGATTCAACATAGCACATTGCTGCAAGAGTGTGTATTGTCAGCAGTCTACATATATAGCAATAACTGTTAATAACATGTTAATTACCTTGTAGTCTTCAGCAACAATGTTTTGTTCCTCAACTTCCAGTTTTCCTATTTGTTGCATCAGTGCTTGCAAGTTGTTATATTGCTTAGCCACATTGTCTCCAGTGCATGGACTACAAAACAGGACTGTGGCACTGAGGAGCACCTCATCCATCTGCTTCAGATCTTCTGAACATGCAAGTAGCCCAAATGTGTGCATTGCAAGTTTGTAATGTTTTGGCACTCTAAAATGACAGCAATAAAAACAGAAATTGGTTATGTTTCAAATGCTTTATACATTAATCTCAGTTAAAAAAAAAAACAACCAAAAAAATAAAAACCTACTGTTTTTTGCACAGACACTTTGCGTTTTTCATTACGTGGCTTAAGCATCTATGAAGGATGGGAAAAGATCTAACTTTTCTGCCTGGTATTGTCCACTGATTATTTCAAAGTACTTCTTCAGGAGATCCTCCAGACTTAGTTGGCAGAATGTAAAAGAAATAGAATTCAGAAGCACAAGGGAGCCATCACAAATGATCATAATTGGCCTTTTGACTGCCTTTTTCCCATACATTCTCATCATGTCTGTTTGGAAAGCCTGCAAGAAGTACATGACAGATGCTGTTGTGTGGTCACAAGTAAGCTAGGTTGCAATTGGAAGAGGAGATGCCCCCTTGGAAGGATTACGCACAACTAATTCATACACATAGTATGGTCGACTCGTGGAGCTTCCTTTCTGAATAATACTTCCTGTTGCATCCAGATAGACAATGTCTTCTTTGCGCCTTCTGTAAAACACTGACAGTGTTTTCTTAGACCATAGCATTATTGCTTTTGGGTGCATCATGACCCTCTGTAGGACTTCATTGTCTGATCCTTTCTTTTCATCAATTAATATTTGTAGACTTAAAAGTTCGTTTGAATGAGGTCTTTTCAGTTGTCTTTGGGTGCATGCAATGGTTTTCAAAACCTCTTTTGTTGGTACTTCATCCCTGCACCCAGACTGTACCACCATCTCTGGGATTTTTTGCATGGATTCCAAATATACATTTCTGGGCAGTTTGCTTTCCAGAGTTTGTGCAATAGAAAAACGTGCATCTGCACGCACTGGTCTCCTTTTCAGTTCAGTGGTACTGTGATTAACATCTCCTCCTGTGAATAGCACTGCTGCCTTCAGGGTGACCTCATCGGTCACTTCCACACTAACATTAATTGGGCAATTTTCAAATCGGCAGTAGCCCGTACATTCGAATAAAGGTGTGTTTTTTTTGTGACAGCAGGGTTTTCACACTGTGTCTTTTAAAACCAAAACTGCAGTATGGGTGAATTGACCATATTCCCTTCGCAATCACGTTTGTCCACTGTAACCCTTGAAAACATCTTCCTTTCTGATGCTTTCTTAGCTCTTGCCATTCTTTCTTGTCAATAAAAAAGAACCATGGCTCTTGTGGCAAACTACATTTAAAGAATGTGTCCTTTTCCTCACTGCTTTCTGTAGACATGTAAGCTAATTTAGCCAAGTCAGGTTCCTTGTCATGATACTGTAACACAAAAACAATTCCAATTGTGATTTTTTATAAAAAAGTATATATGCATTATTATATCATTTGGCAATAAATGTTATTAATTTGATCAAATAAATTTTATTTATTTACTTAGTTAGTTAGTTAGTTAGTTAGTTAGTTAGTTAGTTAGTTAGTTAGTTAGTTAGTTAGTTAGTTAGTTAGTTAGTTAGTTAGTAAATGGTGAACCTGTGTATAGAACCTTCTGCTGTATGTGATAATTTCACATTTCTCACAGTGCACATTTTTGAGGCAAAGGTTTTAAATGACTTGATTCCTTATTTTTTAATCATATTAATTTTTTTCCCTTTGCATATTTGTGTAATTGTCATCTTGTATTTCATATCAGACTGCTAGTTGTTTTGATGTTATAGAATATCTGAAATATTAAAGATAGACCTTACATTTAATATTATGCTAGTATATACTATACTACTATATTTCTATGAATATACAGTCTGTATAGAAATGAATGACTTCTCAAACCTAAAATAAACACATTTTGTTGCTTTTAAGCTGGAATTGAAAACACACAGTTTTTGTTGTATCCGGCTGTATTCACTCAGTTCAATCTATTACATTGCAATGAAATACTGTATAAAACCAAAAACACTGTTATAAATAAATAAATAAATAAATAAATAAATAAATAAATAACTGAGTTCTGACTGAAAAAAGTGAAATAGCATAACTTTGCACATCTAAACTTTGCACATTTTGTCCATTTTCTTTGCAGAACTGCCCAAGTTCAGTTCAATTTTATGGTGACCGTTTGTTGACTGCAGTCTTCAAATCATTGTACAGATTTTCGATTAATGTTGAGGCCAAATAATAACAATTTAATCTTATCTGATCATAAGACCTTTTTCCATGTGTCCTCAGAATCTTTACGGTGCATTTGACAAAGCTCATTTATGACTGCCTGATTTAGGTTACAATACCTTTTGTACGAAGGGGTGATCCTTTTTCCAGCTCAGTGTTTCTTCTTTTTTTTTGCAGTCATGTTGGTCTTCTATCTTTCATTTGGATGGTATAAGTTGAATTGAGTACAGCTTACTAAAACGTACAGCAGAGTATAGTACAGCTTACTAAAAGAAAAACTGTGTCTGTCTTTATTTCAGACTGCAAAGCAACACAATGTGATTCTTTTAAAGGGAAATTATTATTTTTATACCCAATTTTGTACTGAAGCAAAAACCAAGATATTTTTTAAATATATATTTTATTTGACTACCTTTAGCTTCTGAAGATTCAGGCTTTTTTTCAGAACAAGGACTGTTACCCTTTAAAAATGTTGTCAAATTCTTCCAAGAGCCCTGAAAGTAGACATTATCAACAACACAAAGTAAACCCTTAATAATAACTAAACATGGAACATGCTAATTTTATCTTTTACTTCATAATATAGACAATTACCCTCTGATCAGGAAATGCTGATTTGCATTTAAGGTGTTGAATAAGTTTATCTTTTCAAAATAATATATTTTAATATTTAATGTCTTTCTGCATAAGTGGAGGCCAATTACTGTCTCCCACATTTCTCCTATCCTAAATCATTCCAAATGTGTAAATAATACACATAAAAGTGCAACACCATGCAATGCTAAACAGTTTCTATGTTATTTAATTTATTAATACTTAAAAAGTATACTCTATTGCATATTGAACAGCTAGTGCAGTTATAGTCATTCAAATGTTTTTCAATAAGAAGACTGGACCTAATTTGTGTGTGTTGTATAATACAATGCACACTATTATTGTATAATATGCATTCTCTATCAATATCACTCTGGATAATTGTAGTGCATACTCTAACAATCATTTGAATATTTCACCTTGCACACAATGTGTCACAGTTACCATAACAACAACTTATGACAGACAAATTACCAAGGAGGAACTGTTTCCTCCAGAAGCTTTTTCCTCATCTCACTTTTGAGCTGCTCTTGTTCCCTGATGTTTCCTGGCGAAAAGTTAAGAATAAACTTGTTCATTTCGAAATATGATCATGATTAAAGTTATTTGACATTAAAAACTATATTTTTACAAACTTTAAAGTACATTAGTACCTTTTAACTTTAGCATTAATAGCATTTTTTTACAGAAGAGAAAATACCTTCCAAAGATGTGCAGCGGCTTTGCGAATTTTTAGCCGATTCAACAGTGTATTGGGCATTTCCAAATCTTTGCAGACGTCTCCCCATTAACCAGATTCATGATAAATACTGTTGTTATTCATATTGACACCAGGTATAGAGCATTTTGAAATGCTTTGCAATATTTGGTCCAGGTTTATGGTAAGTGTCCTTGACTATAAAATGACATAGAACAATAGAAAAACAGGTTTTAGTTAAAAAAAAATAAATAAATAAATATATATATATAATGTATATGTATACACCCACGTTTAAACAAACCCTAGTTTCTGAACATTTATAAAAACAAACTTATTTCCACTAAAATACAAAATAATATAATAATAATAATAATAATAATAATAATAATGATTTATTATTATTATAAACACTGACATTCACTGCAGAAAATAGATCATGCATTTTGCCTCTCTTTTTGATTGTTATTTTATAACTGGGCCACTAAATGACCCTAATCAGCGTTCAAGCCAAATGAATAAACTGAATCAAAAATGTTAAAGCTCAGTCCTTTTTGCATGCAGGTATGCATTTATACATCTAAAATTTATTTTTGGCAAAACTTTTTTAAGCAGTTACATTTGTTTTGCTTTGCTTTGTATTTATTTTCAATTATTCAAGTCACTGTAGCTTCTCAATTTGCATTTTCCCTGACACTTTAAAAAAAGGTCAAACAATGAAAGTTGACTATGGTTTTTATATGGTTTTTACACAGTGTTCATAAGCTGTGGCAAAATGCTTGCGGGAGTGGGCTCATGGGGGTGCCCAGTTGTTGTGTATTCCACTTAATTTTTTACTAAAATAATCTTTGGTACTCCTCTAAGTCTATTTTTAACTTGCCATGGGGGTCCCTGATACATTATGGGGGTCCCAGATCCCCCCAGCCCACCTCAATTCAAGCACTGGTAACAGTCCCGCACAGGGCTCTACATAAAGGTGATTATATATATATTACCAGCAACCACGCAAATAGTTAGATAAATCGCATTTTTAACAAATATATATATATATATAGGTTGTGTAGTGTCTTAAACGTATAGTATCTTAAATGTGTAATATCTAAAAGCCTTAACTCATACAATTCTACAAATGGTGACAGTCCTGGAAAGGCCAAAGTTAATTACTGAACCATCTGGCCAGATGTTTTCCTTTAAGCCAAATGTATGAAAGGCCCATAGTGCTTATCTTATGAGCCGTGACTTGGAAAATGAGACGGGTGGTCGTCCTTAAATCAGTATAAGCCGAAGTATAGAATATGATCCAGGATGCATGTCCTCTTGGGAAAAGACCTCTGACCCGTTCTCACTGTATGTTAAGATGAATGGTCTGGGAAAGTGAGCGCTGGTACATTTGAGATATATTAAATCTGGACAAAGACAGGTTTCTCTTTAAGATAAACATTATTGCACAGTAGGCTCATATACATCTGTTATACATTAAGAGGCGGACCCAGAGAATGATCAGAATATATAATGAGTGTGCAGCCATGGATCGGGAGTCAGACTTTGAATCAGAGCGTGCTGACTCCAGGCTTGACCGGAAGGCCTGTAAAGATGCTATATTTCTGTGCTGAATAAAAATCATTATTTACACGAAATAACTGCGTCTACGGAAATTCCTTCCAACCGACAGCTACACTCCATCAAGACGACGAAATACACAACAGTTGTAATAGGGTATTTTTTCTTAATTAAATAGCAAATTACCTTGGTAAAAATCAACACATACCTGTGCCTAAGATTACTCATCCTTTATCCTGAATGTTGTCAACCTTTCCATGCAAAGACATGCTAATCGATGCTTTAATGGCTCCACATCGTCATAAAAAAGATTTACAGCATGTGAAAGCCTATCACTGTATTAGAATAGTGACTAACTGCCCAATGAAAGTGAACTTTTTGTCAACTGTGGTTGACTCGATGGTTCCATAAAATACATACGAAGTAAAAGTAACTTAAAAACACAATACATAAACAAAAACAGGCTAGAAAAGTACAGAAAAGAAACGACTGCACTCCACTTATAGACAAAACACAGCAGAATTATATATACAGTGAGGAAAATAAGTATTTGAACACCCTGCTATTTTGCAAGTTCTCCCACTTAGAAATCATGGAGGGGTCTGAAATTGTCATCGTAGGTGCATGTCCACTGTGAGAGACATAATCTAAAAAAAAAAAAATCCAGAAATCACAATGTATTATTTTTAAACTATTTATTTGTATGATACAGCTGCAAATAAGTATTTGAACACCTGAGAAAGTCAATGTTAATATTTGGTACAGTAGCCTTTGTTTGCAATTACAGAGGTCAAACGTTTCCTGTAGTTTTTCACCAGGTTTGCACACACTGCAGGAAGGATTTTGGCCCACTCCTCCACACAGATCTTCTCTAGATCAGTCAGGTTTCTGGCCTGTTGCTGAGAAACACGGAGTTTGAGCTTCCTCCAAAGATTCTATATTGGGTTTAGGTCTGGAGACTGGCTAGGCCACGCCAGAACTTTGATATGCTTCTTACAGAGCCACTCCTTGGTTATCCTGGCTGTGTGCTTCGGATCATTGTTATGTTGGAAGACCCAGCCTCGACCCATCTTCAATGCTCTAACTGAGGGAAGGCGGTTGTTCCCCCAAAATCTCCCAATACATGGCCCCGGTCATCCTCTCCTTAATACAGTGCAGTCGCCCTGTCCCATGTGCAGAAAAACACCCCCAAAACACGATGCTACCACCCCCATGCTTCACAGTAGGGATGGTGTTCTTGGGATTGTACTCATCATTCTTCTTCCTCCAAACACGTTTAGTGGAATTATGACCCAAAAGTTCTATTTTGGTCTCATCTGACCACATGACTTTCTCCCATGACTCCTCTGGATCATCCAAATGGTCATCGGCAAACTGAAGACATGCCTGGACATGTGCTGGTTTAAGCAGGGGAACCTTCCGTGCCATGCATGATTTCAAACCATGACGTCCTAGTGTATTACCAACAGTAACCTTGGAAACGGTGGTCCCAGCTCTTTTCAGGTCATTGACCAGCTCCTCCCGTGTAGTTCTGGGCTGATTCTCACCTTCCTTAGGATCATTGAGACCCCACGAGGTGAGATCTTGCATGGAGCCCCAGTCCGAGGGAGATTGACAGCCATGTTTAACTTCTTCCATTTTCTAATGATTGCTCCAGCAGTGGACCTTTTTTCACCAAGCTGCTTGGCAATTTCCCCGTAGCCCTTTCCAGCCTTGTGGAGGTGTACAATTTTGTCTCTAGTGTCTTTGGACAGCTCTTTGGTCTTGGCCATGTTAGTAGTTGGATTCTTACTGATTGTATGGGGTGGACAGGTGTCTTTATGCAGCTAACGACCTCAAACAGGTGCATCTAATTTAGGATAATAAATGTAGTGGAGGTGGACATTTTAAAGGCAGACTAACAGGTCTTTGAGGGTCAGAATTCTAGCTGATAGACAGGTGTTCAAATACTTATTTGCAGCTGTATCATACAAATAAATAGTTTAAAAATCATATATTGTGATTTCTGGAATTTCTTTTTTAGATTATGTCTCTCACAGTGGACATGCACCTACAATGACAATTTCAGACCCCTACATGATTTCTAAGTGGGAGAACTTGCAAAATAGCAGTGTGTTCAAATACTTATTTTCCTCACTGTATATATGAAATCTAAATAACAAATAGCTTTATTGCCAAGCACGATTGCAATTACAATGAAATTAATTTGAATTTGAACAAAAAAATGAATTTGTGTTGGTGACAGAAGCCTCCAGTTGCTCATTAAAAAATAAAGGAATGTGAAATAAAAAAAACGAATAAAAATAGTTAATGCACATTTTTGTAAAGATAAGTAAATAAATAAATTGTATTACTGCTCAGGAAAGTACAGATAAAAGTGATATTGGACATTATTTATTTTATTGAACAATGGGGAAAGCATTTAATGGTTCATGAGATTAACAGAGGTAAATATAATATGTACATTTCAAACAAATGGTAAAAAAGCTAGTAAAATTAAAGAAAAGAGGACAAAAAGAAGTCTGGAAAGTTATATTTGATGACATCTAGAAGAAAATATTGACATGGTTAAACTTATTAATAGCTTGCAGCCTGTTAAATACCGAAATTCGGAACACATAACTTATCTTGTTTGTTAAAAAATACATATTATTTCATAAATAGTAATATAATAATGTTACTATAATAATATTATTATAATAATGTTGTTATTATTATAATAATAATACTAATAACATATAATATTATTATTGTTTCGGTGTGAGTAGTAGAAACATATTTTTGGACAGGGTAAAAAAACCTTGTTACATTTTTTGTTCAATTTTTTTCGATTTATTTATATATTTTGTCCAGAAAGCTTGTAATCTATTACAGTCCTCATGCTTCTGCAGAACTCATTGGTGACATTCTGCCACAGACTCTATTGCAGCTTAGTCCTATAGTAGTTTAATGATAATTAAAATGCATTTTATTAGGCACCTTTCAAGACTCAATGACACCTTACAAGCACAGGATTGATTGATTGATTGATTGATTGATTGATTGATTGATTGATTGATTGATTGATTGATTGATTGAATGCAACACAACCAACAATTTGTGATATTGATTATGATAAACAGACATTTGATAAAAATAGAAATATGTAATTTCCAAACAATAAAACAAAAGCCTAATAGGATAATTTTAGGTGTGTGAATCAGTGCGCAGAAGAAAGTCAATAAATGTCCACAGGTGCTGAAGTCAAAGTAGATACTGTTGTGCAGTCTGGCAGATTCTTGATTGAGTTTGCTTAATCTTTAAAATGCCCAAGTTGTAATCTGGGGGAAAAAAGGCAAATTAAAAAAAATATATACACTTATTTTCTGCATTTGAAAAAAGAGTACAGTAGAAAATCTTGAAAATCAATACACTAATTGACAGGGTAAATCTGAATGAGAAACATTTGAAAGATTGAGCAAACCTGTAAAGAAAAATGTTTTATGAGTGTTTGAATATGGACAGTGATTGAAAATGCAGTGATGCTTGGAGTAATTTTTGCTTTTACTTTTCTCCAAAACTCCACAGTAAAATGAGTTGGACTTTAAAGGAATAATAGACAGGGAGACCCTTAATAAGAATTATTTAAAAGATTGAGCAAACCTATAAAGAAAAATGTTTTATGAGTGTATGAATATGTGACATGATTGAAAATGCACCTGAGGTTTAGAGTGATTTTGCCTTTAGTTTTCTCCAAAACTCCACAGTAAAATAAGTTAATATTTAAGAGAATAATAGACAGGGACACTGTACATAAGAATAATTTGAAAGATTGAGCAAACCTATAAAGAAAAGTGTTTAATGAATGTTTGAATGTGGAACATGATAAAAATGCACTGAGTCTTTTTTATAACGGAAACGCCTTTCTGAATTGTCTTTCCATGTATTTTGACCGCTCCCAGCACCCATACCGTAAGTGCACGATTAGACGCGCAACACTAAACAAAGTAAGGTTGGAATGTTGGCCAGATGTTTCCATTTAAGGTTATGAAAGAGAAGGCCAAGTGTTTATGTTAGTGTCTGGACCAAGAGGATGTAGAGGATGTATGTGCTGTTTTTGGAATCTGAACAAGTCGACTTATGGAACAAGGTTAAAGGTTACATGCTCCATGAAAGAGGAGTTCCTTATGCTTCGCATTACTCACCATCAGTGAGACTCCTGAGTGGGGTTTTGTTCATCTTCATTAAAGAGAACAGTTGCTCACAAAGATATGTGCTGCCAAACATAGAGAGCATTTGAACAGCTTGGGCACGGAGTTGGAGCAGTGTGTCGGGGAGGAAACATGGAAACTGTGCAGCACACAGAGTCGTACTTTGATTTGAGCGTGTCTCTACACTGGAGTTCAATCAGCTCCATTTGGAGGTTGGTTGCTGCGCTTTCCAAGTCAACCACAAACGGATTACTGAGCAGTTCAAATCTGCATTTCTGGGCTTCAAAGTCACTGGGTAACTTCAGCGCTGAGTTTTTCAGCGGCCTCGACTGACGCGCTAACGCACTAACAAAGCATTCTGGGATTTGTAGTATTAGCGGTGTATGCGCTATATACTGGCGGGCCAGCTGTAATACACACTTGATATGATCTCGTGGACCAAATATAATTACACCGCGGGCCAGAGTTTGACACCCATGCTTTAATCAATTGTCCTATTTGATCTGTTCTTCAGCTTTTTACTCAGTTAATATAGTAAACAATGTTTTATACCAACAGCTTTTACACATGCAACCAGTTAACAGATCAAATATTCACATGCGTATCCTAGTGATTTCCCAGAGGAAGTTTAGTTTTAAAGTAAAGTATTAAGTGGCGGACTGCAAGTTTGTTTAGTTTCTGCCTCGCACGTTTGAAAATTAGAACCATGTTTCCACTGTGTTGAGTACTAGTGTAGCCTGGAATCACAGTGTTGATGGACCGAAAGAGAACAGGTGGTCTTAGCCTAAAAGGCATCTATTATCAAAATAGGCCAACACAACTACATCTGCTCGAATACACCCCGTTTAATCAGAGCATAAGCCTGTAAAATAATGGAATAGCCAGAGTAGAATAGAATAGCCTTTATTTGTCACATATACATTACAGCACAATGAAATGTTGTTCTTCGCATATCCCAGCTTGCTTGGAAGCTGGGGTCAGAGCGCAGGGTCGGCCATGATACGGCGCCCCTGGAGCACACAGAGGGTTAAGGGCCTTGCTCAAGGGCCCAAGAGTGGCAGCTTTGCAATACCGGGGCTTAAACCCCCGAACTTCCGATCAGTAATCCAGCGCCTTAACCACTGGAGCCACCACTCCCCCACAAAAGATTTGATCGAGGGATTACTTTCACTTGATCGCTCACCAGGGAGGGTTGAATCCCCCGCCCGGCTACGCCAGACCAACCGAAGATCCGCGGCGCTGCAATATCGCTACGTTTAGGCGGGATTCTGACTTAGAGGCGTTCAGTCATAATCCCACAGATGGTAGCTTCGCACCAGTGGCTCCTCAGCCAAGCACACGCACCAAATGTCTGAACCTGCCGTTCCTCTCGTACTGAGCAGGATTACTATTGCAACAACACATCATCAGTAGGGTAAAACTAACCGGTCTCACGACGGTCTAAACCCAGCTCACGTTCCCTGTTAGTGAGTGAACAATTCAACGCTTGGTGAATTCTGCTTCACAATGATAGGAAGAGCCGACATCGAAGGGTTACATGTGATTATAACAGGAGACAACATACAGCGGGTAAAATAAGTATTGAAAACGTCACCATTTTTCTCAGTAAATATATTTCATAAGGTGCTATTGATATTGTTAGATTTGTATTATTTCCCATGTGATCAACGATGCCGTGGTGTGTTTTCTGATCAGGGAAGAATCACAGCACGCAGAATGGTGCAAATGTTGTTCTTCAGTTTATTGCAGATAACAGACAAGTGTATATACACACTGGAATAACCCTGAGCTAAAGCTGTTCTTGATTTGGTAAGAAGACAAAGTAACTGGAGATGTGTGAGTCCAGATAAAGACTTCCATAAAGATAATATAGGAATGTGTTTAGAGAACCAGTGTGAGAACCATCTTAACACTAATAGACATGAAATCCAGACATACAAAGATATCAAACCATTTAGAACATTCAGAAGTTTAGAAATCCTTCTGTAACCAATGCAATCAGTATGTTTGTAAGGATGCAAAGGTCTTGAGAGAGCTCTTCGCTTTTACCCATCATGAGATGTTTCTTGTGTGACACCTTGGTAATGGGACACCTTTATACAGGCCATCATTTGGGACTGAAGCAGCTGATATTGATTTACAATGACAATAGGCAGGATTGCTTTCTAATTTCTGATTGATATCTACTGCTGTCTTGGCTTTTCATTCCTTTTTGCACCTCCCTGTCTTCATGTGTTCAATATGTGTTCAAAATGTGTTTTCTTGTGTGTGTGTTGTTTCACGACATTAGACAACTTCATTTATGGACATGTATGGTTTGATTCCTTTGTATGTGTGGATTGCATGGGTTGTTACCAACATCTGATAAAGATTTCATGTCACTAGCACCTTTACAAATAAATTTACTGAGAAAAATGTTGACATGTTCAATACTTATTTTACCCGCTGTATTTATGTGTGTGTGTGTGTGTGTGTGTGTGTGTGTGTGTGTGTGTGTGTGTGTGTGTGTGTGTGTGTGTGTGTGCGCGTGTGTACACTGGCATGTAGGGGAGATAGTTGTTGGAGAATTGAGTGCAGCTGGTGATGGAGAAATAGGTGAATTAACATTAGCACTAGCAGAGCTGTTCAGCTCCTTGCTTCTTGAGATTAATGGCTTCTGATCATGAATTCTCCTCCTGTCCAATGAAATGTCCGGCCATCAGAATGCATGCAGTATGAATGCAGTCTGTCTGAATTGCTGTACATTAATATGAATGCAGTCTGTATGAATAGCCAAACATGTATAACAAGAGTCTAGTGGACCCAGGAGTCTAGCAGGGGGAGGGAGAAAAGGACCTGCATTAAAAACGATGTACAGTAAAACCCAGAGTGACTTATTTCCTTCTTCTTCATTCGGCTTCTTCCATAAGGGGTCGCCACAGCGGATCATCTGTCTCCATACCCCCTGCCCTCTACATCTGCCTCTTTCCATCCTCAGCATTCTCTTACTAATATACCCCATTTCCATGAAACTATACTGCTGCTCACAGATGGTCACCTCTTCTCTCAGCCTGGCTTCCACTACTCTTTCCCATGACTTCATGGTGTAACTGATCAACTTAATTCCCCTGTATTTACTGCAAGTCTGCACATCTCCCTTATTCTTAAAGATCAGTACCAGCACACTCCTTCTCCATTCCTCAGGCATCTTCTCACCATCCATTCTTATACGTCACTCTATGATCCTCCTTCTTCTTAAAATACGTGTTTACCACTGCCATTTTCCTCTTTTTAGCAAAAATCTACCACCATCTGCCCTTCCACATTCCTCTCCTGAATTCCATACCTACCATCACCTCCTCATCCCATCTGTACCCTTCACCTACATGCCCTTTAAAGTCTGCCCCAATCACCAATCTTTCATTTCTAGGTTTACAGTCCACCACTTCATCTAACTCACTCCAGAATTTTTCCTTCTCCTCCATCTCAAGCCCACCTGTGGAGCATAAACACTGATGATATGTATCATCTCCCCTTCAACTTTCAGCTTCACCTTCATCACCCTATCAGAAGCTCTCTTCACCTCCACTACACTCTTACTGTACTCTTTCTTCAGAATCTTCCCTACACCATTTCTCCTTCTATCCACACCATGATAGAACAGTTTAAACACCTCCAATGTTCCTGGTCTTATTTACTTTCCATTTGGTCTTCTAAACACACATATCTACCTTTCTCCTCTCCATCATATCAGCTCCCTCTGTTCCTTTACCAGTCATAGTACCATCATAGTACCAACCCGAACCTCCACTCTCCTCCACTTCTTTTGCCGCTGCCTCTGTAGACGTCGTCCTCCTCTCCTTCTCCTCCTTCGGCCAACCGTAGCCCAATTTCCACCGGTACCCTGTTGGCTAACGATACCTGTGATGGTCGTTGGTAACCCGGGCCTCGACCGATCCGGTATGAAATTCTAATTCGTGATCTGCATGTTTGATTTGGCACATGTTTTACACTGGATGTCCTTCATAACGCAACCCTCCACATGTATCCGGGGTTGAGACCAGAGTGCACTGACTTGTGCAACACTAATGGCTGGGTCAGAGTATCTTCTTTCCAAATGTAAATTGTGTATGTAGAACACTTTGGTCAGGAACTGTTCACATTTATATTTAGGTAGGTGATTTTCAGCTGAGAGTCTGAAAGTGGAGGTACATTTTAACAAGTTGATTTGAAAATGCCCTCATAGGCCATTAGGAGGAAGTAGGTTGCTGCTTTTGACAGCCACAGATAATTACCTGCAGTCGTCATCAATGTATTGTTGTCCCAACCACAGGGATTTTCACACATCATTTGGAAGACAGCATGCAGATCAGCTCAGAAGGTACTGATTGTTTGCACCAGTCCAGATTTTGAGCTTTGTCTAATGAGAGCTACTATTAGGAAATGTTCTGAATCAGAAATGTATTTTGCTAAATCCAAACATTGCTTGAACATAGTTTCAGGTAGCTTTGTGATCGTGGACTGAATCCTGTTAAGCTCTGATGTTATCACAGAAGCACAACAGGTTCCACAGTCTTTTTCTCTGTCTCCTGGAATTGAAAATAAGATGATATAATGCTGCCTGGTCTGGTACTGGGAAAACTCCTCCACTTGAAGACATAAATATCAGGGATTTTGGAAGATTTTATACAAGTATTAAATAGTTAACCCTTTAGGCCTCGTTGTTGCGTGAGCGCAACTAATAGCCCATTGTTCTCAGGTGTTGATATTTAGCAATAGATTAAATAAAAATGGAGAAGAGTAACCATGACTAACTATACATCATTCTAAAGCTTTAAGTCTCAACCAGCGATTTCAGATCTCTGTTTTTCAATGGAAAACGTAGAACGAATGTATTTGCTGAATTTGTGTAAGCAGTACACAATAATAACATGCATAAAAAACCCCCCGCACTACTTACATTATTATATTTCAGAATTACTTTCACATAAAAAAAAACGACATATTGCTGGTAAAAAAAAACAAATATGGCTGGTAGAATATAGTGTTTAAAAACGGTTGAGACCACAAAAAAATAAATAAATAAAAAATTAAAAGAGACAGAATCTTGGGTTGAGTCTCTACTCTCTCTGCAGGTGTCATGTTTTTTTTATGTGCCGCCTTTCATTTCAAACCTTTTCTTTCCAGCCAGTAGCATTATGGAAACAAAATGATTGATGGAAAATGTAGCCAATAAGTGCAGGATTTTAAAGATATATGTGAGGATTTTATTCTCCATGTGTATGAGTCTTAGTTTTATTACAATTTACAAACTCTTACTGCCGGAAGTAACACGTGCATAGTGACAAACCAGGAAGTGATGCAGCTCTCAGGTCAACACAAACAGCTGTTTACAGCTCGTGCTAACTGTACTTTGTTTACAATAAAACAAAGAAAAAAAAGGAAAATAATGGACAATCAAAAAAATTATCTGAGATTTGCAAAAAAAGCAGCGATGTGGAAAATATTTTTGGGGGCGGAGTAACAACAGAGACTTGGAGATCTGCATGGAGATGCGATTTTACATCTGTAAGTTACAATATACAGTTATGTTCAAAATAATAGCAGTACAATGTGACTAACCAGATTAATCCAGGTTTTTAGTATATTTTTTTATTGCTACATGACAAACAAGTTACTAGTAGGTGCAGTAGATTCTCAGAAAACAAACAAGACCCATCATTCATGATATGCACGCTCGTAAGGCTGTGCAATTGGGCAATTAGTTAAAAGGGGTTCAAAAAAAATAGCAGTGTATGCCGTTGACTGTACAAGCTCAAAACTATTTTGTACAAACATTTTTATTTTTAGGATTTAGCAATCCTGTGAATCACTAAACTAATATTTAGTTGTATGACCACAGTTTTTTAAAACTGCTTCACATCTGTGTGGCATGGAGTCAACCAACTTGTGGCACCTCTCAGCTGTTATTCCACTCCATGATTCTTTAACAACATTCCACAATTCATTTACATTTCTTGGTTTTGCTTTAAAAACAGCATTTTTGATATCACCCCACAAATTCTCGATTGGATTAAGGTCCGGGGATTGGGCTGGCCACTCCATAACATTAATTTTGTTGGTTTGGAACCAAGACTTTGCTCGTTTACTAGTGTGTTTGGGGTCATTGTCTTGTTAAAACAACTATTTCAAGGGCATGTCCTCTTCAGCATAAGGCAACATGACCTCTTCAAGTATTTTGACATATGCAAACTGATCCATGATCCCTGGTATGCGATAAATAGGCCCAACACCATAGTAGGAGAAACATGCCCATATCATGATGCTTGCACCACCATGCTTCACAGTCTTTACTGTGTAGTGTGGCTTGAATTCAGAGTTTGGGGGTCGTCTCACAAACTGTCTGTGGCCCTTGGACCCAAAAAGAACAATTTTACTCTCATCAGTCCACAAAATGTTCCTCCATTTCTCTTTAGGCCAGTTGATGTGTTCTTTGGCAAATTGTAACCTCTTCTGCACATGCCTTTTTTTTAACAGAGGGACTTTGTGGGGGATTCTTGAAAATAGATTAGCTTCACACAGACGTCTTCTAACTGTCACAGTATTTACAGGTAACTCCAGACTGTCTTTGATCACCCTGGAGCTGATCATTGGCTGAGCCTTTGCCATTCTGGTGATTCTTTGATCCATTTTGATGGTTGTCTTCCGTTTTCTTCCACGTCGCTGTGGTTTTGCTCTCCATTTTAAGGCATTGGAGATCATTTTAGCTAAACAGCCTATAATTTTTTGCACCTATTTATAGGTTTTCCCCTCTCCAATCAACAAAATTGATGACCTCAGTGATTGAATGCCAAACTGCTATTTTTTTTAACACACCCCTTTCTACTAATTGCCCAATTGCACAGCCTTACGAGCGTGCATATCATGAATGATGGGTCTTGTTTGTTTTCTGAGAATCTACTGCACCTACTGGTAACTTGTTTGTCACGTAGCAATAAAATATATACTAAAAACCTGGATTATTCTGGTTAGTCACATTGTACTGCTATTATTTTGAACATAACTGTATCTCCCTTTATAGTTTTATACGATTTTATTGGTTTTATTGCCTGTTTGTTTTTATAAGAGAAATGCTTGAAAAGTGTGTGTGTGTGTGTGTGTGTGTGTGTGTGTGTGTGTGTGTGTGTGTGTGTGTGTGTGTGTGTGTGTGTGTGTGTGTGTGTGTGTGTGTGTGTTGTTGAGATTGGAATGGCCAGACATCAGTATGAATGGCCATGGCTGTAAAACAAGAGCTTGTCTGGCTACCTGGCCATCAATATGAATGCCAAATCAACATCAATAGCCCCAAACATGTAGAACAAAAGCTTTTAATGGTCAGCAGTTTATTAATATACTTAACATATATAATTAATATGAATGATCACCTGAGTTTAGCAGGTGTCTCTCAAACAGGGGGAGGGAGAAAATGATCAGACATAGTCTCAGATAAATGTTCAAATCTCATTTGTTATGAAAAATCTTGATAAAATTTGAAATATAAACTCATGACACATTTGGCTTTCAACCCAGTGCTGTTCTGGATTGCTCCAGGACTGATTTCATGTATTTATATATATAATAAAAATAATGTTCAATGCAGGAAATGTATATCTATGGGGAATTCATCATCTATAACTTAATATCTTTTTGAGCAATATCAACTTTGATGTTTAAAAGTAAAGCTCAAAGTGTCTTCTTTTCAAAAATATTTAAATTGTGTATGTAGCACATTTTTATCAGGAACTGTGAACATTTAAAGTTAGGTAGAGCATTTCAGCTGTGAGTCCTAAAATTTGGGCGGGGAGGGGCGAATCAGACATAGTCTCAGATAAATGTTTGTAGAAATCTCATTTTTTATGATATCTTTATTCAATTTGAAATATAAACTCATGAGACATGTGGCTTTAACCCATTATTTTTCTGGATTGCTCCAGGACTGATTTCATGTATTTATATATGAAGGAATAAAATAATTTAATTTTTTTTTTTTACAGTATTTAATCATCTATAACTTATCTTTTTGAGCAATATCAACTGTGAATAATGGACAGTAAAGCTGAAAGAGTCTTCTTTTTAAAGATATTTAAGTTGTGTATGTAGTCCACTATTATCAGGAACTGGTAACATTTAAAGTTAGGTAGAGCATTTTCAGCTGTGAGTCCCAAAATCTGTGTCGAAGCCTAACAGGTTAAAGGTTTTCTAATAGGCCTCAAAATACCTCTCATTTATCTTGTTTCAAACCATATCAGATTACTATAGCAGACATTTCTGATAACATGCAAGACCAAATCTAAAATTATTACACTATATTGAATCATTTTATATTGTTTTCCAGATGCACCACTGCTCAGATTGTGGGAAGAGTTTTACTAAAATTGCTGTTCTGAAAAGACACCAGCGTATTCACACAGGAGAGAAGCCGTATTACTGTGAACAGTGTGGGAAGAGTTTTACTAAACAGGATCATCTCAAATCACACCAGCGTGTCCACACAGGAGAGAAGCTGTATCACTGTAAACAGTGTGGGAAGAGTTTTACTAAACAGGATCATCTCAAATCACACCAGCGTGTCCACACAGGAGAAAAGCCGTATCACTGTGAACAGTGTGGGAAGAGTTTTACTCAACAGAGTCATCTCAAATCACACCAGCGTATCCACACAGGAGAGAAGCCGTATTACTGTGAACAGTGTGGGAAGAGTTTTACTCACCAGGAGAGTCTCAAATCACACCAGCGTATCCACACAGGAGTGAAGCCGTATCACTGTGAACAGTGTGGGAAGAGTTTTACTCAACAGAGTCATCTCAAATCACACCAGCGTATTCACACAGGAGAGAAGCCGTATTACTGTGAACAGTGTGGGAAGAGTTTTACTCACCCGAGTACTCTCAAATCACACCAGCGTATCCACATCGGAGAGAAGCTGCATCACTGTGAACAGTGTGGGAAGAGTTTTACTAAACAGGATCATCTCAAATCACACCAGCATGTCCACACAGGAGTGAAACCGTATTACTGTGAACAGTGTGGGAAGAGTTTTACTCAACAGAGTCATCTCAAATCGCACCAGCGTATTCACACAGGAGTGAAGCTGTATTACTGTGAACAGTGTGGGAAGAGTTTTACTCAACAGAGTCATCTCAAATCGCACCAGCGTATTCACACAGGAGTGAAGCCGTATTACTGTGATCAGTGTGGGAAGAGTTTTACTCAACAGAGTCATCTCAAATCACACCAGCGTATCCACACAGGAGTGAAGCTGTATTACTGTGAACAGTGTGGGAAGAGTTTTACTCATCAGAGTCATCTCAAATCACACCAGCGTATCCACACAGGAGAGAAGCCGTATCACTGTGAACAGTGTGGAAGGAGTTTTACCCATCAGAGTCATCTCAAATCACACCAGCGTATCCACACAGGAGAGAAGCTGCATCACTGTGAACAGTGTGGAAAAAGTTTTACTTTGCAGGGTAGTCTCAGAATACACCAGCGTATCCACACAGGAGAGAAGCCGTATCACTGTGAACAGTGTGGGAAGAGTTTTACTCACCTGAGTACTCTCAAAACACACCAGCGTATCCACACAGGAGTAAAGCCGTATCACTGTGAACAGTGTGGGAAGAGTTTTAGGGATCGGAGTGCCCTCCTCCGCCACCAGCGGAGTCATACAGGACAGAAGCTGTACCTCTGTGGACACTGTGGACAGAGCTATGTTCATCAACACTCATTAAGGAAGCACAAGTGCTCTAACATACAACCATAAAACAAATCATCTTCTTTAATTTCTTATTTGAAGAGATGTAAAGGGAAATTGTACTGTAAATATTGGGGGAACTTTAAATTGTAATGTTAATTTTAATTCGCTCTAACAAACTGGACACCTTTCCAAGCCATCAGAACATTGTTGTTCCATCTACAGTTACACTACAACTACACTTTATGGCAACATGTATGAGGCTACCTGAGCATCTCACCCATATGTGCTTTCTGAACATTATCTAATGGAACGGCTTCCAATCCATTGTCCCCTGAGCCCAGTGTTACTGATTTACTGCAAACTTGAGCTTGATCACACGGTTACACAGCAAGATCAGGGAATAGATTTTTGTTGTATATGTCTGGACCAATAAGAATTAAAGTGCAGACAAAGTCTTTTTTAAATCTAAAATGTTAAACGTATAAACCTTTGGGTATTTTGCACCAACGTTCATTTTTTGTGTTTCTCTAACTTTGAATAAGTTTATTAGTCAACTGTAGAGTTTGGTTGAGGAGTGTTGATGGGGCTGTACTTTAGGGGTAAGACTCAGCCCTTGATTTAAAGTGTAGGGAAATGTTCATTACTTTAGCATACCAAATCATTTTGGACAATGCTATGCTTCTAATATTGTGGGAATAGTTTGGAGGAGGCCCTTTATTAATCCAGCATGACCATGCCACAGTGCACAAACTGAGGATCATAAAGACATGGTTGGATGAGTTTGTTGTGGAAGAACTGAACTGGCCTGCAGAGAGCTCTAATCTCGACTTCACTGAACACCTTTGAGATTAAGGTGAATGTTAAAAGTTGGTTATTCTAAATGGACTGTATGAGTCTCGGTGTCATTAAAAACATCTTCAGGAACATTTTTTTGTGATTATTTCATGAACAGTTCACTTATTTTTCTCTTGCTATTGTTTGTTAACTTATGCTTTAATTTTTTCTAAGAAAGAAAATAGAAATGCTGGTGATAGAAACAATGTTTTGATTCTATATCATAGATGATTATGAAGTATCAACAAATCATCATTGTTATTTACTAAATTAAATTCCAGTTATTAACAAAATTCTATTATGCAGAAAGAATAAAATGGAAAGCAATCAGCTTTATTGTGGGAGTAATAAAATCTGTGTTTCCAGGGTCCAACTGTGACACTCAGTAACTTCAGGAGTCTCAGTCTAGAATTGTATGCAGTTCTCACTGCTCTGAATACAAGAACACCCGAGCTTCATCACCAAATGAAAATAAAAGTTAATTAATAACCAAAATAACTAAAATCTAATGGATATTTACACTACATGCTGCATATGAAAATTACGTTTGCATACAAATTTTAGACAACTAATTTCCACTTAAATATAAAGAAAATGGTGCAATGTGCTTTTTGAACAAGTTAATATGGTTCATTTAAATGTATAGTATAAGCAAAGATTACAGGTTTAAATATGTGTGCAGCTCAGTGTTGCAAAAACTAAATAATACAGATTTACTTGTATATAAATACACTTTTGCTCCACTATTACATTAGGATTAGTTTACACACTGAAATACCTTATACAAATTGCACAGAGTGGGTAGTTTATTAGTACTATTTATCTACATTTTACGGGCATCGTGTGGGCATGGGAGCAGAGTGGGCACTTTGATGGGCTGAATGTGGGCCCCAGTTTAGTCAGGGTTGTGGGCCCCAGTTAGGTTGCCTATTTTGTTTATTCGAGGGCCCTGTATGGGCCACATCTGGGCTATATTTAGCTATATTATTCAATTGATGATAAATTCAATTGATATGTTTTTGCGTGTTTTATATGATCGAAACAAAAATGTTATATATTAACAATAACATAGTACGACCTTTAGTAAAAAAAAACAAAAAAAAACACAATTCGCTTGTGCAGCTCACAGAGTCTCTCATTGGCTCCTGTGTTCCCGCCTTCTCATTCTGAAGAAACGGTCATCACTCACTACCACTGATCACCTGACCTGGATAACCTGACCCGACCTGACCTGGATAACCTGACATCTCTGTCACGGTAAGAAATTATCTTTTGTTTTAAATTAATCACATTTTACTGTTGTTTTAATTTAATGTATTCTTCTGAAGATTTGTGGTAATTAAAGTTACAGGCACGATATAAAGAAGGTAAGTGTGGAGAGTGAACTGGTTTACCTCAGAGATAAACACCTGTGGAAAACTGACATTCTTAATGATAAGCAGATAACTAGGACAGTGTCTACTAAAATGTAGAAATAACGACTTCTCAAACCATTTTCACCCGTGTTTTCTCCATATAGTGTCCTCATGATAACAGGAGGGTGAAACAGTAAAAGCACTGTGGAGTCTCTTTCTCCTTTCACTTCCTCAATAACATGTGTATATACAATACACAGAGAAAAGCTCTGAGGAGATTGTGACAATACTTAACATTATTTTAATGTGATTTAGGTGAAATAGGTAGAGGTGATAAAAAACGTTCATATTTATATAATTTCTAAACATTACTAAAAATATGATACGTTATGATTATGTTAAAGGTAATAAACGTCATTTTGCTCAGTTCATAAAGTCAGTCAGATCAGTTTTTGTCTTTTTTATTTTTTTATTTTTTTGACTGATAGTCTTATTCTCATGTAACTTGCATGCATACAAATAATGGATTGTGCCCTGGTTGATGCAGTACCATGCTCTACTTTTATATGAATTTTTTGCTTAACAGGAAGCCTGAAGCAGAACCGTTTACTGAAAACTGTCAGTAAGAAAGAGCTGGAGAAAGCGCTTGGTAAATGGTTCACAAATGCAAGAGACAGAAGGCAACCGTGCTTTGAGAGCCCAGTGGGACCATGATCAGAGGGCAGTACAGCCGGAAGTGTAAGTCATATAACCTATAGCTAGGGCTGCACAATTAATAATATTTTATCCCGATCAGTGTTTTTGCCTAAAAATAAATAAAAAAGTTTTACAACACGTGCTTCAAACCCCCACAACACAACCAAACACAGAAACACGCTGCAAATCCTCACAACACAACCAGTGCAAATGAATTGGTTGTGTTGTGAGGATTTGCAGGACGTTTCTGTATTTAGTTGCGTTGTGAGGATTTGCAGCACGTGTTGTTTAACTTATGATATTTTCTTAATTTGCTGGTGTTTTTTGTATTTGCATATGTTTTCTTCAATTGAACTTTCTGGGCCACCGTGATCCGAGGTGTGACTTACATCTTTCAGCTGATCAGAATCATTGTTCAATCACTGGCTTTTGGCAAAAAGCCAAATATTAGTTTAAGAGTCAAGTTCAGATGCAAGGTTGATATTTTAATTGTTACATTCATAAGTTTTGGACTCCGTGACTGGTCCCCCGGCATAATTTATTACTGTGTGAGGCAGAGGTGGGAACAATTCACTAATGAGATTCTAGGATATGTCTTAATTATATTGATGCTTGTTTTTTTAGATGCTGCTGTGAATGGTAGTATTTTAAAATGTACTAAATTGCCTTTTCTGTCTTTTCTTTCTTTACTTTTTTGTAGGTGTGCAGCTGAGGAATCTGCATAGACCCACCAGTGAACTATTCTACATTAGTAATTCTGTTATTCCTGTTTCCTGTTTTTTTACTTGAATTAATTCAAATTAAATGTGATTCACACATTCTGAGTTGAAGTCATTTATTTTTCACAGTTCAAATAATCAACCATGTAATTTTAAACATAGAGCAGCACATAAAATCAACTATTAGTTCTTTGTTTGGTCAGGCACAGTTTTACATTGTAACTGAGGTTTGAAATGGTTTGACAGTGGATTTTCCATAGTAAGATTAAGTACACATTAAGTTCACCCACAGAAATCAATCATGAAATTAATAAATGGGATCTAAATCTCACCCACTGTGGTCCCATAACAACCCCATAAAGGGGCCATTTGTGGGTTGACCCATGATTAAGTTATGTGGGCCCCATAAGGGTCCTTTTTGTAGCCCACTTTGGCCCCGTTTTTAACACCTATTTGGGACCCAAATGGGCCCATATAAAGAACACCTATGTAGGTCCCACTTAGAGCCCACCATGGACCCATCAGTCGCCCCTCTGGGCTAACACACATGGGGCCCATGTGGAGCCGATCGACAAATTTCTCTGGGCCCCATTTGGGCTGACCATGCAGGGCCCAAGTGACGGCCCATCAAAAACCCAGATGGGGCCCACATGACAATGTTGGCTGGGTTAGAGGGTCCCGGAATTCAAGCTACTTTACTTGCATATTGTAATAATTACAATTTTGGAATGTATACATTTTACCTTCACATGTTTGGTATCATTTTAAAGGTCTCGGTGTGATTGGAAATATGATCTCAGTCCCATATCAGACCGCAGGTTTGGGGAAATTCTGTCCTACTGACATAAGGGTTGCCCCGGAGAAGATCCTTACCAGGTGTTCTAGGTGACATTTGGTTTATAGGGCACATCCTGTCCCAAGAAAGGGTTTGCAAAGCTTTTATCACTTTGAAATTTGGCGAAACAAGCATTCTGTAGTCAGAACTTCTCTGTGTGTCTCTATTGCCAGGTACAGTGATTCTTTAACATTTCTTTAATAAACTGCATTGTTAAAATATTTGGTTTTATGCTGATCATGTCATGCTTCTATTATTTGTTTTAGATGTGACATTTGTTTATTGATTATTGCCTGGCAAATAAATGTAAAATTCTTGATTAACTCTGTAACTTCCTGAAATCATTTATATCTAGTTGATTATGTAGCCTGGTGTTACCGCAAATCTACGACCAGGATAGTACAAACTGAAGGCTCATGAACGGATGGAGCATAGAGCACAATGTCTGAGACCTTCTGATTTCTGACTATCACTGATTTAGCAAGTTATAACTAAGTGGTTAAATACATTATTCTTTATGCATGAGCAAGCATTGAGAGGTCTACTTAAAAAATATTAGTTTACCGTTATATCCTCTGACTAAGATTCGGACTGGCCAATGTGCCTCCTTGAGCAGGTATCGTTTGCCAAGCACAAGCTTCTAAGCGACTCCGGATCCATAATGAATGATTAATTGAAAAAACGGAATGCAACCAATAAGGTGATCATCTTAAATTAGAGATATTCAAATTAAATCTTTATTATAAATTGGAGTCAGATTAGAGGTAAAAAATTAGATTCATGTAACAAAGTGCAATCCATTTGAGTAATCTTTTACAGCCGCGTGAAATCCGTCATTGGGCCATTGGGTGGGCACCTTACATCTTACTTAGATTTTAGTTCTGTGTTGCTTTGTGTCATTTTGTCTTGTATTATGGAGCACTTCGGTCCTTAAGCAATATTGTTTTGTTTTACTGTGTACTGCACCAACTGTACAGCATATGATTAAAATGACAATAAAAACAATTTATTTCACTGTAGGAGCTATTTTTAATTTTTTGTACAGATAGATAAATAAAAAACAAAAACCTGTGGTAAAAAATACAAAAACAAAAAACTAACACCTGATAAAGATCTTCTCCGGGACAAATCTCACATCAGTAGGACGGAATTTTCCCCAAACCTGAGATCTTTATTTTTAGTCTGTTCTACTGATATTGTACTGAGATCATATTTCCAATCCCACTGAGACCTTTAAAATGATACCAAACATGTAAAGTTAAAATTCATACATTCTTAAATTATAATAACTACAGTATGCAAGTATAGTAGCTTGAATTCCAGGAACTTCTTAATCATCTTTCCATGACCCGGTCATATCCCCAGAAGGGAAAGAGGGGGCTCAAGGATGGTTGAGTGGGCTGCTGAACAGATGTCTTCCTCTCCTCAAATTAAAGAGATCTTCTCCTCAGATTAGAAAGTTTAATGTTCTGTTGCAGGGCAGTTCTTGGGGTCTGACCTCATGAAAAGATCTGACCATCCTTACAACTTCCTCAATAATTCCTGAGGAACAGAAAATGGCAGCACTGGAGAGCAAAAATCTGTAAAGCTCTGGGCAGGTTTAGATTCAGCATGTGAGCACATGTCTTACATATAATAAAGTAAAAATCTATAATTATTGTAATGTTTAATAAAAATTTACTATTTTAAATTTTGTTGTGTTTTGTTTTTTTTATTAAAGTGTTGGACTTCATTTAAATCCTAACTAAAAATGTAAAGTTTAGTTAGAATGCAGCCTTATAACATCTACTGTTAAAATAGAACTTTTAACAACCTCAGTTAGTTAAAAACATCAGAAATCACACTTTGGCATTCAACACATTACAAAATAATTTAATTCAATAAATTAATTTTAATAACTCAATTTCAGTTCAAGTCACTCGGTTCAAAAGAGTTTGGTTCAATAAATTCATTTAAAAAGAATAAGGTCCAGAAGAGTCGGTTCACTGGATTCGGTTCAATTGAGTCTGAATCAAAAGATTCACTGGAAAATGACTCGATTCCACAGTTCTAACATAATCTGTAACATAAAACATTCTGTCTCCCTAAAAATATTTCTTTCAGCAGTCTCACTCAAGAAAAATAAACGTTTGTTCTGTTTGTGCAAAACCAGCATCTGGTCAGAAAGTTCCTTCTCTGTTCCTGGGTTAGTTTGAAGGGTTCTCCTCAGTCAGCTTTGTCTCCGTGGTTTGGCTCGTCATCTTACATCATCGTCTCATTGTAATGAACATTGTAGTGTTCCAGCATGAAAAAACCCTGACCTGCATATATACAGACAATAATCAGTTCTCAAACATCTCAACATTCACTGTTTCTAGTTCAATAACAGAACAAATAGCATTCGTACAGTTCAGAGTCTGATTTGAGGTTTGATCAAGTTTACATTTTATTCTAACATGTTTGATTGAGTTATTGCATGTAGATGATACTTTTAATAAATTTAATACTAACTTCATGCAGTTTCTCAACATAAAGACTGGATTTTATAAAAACCTTTTGACAAAATAAATTGTTTCAATGTTTTTAAATCTGTACTCGTTATTTCTACATTATTTATTACATTAATTTTAATCAGCTTCATTTAACTTCAGTTTCATTTATTTATATTACAAAAATTAAGCTTAAAAATTAAACATGAACCCCCTGTATGTAAAACAGTAAACAGTTTTAGTTTAAGACGGTTTAATATTATTAAGAAAAAAAATTTAAAAAATAAAATTATATATATATATATATATATATATATATATATATATATATATATATATATATATATATATATATATATATATATATATCTCCATCCATCCATCCATTTTCTCCCGCTTATCCGTAATTCGGGTCGCGGGGGCAGCAGTCTAAGCAGGCCCCCGCCTTCGACTGCTGCCCAATCCTCACAGCACCGTCCCTTACGGTCCCTCCTGCAGGTGGTGAGCCCACGGGAAGTATATATATATATATATATATATATATATATATATATATATATATATATATATATATATATATATATAATAAAATATGATAATAATAATAATAATAATAATAATAATAACAATAATAACTGCAGTTGGTTGTCAGATTTTAGTCTTACACTGCCCTCTAGTGGCTCTGTCAGGACTTTCTTTTTACTTAAATATGTACAAATATTATTAATCGTTTTCGTTGTCTAGTTATATCAAGTTGAGGAGTCTCCCCCGTGTGGGTGGAGGAGGAACTGCTACAGTTTAGAGCCTGATTTGAGGTCAGATCAAGTTGAGTTCTAACAGTAAGTTTGATTGAGTTCTAACATGTAAATGGTTCATTTAATAAATTTAGTACCACCTTCATGCAGGTTCTCAGCATAAATAGTGAATTTTATAAAAACATTTTTGGACAAAATAAATGTTATTAAATCTGTACTCGTTTTTTCTGGATCATTTAGTTTATTACATTAATATTAATCAGCTTTATTTAACTTGAATTTCATTTATTTATATTGCACTTATACACAAAAAACTTCTAGAGCTTCACCACTACATCACTCAAATACTACTGCCATGTGTAATCTTCTAATAAACCCTAATAGTGACATGGTGTTGTATAAATAATAGTAAATGTGAATATTCCTTTCAGATAAAAGTCATAAAGTGCATTTTAGGTGAATTTATGAACCACATCTGGCTTGAATATACCGGTGTCCAAATACTTTTGACTACACAGTGTGTATCAGCTGAAAAGCAGCAGCTTCGGATCAGTCGCGTTTCCACTGGGATTCAATCTGAAATATTACTTTTGATCATATAAAATATTTTATATTATATATTATATATTTGATTACAGATCATTGGACAAGACACCTGTCAGTCAAGATATACAGGTGAATGACAGGTGTCTCGTCCAATGATCCGTAAGTTTACATTCACAAACGATACCTACCTTTTCCGGTTTGTCTGACTTGTCGCTGTGTTTTCAGATTTGTTAAAGTGTTTTTAAATTTGTTCATTTGTTTTCGGATTTGTTTTGTTTTTGCATTTGTTCATTTGTTTTTGGATTTGTTAATTTGTTTTCATATTTGTTAATTTTTTTTCAGATTTGTTCATTTGTTTTTGCATTTGTTAATTTGTTTTTAGATTTGTTATTTTGTTTTTGAATTTGTTCATTTGTTTTTTGATTTGTTTTGTTTTTGCATTTGTTATTTTGTTTTTTGGATTTGTTAATGTGTTTTGCACTTCTCAGCCACCGTACTAATTTGGTAATGTTTGTTTATAACTTGGCTTATTTAAAAAAAATAACATTTTATGTAAAATTCCCTTTAAAAGTGTAGTACAGTGTAATTCATCGTGATAACGCTAGAGGGAGCTAAAGTTTAGTAGAACATTACTGCCACCTACTGGACATTGAACACTTTTTAAAATGAAGTGGAAGATTAAACAGTACTGTATGATAAAGAAGTGTTTAAATAAAGACATTTATGTGCAGGAAGACCAGATGTAATTATTCTTACTGTTTGTGTTTCATTTATAATGTGACCCAGACAGCACCTATATTTTATAGTTTCACTGGAAACAATTTAAAATAAGGTTATGAATGTTTGAACACAATGATTATTGGTGAATGGGCTGTGAGGGAAGTGGCACCAAGTAAAATCTTGCCCAGGGCAGAAAATTGACCAGGGCCGGCCCTGTGCAGGATGGAGGGAGTGTGTTGAACTGTTGGAGCCGGCGAAGAAGATGGAGGGAGGGTGGGATTTCAGTGGACAATAAATATGAGGCAGTTCATGTCACACAGATTTTTATTTACATTTTTTTATCTCAATTCAGTGTCATTACAAAATAGGTTTAAATTTGTGGAGATTTTATTTGTACATAGTGTTCTTTCCTTTAAAATGGATTGATTGACAACAATCAAAAACCACTCCACATTGGACGAAGTTCTTATCCTTCATTCTTATTTTAGCCTTGTTTATTTTATTGGTTAAATATGATGCTACTTTTGGAGAGAGAATCAGTAACTTTTTTTAACTGCCGGTAAACACGTGTGTATTATATGTGGAGCGAATGTGGCTGTAATTAAAGAATTGAATCTAAGACGCACTACGAGACAAAACATCAGGAAAAGCTGAAAAACCTGAATGCAGAGTAGAAGATACAGAAAGTAGAAGATTTAAAGAAGAATCTGGCATTTCAGCAGACGTTTTTCACCAGAGCAAAATCACAAAGTGAAGCTGGTGTGAAAACAGAGGAGAAATCAGAGGCACATCAGCCGGTTATTTACTGAGGACAGTTTCTGAAGAGCTGCATGATGAAGCTGTGAGACGTCTTGAGTTTGACTGGAGATATTTTTATGGAGAGCAAAATATTTTAAGTTATTTAAAGTAATTTTATTTATTCTGGAATAATATTCCTGTCTGTTTTTATTCATATTTATGTTTAAAAAAAATTTTGTTTTAGTGTGTTTAATAAATGTTTATCCTGTTCAGCACACGACCTAAAGTGTGCTTTGAGTTTTGGCCCCCTGTGCAATTGAGTTTGACATCCCTGTGTTAGAACATTAAACTTACTGTTAGAACTCAACTTGATCTGACCTCAAATCAGGCTCCAAACTGTAGCAGTTCCTCCTCCACCCACACGGGGGAGACTCCTCCAAGAAAGTTCTACAGAATTCTGTTCTACAGTGCTACAGAATTCACGTCTCAGTGAGAGGAAAAGCTCAGCTTTAGTAACTCATCCTGCTGTTTTAATCAAAAGATTTCAATAAAAAGAGAATCTCAGCATCTCCAACTAGAAATACAATGTGGATTCTGTTCAGGTTCATACAGCAGGTGATGGAACTCATCATCAGTTTGCATGTTAATGAGCTGGATGAAGCATTTATTCATTAGTTATTTATCCAGTTATGATCTGTTTACCTGTTATTTCAACAAAACCAGTTTTTTTCCTGCAAACCAAGTTCAAGAAAATGCTACAAGGAATTGACTCCCATGTCGAGTTTGCTGGACTTTAGAATGTAATACTTTATTGCACTGAGGTGCTTCAGTACCTAAAGATCTACATTTACACATATACCTTTTTTTCATAATGATTAATTTTTAATATTATTATTTGCAAATTTACACATATATGAAACCCAAAAAGATAAAATGATTAAATTCCAAATAATTGGTTTCATTAAACAATGTTATTTGAGTGTTATACAATCAGCACACCCTCATCTTATACATATTATAAAACTGGACTGGACTGATCTTGCTGATCAAAGCATGGAACATTCATAAACCCCACCAAAACAACAACAACAATTATAATAATTATAAAAATAATAATAATAATAATAATGATGATAATATTAATAATAATAATAATAATAATAATAATAATAATAATAATAATAATAATAATAATAATAATAATAATAATAATAACTGCAGTTGCTGGTCAGATGTCAGTCTCACACTGCCCTCTAGTGGCCATGTTAGGACTTAATTTTTACTTAATTCTCTACAAATATTATTAATGGTGTTTTGTTGTCTAGTTAAATGTGATGTTGATCTTTTACAAAGCAAGATATTTTTTTAATAATATTAAATTGTCTAAAAGATCATATAATAATCAGTCTAATTCTCTGAAGGCTTCTTCTCTTTCTCACAGTGATTCTGAGTATCCTGGAGCTTCATGGTGGTCCGTTCTAAAGTGACCTAAAGCTCAGCAACATGTTCCTCCGCTTTTTTTTGTTCACTTGCCCAGCTCTCTCTCTCTCACATTCTACAGTTTTCTTCAGTTCCTTATAGTTTTTGAAGTAAAACTGGAGCTCCATGGTGGTCTGTTTCAAAGTGGCCTCAAGCTGAGCAACATGTTCTTCCACTTTCTTTTGTTCTCTCACCCAGCTGTCTTTCACAAGTTCCACAGTTTTCTGCAGTTCATCATGGATTTTCATGGAAGACTGAAGCTTCATGGTGGTCAGTTCCAAACTGAACTCAAGCTGAGCAACACGTTCCTCCAGTTGTTCTTTTTCTTTCAACCAGCTCTGGAGATGTATGGCATTTCTCTCATTTCTTTCATCAACTTCCTCATCCTCCTCTTCAGCAAGCTTTTTATATTTTATTTGTCTCCAGCTTTGAAATATTTCTTTAAAACTTCTGAAGAGCTTCATTTTTATGTCTCCTAACTTACAATTAGCAAATTCACAAATGCGAAACAGAGGCGCGTTCTGGCTTATATAGACGTGTCCTGATCCACCGCCTGTGACGTCACACAAGTATATTTTCTCTCTCTCACACACACACACACACGCGCATGCGCAGATTACAGAGAGAAAGCACAGCTAGAGTATGATGGTGTCTTTACAACTATTCTGTTGTTCCTGAGAGAAGAGCGATATTACAGTCATAAATAAGATAAAAACGGCTGTAAACTGTGTATAAAGCGAGTGAAGGTCAGCGGGACTCCATGCTCTCTGAGGACGGACCGGGGCTAGCTTCAGTAGATATCTCTGTTACATAATACATAGAGGTTTTTAAAGTCCAAACTGTCTTTTATTCACATTCTGGTGATAATTGTATTTGATTAATAAGTTTAAACTACACATTACATAGAGCTCCATAGAGAAAGCAGTTAGTACGCGGTATTTGACAGTAAACTGGGTCTGAGTTGAGAACCGGAAGTTGACCGGAGTGACTCTATGAATGTTGACCAGTAGGTGGCAGTGTGATGTGTATTAGAGCTCACTGTCACAGCAGGTCATTAGAAGTAGTGGAGCTCTAATGACGTCATTAATAGCGAGGACAAGACACACAGCAGTTTGGGATTCTTTTATTGACTTTATTGATTAATTGATTTGGAGTATGATTGTGTTTCTGATCAAAGTAAGTTCATGTGTATGGAGTAAAAACAACCTGTACATTTCTCACTTCCAGACAGTATTATGAGATGTTCATCTGCTGGAAGTTCATGTTTAATGCTGCATGTTTTATAGAATTTATGAGCTGGAAGAAATGTTTTACTTTTAAATGTTTTCTTTTGACCAACTTTTGCATTTTTATCTATATGCTTCAGATGAGTTTTATAAAAAACAAATTTTTACTACTTATTAAAAAATAAAATGTTATTCTGAGTGAAACTAATTGTTTATTAAATGCATTATTCACTAAATAAACATCAATGAAAACTGGATGATTTGTTTTTATTGAATGTAAAAATATTAATTTGAGGATAATTGAACTTAATGAATCGAATAGTTTTGGATTAAATGAAGACTTTACTGAACTAAACAGCACTGAATTCTCCTTTAAATCAACTTAAGTTTACTGAACTAAATACTGTTACTTATATGAAAATAAACCCGGTTTCTTGAACCCTGTTCGGTTTCAGCCCCACTTTTGGGCCTCACAGCTGAAAATGACTTTCCTAACTTTTAAAGTGTGAAAACATGCAAATAAATATACACAGTGGTGTGAGAAAGTGTTTGCCCTCTTCCTGATTTCATACTACTACAAAAGTATGTACTTGATATACAATGTACACAACACAGTGTTGAGTTTACTCATAAAAAAGATTTAACTGCATGTTTACTACTATTTTGTCCAATGAAAATGAACAATTAAGTTGGGAAAAGCGTTTCACTTCCTGTCATTGCGCATGCGCAGTCTGTTTCCGTAGCATTTTGCACAGGATTTCCCCTCATTAACTGCATTTTAGAAGGGGCTGGATGTTCTCTGGTTCACGCAAACTTTCTTGTAGTTTTATTATCGAAAATAACCTAAATATATTACACAAATGCTTAACGTATAATGTAACGGTGTTTTGGGAAGACTATTTTAAGGAATGTAATTATATTTTGCATTGAGCTTAGACAGCTAACGTGCTTCATTTGAAGGTCATGTTCAGTTCACTTTGTAAAATCTGAATGAAATGTTTTCAAAATGCAGGATTTTTGTGTAATTTGTAGTTATTACAATAAACTGTATTTAAATGGGTTGTGTGTTGTGGAAGGAGTTAATAGAATCTCTGGTATTTAACTCAAAGAATCATACGAAAGCCATATGATACACAGTCATACACCTAATGCTAATTACAAATGCTAAATAGAGAATGAATCTTTCTTTTTGGATAAATCTGTGCTTGATTTGCGTTAGATGAAGGCTTAAAGACCAGAGAGAATCCTCTGCCAGCTGGTCAGTTCCATTTCACCGATTCGTGGTGAGAGTAGGGAGCAGGTTGAGAAGTGTTTGGAGACGTAGAGGTGCATCCTGGAGAGAAGGGGAATGAAAGTCAGTAGACGTGTGTGGATGAGAGGGAGAGCACGATCAATTGTCCTTTTAAAGATTGCGAGCTGACAACCAGCGACCTTTCAACTTTCAGTAGCCATGAATCTGAAGGTTTGAACTTTTTCTGTCTTTCAGGCTTCTGATGTGCTGCCCAAAGAAAATCTAGAGCTCTCAAAAGGTCTACCTTTGTTTATGAGGGAAAAGTCTTAAGACTTAAGACTTAAGTTCCTGTTAATCAGCAGATTCTCTTATACCTAAGGTACAGATCCTGTAAAGAGAAAACAGTTTTGTCTGGTGTCTGAAACTAATCTGATAACTGTTCTATAAGCTAAACGTCAGGGGAAAGAGTAGAATGGAGGAGGCAAAGTGTTGGCAAAAATGTATTTATTGACTAATCCTAGTTGAATATTTATCAGTAATGAGTCTGAGAGCACAAATTAAGTGTTACACTATATTGCCAAAAGTATTGGGACACCCCCTTTTCTATTCTAACATGAAAATGCCTCTGTGTATAAGGAAAGGTTCAAAAGGAAATGATTGATTCAGTCAGTGTGGAAGAACTTGACTGGTCTCCATAAAGCCAAGTCCTAATCCCAGCTGAACATCTCTGGTGTGACTTTAAATGCAGACCTTAAGACAAAAACTCAAACCAAACACCAATGACTTGTACATATGGGTAGTCCATTTAGACACTTCCAAATCTGTTGCAACAGAGATGGAAATACAATTTGTAAATACATGAATTATATTTTCATCTTTGTTGCCACAGTTTTGGAAGTGCCTTTTTTCTGTTCCAAAGAACGGATGTGTCCCAATACTTTTGTCCATATAGTGTAAGTACAACTCAATGGTGTTTGGTGATGTTTTTGGCTCAGGGTCTGCATTTAAAGTCCCACCAGAGATATTCATCTGGGATTAAACCTTGGCTTTCTGCAGACCAGTCAAGTTCTTCCACACTGACTGAATCAGTGATTTCTTTTTTAAACCTTTCCATACACAGCAGCATTGCTATTTTAGAGTAGAAAAGGGTCCTGTTCAAACTCTCGCTATAAAATTAGAAGCACACAATTCCATCAAATATAATTATATGCTTAAACATTAAGATTTGTACTCATGGAAATCACTAAAGTAGTGAAACCTGTTTATTAGAAGGGAGTGTCCAAATACTTTTGGCAACATGGTGTATATCCAAGCAAACACAATGGAAAATTGCAGCATGTGTGATTTTTGGGTGACCTATCTCAAACAATATAAAAATCTCTTAATAACAATAAATTATGGGTTACAATTCTGTCTTTTTGCTGCTTTTTACTGCAGGACACAGACCCAGAAGACACTCACACAAAAGGGATGATGAAGGGGGTCTTAACTGTCGTTGAAGATGACGTTGCCACCATCCATTCAAACCCAAATGTAAGGTGCCTGTCTGTGGTTTTAGAGGAGCAAGTTGTGCTGGATAATGTGCAAGACGTCCCTACAGCTGTTGTTCTTCTATTTGACTTGATTTATGCCATCAAAATCCTTCGCTCTCCTAAAGAACTAAAATACACGTTTGTAACTGTTCAGAAAGTGTTTATTGGCCTTGACCCCCAGTGCTCTGAAGAGTCCAGTCCTTCAACAACAAACTGTTCAAGTTGAGGTAGCTGCAGTTCATATGGCTGATCAAAAGTGCAAGTACTGATTTGTTCCTGTTTGTTTAGTAGCTGTATAACAGTGCAACATAGGCCAAAGTCAGTTTTGAGTTTTAGTGAAAGGTTTTATGACTGTTAAGTTTCGTTTATAACAGCTGTAATACTTGACTGTTCTTGTGCATGTGTTGAAACTCTGCTTGTTTCTTGCTGCAGCATTAAGATTGTTGTTCTGGCACTTTGAGAAAATTTTTTTACTCCAGCACTTACAAACATTTTTGTATTTTTCCAACAGTTTAAAAGCATTTGTGTTGTTTTACTCCAGCATTTTAAAGTCATTACAAGATTTCCTTTTTGTCTTTAATTTTATTTCAATTTTATTAATACAGTGGAACCCACTTATCTCGACCTCGGTTAACTCGCCCACCCTATTAGGTCGACGTTTTTGAAGTGGAACCGCCAAATTCTCGCTTTGTCTTAGCATTTTTTAATCGGTTATGTCGATTCTGTTATGTCGACGTACCCTAATATCTCAAACACAAGGGGGGGCAAATTTGCCATTTAACGTCTCCAAAAGGTTTCCAAAACTCCTGCTTTTTTATTTTTGTTTGCAACAGCGTTACGGGTTAGTCAAAGAAACTTAGAAATGAGCAACAGAAATGAATAAGGACATATTCCTCAGTCTCACACGCACACACACAGTAATAGCGGAAGAATACCGACAGGCTATTCCCAAAATAGCGCTATGCTCCTAATAGAAGCGCAACATATTTCACCCGTTACACCGTGTGTAACGTGTCTTTCGTTAAAGCCTGTTTCGTTAAAGCAAAAGTTCACTCTTTAAAGACCAAGTGGCTGCAATAAGACAGAAAACAAACAAAAGCTTTTTTCCATTTTGCTACTGTTTAATGGTTGTACTGGTTTAAAGTTTAAGAGCATTGTTGTTTTTAGATCTCATTGTTTTAAATGGGAAATTGGGATTCTTGAAATCTTTTTAAACTGATTGTTTTCTTGTTCGCTTGTACTGCTTCCTCTTTCCTTGTTTTTTACTATGATTGGGAATTGAAGACAGTTTTTGAACAGTTGAATGTAAAGTTTAACACGGCTTATTGTGAATTATTCATGTACACTTGTTCTTGTAATGAATATATCTGATGACAAGGAGAGTTATTTGTACTATTTTGGCTGGAGGATGTGGGTCTGTGCAGACAGAAGTTTGCGCCTGTTTGTGTGAGCTGTGTATATGTGAAGGTTTTTCTTGTCTACTGTTTTTATATCTTTGCAAGAGAATTCTTCATGTCTGTGTTTTTAGATGCAGTGTATCTGTTTAAAAAATAAATGCTGAGAGTTTGAATTTCATGTAAAAATCTGGTTAGATTTTCAGAACTACTTGTCAAACCAAAGTCCAGTAAACTCACAGTTCTGTTGAAGAAAAATGACTATTTTATGTTAATGAGACTAGATCTATTGCTGTGAAAACATGAAAAATGATGTTTTACCAATAGGTTTTTCAGTTGCCTTAACTAAAGATTTGAAATGCTCATTAATGGATTCAGAACAGTGGCTCAATAATTTCAACACATGAATAAAAGTTGAGTGAACTTAACCCAGGAACAGAGAAGGAACTTTCTTTGGAAGGAAGTTTCTTTTTCTTGAGTGAGACTGCTGAAAGAAATATTTTTAAGGAGTTTATTATTCATGTTACAGATTTTGTTAGAACTGTGGAATCGAGTCATTTACCAGTGAATCTTTCGATTCAGACTCAATTAAACCGAAACCAGAGAACCGACTTTTTTGAGTTATTGTTACACTGTTGCTAACATTATTATCAGATTTATTATTATTATTATTATTATTATTATTATTATTATTATTATTATTATTACGAACACATTATTAGATATTACTTTCATTATAATGAAGTTTTATAGGAAAAATTATAACTAAATGAACAATTCCCTATGTTATGTTATAATCATCTCATTCATACAACTGAGCAGTTGAGGGCCCATGATAGCAGCTCCAACAGCCATTTAGTTGAATCTTCTGAGGAGAAGTGGGTTCCACACACCAGCCATCAACCAGAAAAGAGGTTCAAGCAGTCTCCAAACTCAGCACCTGTTTCAGCTCTACCAGTAAGAGTGAGAGACAGAAAATCCCAGTCTTCACTGGTTGTATCCCCCAACACACCTAAAGAGAGGTGGAATCAGGATTTTACACCCCAGCCAGTCTGTAGACCATCTGTCATGCCACTTGTTGATGAGAAGATGTTGGAAATGGGCTACAAACTGTTCGTTGACGACTTCTACACAAGTCCAGCACTGTTTAGAGATCTCCTAAAAAATAACATCTGAGCATGTGGGAAAATTCAGTCCACAAACCCTCAAACCATCACCAACAAGCTTCTGAAAAAAGCTCCTCGAGGCCTCATCACTGGCTGAGAGAAGAGGATGTGCTGTTTGTAGAATGGAAGGATAAAGGAAGGTCCAGATGTGCTCCATCATTCACAGAGGCACTGAAGGAAGCATTGTGCTACTTTTATTTTCATTACTTTCTTCTTTTACTGTTTTTCTAATGTTCAAATACCAGTCTTATGCTTATTGTGTGAATGTTATTATTCTCAGTACATTTGGTTATCAGGCTGCTTTTCCTCAAACAGACGGAGGGAGAAAAGGACTACACACAGTCTCAGAATAATGTTTATAGGAATCTCGTTTTTATTGTATTTTCTTCAAAGTTAAAATATAAACTCATTACACATGTGACTTTTAACCCGTCACTATTCTGGATTGTTTCAGGACCGAATTCATGTATTTATATATTTAAAAAATAATGTTTTATCACGTACACATTTTTTTCTAAGGAACTTTAGCATCTTTGGATGATGTAAAGCCCAAAGTGTGTTGTTTCAAAAGAGATGTAAATTGTGTATGTAGCACACTGTTGTCAGGAACTTTTACCATTGAAAGTCAGGAAGGTCATTTTCAGCTGTGAGGCCCAAAAGTGAGGCTGAAACCGAACAGGGTTCAAGAAACCGGGTTTATTTTCATATAAGTAACAGTATTTAGTTCAGTAAACTTAAGTTGATTTAAAGGAGAATTCAGCGCTGTTTAGTTCAGTAAAGTCTTTATTTAATCCAAAACTATTCGATTCATTAAGTTCAATTATCCTCAAATTTATATTTTTACATTCAATAAAACCAAATCATCCAGTTTTCATTGATGTTTATTTAGTGAATAATGCATTTAATAAACAATTGGTTTCACTCAGAATAACATTTTAATTTTTTATAAGTAAAAATGTGTTTTTTTTATAAAACTCATCTGAAGCATATAGATAAAAATGCACCAGTTGGTTAAAAGAAAACATTTAAAGGTAAAACATTTATTCCAGCTCATAAATCCTATAAAACATGCAGCATTAAACATGAACTTCCAGCAGATGAACATCTCATAATACTGTCTGGAAGTGAGAAATGTACAGGTTGTTTTTACTCCATACACATGAACTTACTTTGATCAGAAACACAATCATACTCCAAATCAATTAATCAATAAAGTCAATAAAAGAATCCCAAACTGCTGTGTGTCTTGTCCTCGCTATTAATGACGTCATTAGAGCTCCACTACTTCTAATGACCTGCTGTGACAGTGAGCTCTAATACACATCACACTGCCACCTACTGGTCATTTATGATTCTGCAACATTCATAGAGTCACTCCGGTCAACTTCCGGTTCTCAACTCAGACCCTTTACTGTCAAATACCGCGTACTAGCTGCTTTCTCTATGGAGCTCTGTGTAATAAGTGTAGTTTAAACACTCATCAATCAAATACAATTATCACCAGAATGTGAATCAATGACAGTTTGGACTTAAAAAACCTCTATGTATTATGTAACAGAGATATCTACTGAAGTTAGCATGCTAAGCTAGCCCCGGTCCGTCCTCAGAAAGCATGGAGTCCCGCTGACCTTCACTCGCTTTATACACAGTTTACAGCCGTTTTATCTTATTTATGACTGTAATATCGCTCTTCTCTCTGGAACAACAGAAAAGTTGTGAAGACGCCATGATATTTTATCCGCGCTTTCCCTCTGTAATGTGCGCATGCGCGTAGTGAGTGTGTGCGTGTCAGCGAGAGATCCCGAGTGACGTCACATACGGAGGGCGGGGCATATTTCTGTGAAGTCACAGTAAGACAACATCTATAAGTCGGAAAGCGTCTCTGTTTCTCTCATTTCCGAGGTTTGTGTGTAAGTACAGAGACATAAACATGGTGCTCTTCAGAAGGTTTAGAGAGATTTTTCAAAGCAGAAGAAAGAAGAAATCTGAGCAGATTGCTGAAATGAAGGAGGAGCTGGAACACATGGAGAAAGTAGTAACAGACTTGGATGCATTTTCTAATCTGATGAAAGAGAAGTTAGCAGAAGTGAAAGAAGAGAAAGCCGTTCTGCTACAGACGGTGCAAAAGCTGGAGGCTACTTTGGCTGCTGAGAGAAAGCAGTGGGAACAGGACATAACTGAGAAAAACTCCACACACTTCCAAAACAGCAACGAGCTCCAGTCTTCCCTGAAACTCCATGAGAAACAGGAGAAAACAGTAGAACGTGAGAAAGAGAGCTGGGTGAGAGAACAAAAGCGACTGCTGGAACGTGTTGCTCAGCTTGAGGCCACTTTGAAAAGAGAGAAAGAAAAAAAGACCAAACTCGACATGGAGGAATTGAACAAGTTACAGATTCAAACCATCAGAGAGCTTCAGGATTCTCTGGATCATTGCGAGGAGGAGAAAAATGAATTGATGACAGACCGAGAGCGAGTGGAGACACGTCTTGCTCTATTTGAGGTCGCGTTGGAATTTGAGAGAAAGAAAATAGAGAAAGAACAAAAGAAGGCCAAACTAGACATGAAGGAAATGACCACCTCACAGCTCCAAACCACCAGGAAGCTCCAGGATTCCCTCAACCACTGTGAGGAAGAGAAAAAGAGGGCAGAGCACGAGATAAATAATTTGATGAGAGAACGAGAGCGAATGAAGGAACATGTTGCTCAGCTGGAGGAAACTTTGCAATCTAAGAGAAATAAATGGGAGAAAAAATGAAACGCCAAACGAAACATTACTCGCTTTATACTGAACTTAAGAACAGGAAATGGCAGCACTGGAGAGAATCTGCAAAGCTCTGGGCAGGTTTGCAGATTCACACACCATACATAGTTTTTACTTTTTTTTTTACTATTTCTACTATGTTTGTTGTAATACTAATAAAAACTAAATACTTGAATTTTGTGTGTGTTTTGTTTCTTTTATTAAAGTGTTGGACATTTAATTCCCAACTAAGTATTAAAATCCACATAATAAAATTTAGGGGAAAATGTGACAAAACCCAATTCTGTTTAAACCCAATTTTACATGAACAGAAGTGAAACTGATCAAAACTATCGATGCAGGTTTAGTGAGAATGCAGCCTTATAACATCTAACCTTCAAATATAACTTTTGAGAACCTCAGTTAGTTAAAAAACATCAAAAGTAACAGTTTGCCATTCAAAACATTACAAAATAACAATTTAATTCAATAGATTTATTTACATTTTTCAGTCCATTCAGTAAAAAAGATTTGGTTCGATAATTTCGACTCCGTAGATTCAGTTCAAGGAACTCGATTCAAAAGAGTTTATTAATGTCAAAATTCACTGGTTTTCAAATGAGTCTGAATCCATAGATTCACTGGTAAATGACTCGATTCCACAGTTCCAGAAAAATCTGTAACATAAAAAATTCTGTCTCCTTAAAAATATTACTTTAAAAACCTTCACTCTGTTTGTGCAAAACCAGCAGGTGGTCAGAAAGTTCCTTCTCTGTTCCTGGGTTAGTTTGAGGGGTTCACCTCACTCAGCTTCGTCTCGGTGGCTGGTTATCATGCTGTCACCATCATCATAATCAGTTTGGGGGCATCAGGAAAGTCTGCAAAAAAACCAAACGTTACAACAGACTGAAAATACACTGTTTAGATAAAATACTTTACCAACAACGAGACACAATTGTCTTCTCTCTCTGTATGTTTCTTACTTCAGTGTAGAAAACTCTTAGTGAGGAACATCTCTTTTACTCCATCACAGGTCTGCACATGCAACAACTGCACTGTAACATCATCACTTCTACATAAGTTCTTCTACAGCTTACCGGTAAGTGTGCCAATACTGCCACCTAGCGGATAATTTACAAATACACTCATCATGACAGGTAGGTTCACAGCTGTATTGTATTGTATTGTATTGTATTGTATTGTATGTTGTATGCTCAAAGAAACACTGAAACAAATAGAAGACAGAAAAAGAAAAAGGGGGAAAAGAAAATTACTGTAAATTGCTTTTCATAGAACATGTATGAATTTGAAGCAGAAGTCAGAACAAGAAAAACACAGGTGGGAACCGAACCTCAGACCCCACTGTAATGTAGAACACAGACACACTGTATGACATTAAATCAGTTCACATTTATTAACAACATCCCGACTTCCCAAGCCATGGCATAATGACACCAGACTCTTTCTCCAAATAATTATAGAGGATCCTCACATACACAAAGCTTCTGTGTCTAAACTGCAATTTCTTGGGGCATCTGATATCAAAACAATGTAAAACTTAAAAGAAAAAAAAAGGCAGGCAAAACATCCCTGTGCCCAAGACCAAGGAACAGCTCATGTATTTCCTAGGAATGTGGTTGCAGGAATTTTCAAGACTGGAAACTTCCCATATGAATTATCAGGAATATTTAGGTATTAACAGGAATGAATGGAAATACAGTTGGAATTTACAAAATTGCAAGTTATCCTATAACAGGGAACTTAAATGTAGTTAAAAAATAACTTGCTTGATAATCAACCAGATTGAATGCAGTTTCAGTTGAATTTCTACCTGCACATTCATCAATCACATGCACACAGCACACTTACTGCAGGGCTCCTGAGGCCGTACCCCTACATGCACTGTGTTTTCTTCATCTAAACAATGAGTCACGCCTCAAAAAAGGGTCAAAATCACTGCCTTATGGGTAATAAAAGACCAATAATCAGGATCTCAGGTCTACATTCCTTACTATTGAAGTAAACAGGACCAATACAGAACAGTTCATCAGACAGGAACACATACTGATTAGTCCCATCAGCCACAGATCTGCTTCTCACCGCTCGTTTCCCCCCGGCTCCACCCTCCATTCACCAACCGCCGCTCGTGCACGCACCCGCTGCTCCATCCAGCAGTAGTGTTCAGGTGTTGTGAGGTGAATCCAGTGTTAACCCTGTCAGAATAACTGCTGAAAGATCATCCACTTTCTTGTGCCAATCCATGTGATTAATTATAAAGTACAGATGTTTAAGTGAATCAGGTTCTGCCCCACATTAACTGTCAGCTATATTGCTTTCAGAGCTCAAAATGAACAAAGCACTAAAGCTGCAAGAAAATACCTCAACTTCAGTTTCTGTCAAATTCCTTTTCTTTAAGGACATCAAACATCACTGACTTTACTAAAGTGGATTTCAAGAAAAAAAATGCCATCATTGAATGCTCTCTGTGATGAAGAGACATTAGACATGATTGAAATTCAAAATCTTTATTTATTTAATAGTGTTTATTGTGTCTCGCTGTAGTAAAAGTGTTCAGACTCTCTGTTTCTCTTGTCGTCTTCTTTTTTTTCTATTTCTCCTTTTCTTTTGAATGTTTTCTTGTCTCAGCTGAGCAACAATTTCCTCCCATCGCTCTCGGACCCTCATATAATGATCTGTTTTATTCTCTGAAGTCTTCTTTTCTTCCTCACAGAGATTCTGGGTATCCTGGAGCCCCCTGTTGGTCTGAAGCTGTAAGTTGTTCCTCTCCTCTATGTCATGTTTAGTTTTCTCTCTTTCGTCCTCTTGTTTTTCTTTAAAATCCAACGTGGGCTCAAACTGAGCAACACGTTCCTCCAGTCGCTCTTTGTCTCTGATCAAATGATCGCTCTCCTGCTCTGCACTATTTTTTACTTTCTCACAGTGATTCTGAGTATCCTGGAGCTCCATGGTGGTCTGTTCCAAAGTGACCTCAAGCTGAGCAACATGTTCCTCCACTTTCTTTTGTTTCCTCGTCCAGCTCTCTCTTTTACATTCTACAGTTTTATCCAGTTCCTCATTGATTTCCAGGGAAGACTGGAGCTCCATGGTGGTCTGCTCCAAAATAAATTCAAGCTGAGCAACACGTTCCTCCAGTTGTTTTTGTTCTCTCGTCCAGCTCTGGCTTCTCTCAGTTATGTCCTGTTCCTGCTGCTTTCGCTCAAAAGCCAAAGTAGCCTCCAGCTTTTGCACCGTCTGTAGCAGAATGGCTTTCTCTTCTTTCTCTTCTGTTAACTTCTCTATCATTAGAAGAGAAAATGCATCCAAGTCCTTCTCTACTTTCTCCATGTGTTTCAGCTTCTCCTTCATTTCAGCAATCTGCTTAGTTTTCTTTGTTCTTCTGGTTTGAAAAAACTTTCTCAACCTTCTGAAGAGCTCCATGTTTATGCCTCTTTACTCACAAGCAAAAACCTCGGAAATGAGAGAAACAGAGACGCGTTCCCAGTTGCCTTACTGTGACGTCACAGGGAGATGCCCCGCCCTCTGTCTGTGACGTAACCCGGTCTCTATTAACCGGACTATGCGCATGCGCACATTACAGAGGTAAAGAGCGGATAAAATATCATGTCTTTACAGCTTTTCTGTTGTTCCTGAGAGAAGAGCGATATTACAGTCATAAATAAGATAAAAACGGCTGTAAACTGTGTATAAAGCGAGTGAATCCGAGTTGAGAACCGGAAGTTGACCGGAGTGACTCTATGAATGTTGCAGAATCATAAATGACCAGTAGGTGGCAGTGTGATGTGTATTAGAGCTCACTGTCACAGCAAGTTTTTTTATTTTTTTATTTATTTATTTATTTATTTATTTTATATAATGAACAGTTTACAATAAAAAATATAGTAAAATGTTACAAACATGGTATTCACATTTCCTAGAAAAAAAAACAACAAAAAAAAGACAGAAAAAAGAAACAATGAGGGTATATACCAATAATCACAATAAAAAAGAGGAGTTTAGTTCTTTGAATATGTTCATAGTTCTGGTTGCTTTCCTATTTGAAAGACCTTGAAGAGTTTCAAAATAAATCCTCAGATCAACTTTGAATTGGGAGATATTGGTCTTCCTTTCTGACCATTTACATTTGTGTGTATAAAACTTACCTAAATATATTTAAAGATTTAGTATAAAGATGTGACTTTTATCTATATCTTTATTTTCAAAATAAAATATGACATCTCTTTTTCTTATGTTAATTTTAGATCCGCTCAACCTAGTAAATAAATATTCAACATCAGTCCAGAAAAATTTAACATACATACATTCAAAAAAAAGATGCAAAACAGTCTCTATATCCATTCCACAAAAAACACAACATTCAGAAAGATCGGCTTTGTATCTCTTGAGAAAATAGTTAGTTGGATAAATTATAGTTATAATTTAAATAAATTTGTAGTTATAAGTCCAAATCAATTTCCAGTTGATATTTTGAAAGTGATTATTCCAGAAGTTTTTACTTCAAAATGTTGCAGGGCAATGAATTAAACATCTAAAAAATGTATTATTACATTTTCTATCTTTGATATCAATACCGTTTAATAAGATCTCTTTTTTAAATGTTGAAGGTTTAGAATCACTGAGGCCCTTTAACAGCCTTAGAAATCCTGCTGGAATTGCATCAATCACAATACAATATTCACGCGGAGGTATTGGAATATCAAATTTCTCAAGAAATTCAGTATATGTAAGTAAATATCCTTTATTATTTATCAACTGTGAGACCATTAAAATATAATTTTTAACCCAATTAGTATAGAAAATTGATTTGTTCTTATATTTTATGTATTTATTATTCCAAATGATCTGCCTATGAGGAGAAAAGTTATGTTTGTATATAAGAATCCAATATAAGAGAGTTTGTCTATGAAAATTAGATAACTTAATAGGGAGTTTGTTGACCTCAAAATCACATTTCAAAAGAAACTCTATGCCACCAACTTTTTCAAAGATAAGATTTGGAATTATATACCACATCTCATCTTTATGTTTAATATCATTTTTAATCCAGTTCAACTTGAAAATTGCATTAGATGTAGCAAAATCAATCACATTCAGACCTCCTTGATTATATGAATTACATAAATTATTGTTATTTAAATAGTGAGGCTTGTTTTTCCATATGAAATTAAATAGAGTTGAATCAGGTTTTTTTTAAGAAAAGATTTTGGTACATCTAATACTTTAGCAGGATAGACTAAACGAGACAACCCCTCGGTTTTAGACAAAAGAATCCTGCCTTTGAGTGATAAATCCCTCATGAGCCACATAACAAATTTCTTTTTCATTTTTAGCATAAGGGGTTGGAAATCTTTGCAAATATTGATACCAAGATAAGTTACTTCCTCTCTAATCGGAATACCTTCAAATTGGGTAAAAGGAATGCCATCATCTTTAAGTGGAAAAACAGTAAATTTTTTATGTTTAAAAATAAACCTGACACTTCAGAAAAAAGATTAAGGCATTCTATACTTTTCTTAGCCTGTGATATATCTTTCAAAAAAATAGCTGTATCATCAGCAAGCTGACAACATTTAATTTCTCTGTCCCTAATACTGATGCATTGAAAGGAATCATTATGCAAATGTAACGCCATCGTTTGCATAACTAACAGAAATAAAAAGAGTGCCGCTGGGTCTCCTTGTTTTATGCCCCGAGAAATACTAAATCGATGAGTCGTTCCCCACGGGAGTTTAACTGAACTATTACAGTCATTGTATAAAGTTTGTATCGCCCTTTTAAAGTATTGACCAAAACCAAAAAAATCTAATAGATCAAATAAAAAATTATGTTTTACAGTATCAAAGGCTTTATATATATCTATAAATAAAATGTAGCTGTCATCATTTATATAATCCTTATAATCAATTAAATCTAAGATTAATCTAATATTATTGCTAATATGTCGGCCTTGCATAAAGCCTGATTGACTATCATCTATGATTGTGTCTAAACATAATTTTAATCTTTAAGCAAAAATATGGGCAAACAATTTTGCATCATTATTAATTAATGTTATAGGTCTCCAATTGTCAAGAAGCAAACAATCCTTATTCGGTTTAGGTAACAATGTAATTAGGCTTTGACACATAGATGGGCGGAGCTTACGGGCTTCTATAGCTTCCTTAAAAACCAATAACAAAAATTCAGAGATATAATCTTGGAATATTTTATAAAATTCACCTGTTAAGCCATCATTCCCGGGGGATTTATTGTCTTTTAACTTACTAAAATTCTTTTTTAATTCTTCAAAGGATATATCTTGATCACAAACTTCTTTCTGGGTTTCGTCAATACCTTGTGCAACATTTTTTGGAAATATGGCTACTTCGTTCAGAATATAAATTTTTATAGAAATCTTCCACAAAATCAGAAATTGTTTTAGGATCTTCGGATATCTGCTCATTAATTTTAAGTTTATATATATTATTAACACTAATATTTATTTTTTCTAATTATGAAAATATTTTGTATTCCTTTCACCATGTTCCATCCATTTCCGTCTAGAACGAATGAAGGCCCCCCGTGCCAGATTTTGATAGATATCATCCAATTCAGATTGTAATTCAATTAACATATTAATATCAGCTTGTGTTTGCTCATCCTTTTCATAAATAAGAATAATTCCCTTAAGTATTCTGTCTTGTCTCATTCTTTTTTCCTTAGATAATTATTTTCCTCTTTTAATTGCCATATTTCGAATCTGAAATTTTGTATAGTCCCAATGTTTGCCATATATCTGATCTTTTTTAGCTTTTGACAAATTTTCATTTATAATTTTTATGGCTTTTTCTTTGAACAATTCATCACTCAAAAGTGTATTATTTAATTTCCAGTAATTTGCTTTAAATTTAATTGATCTATTCCTTATGCATATTGCTAAAGTGATCATATTATGATCAGAAAAAAACGAGGGTTCTATTTTCGTTTCCTCCACACTATCTAATAATTCATTTGAAATAAGCCAAAAATCAATCCTAGATCTCTTAGATAAATCTTTGTTGTTCCAAGTGAACTGGATTTGATGTGGATTTTTTAGTCTCCACACATCACAACAGTTTAAGTGCAAACAGAGATTATTAAATTCTCCATAAGTGCCTCTTAAGGATCTTTGAGGATGACAGTCTTTAATGGGATCATTTATGCAGTTCCAGTCGCACCCAAATATTAGTTTAGCATTAACAAAAGAATTTAACAAGGCATTTATTTTTTCTTCAAATTCAGCAAAAAGAAGTGTGTTTCTTTGGCTATTATTATGGCCATATATATTACCTAAAATAAAAATATTCTTCATAAATTCAACAACTAAAATTATCCATCTTCCTGAGTCATGAACTACATTTTTTAGGATTTTTCCCTGAAAGGAGCCCTTTAATATAGCAACACCCGCTGATTTACTGTTTCCATAAGACATCCATATATTGTCTCCCCACTGATTTTTCCAGAAATTAAAATCTGAGACTAAAGCATGCGTTTCTTGTAAAAAAAAAAAATCTGCCTTAAAAGATTTACAAAACAAAAAAAACAGCTTTCCTCTTAATCTGTTCTCGTATTCCCCTCACATTAAGTGAATACAATGAAAAAGACTAGGTGAACAGGTAGAACAAATAGTTAACACAAAAAACGTAGGTTTTAAGTAGAACAAAGAAATAAAATGATTTTCTAGACCTTTTGAGTGCAAAGTATTTAACAAGCAAACAATGGATTATAACTCTCTGGCCTTTGGAATTTCAGAGTTTATGTATATTGAATGAGCTTGCATGTTACTAACTGCATTTTAGAATGAGATAAAATTTCTTAACGAAAGGCAGACAAATTACCCATCATTCTTCTTCTTAACGACATATCAGGGCTTTTTCACCATTACAATCTTACTTCTTTACCATCAATGATGGCTCTGGCTCCAACGAAAAAGCTCTTTTCCCTTGCTTTCGTGCCTCTTCAATTTGTGGCCACAGTTTAATGCGTGTCTTTTTGTCTTTTGTGGTCAGGTCTTCGCCGAACTTTAACTTCTTTGTTTTGAGGAATTCCGAGTTCTTTGCGCATTTCCATACTCTTTCTTTGGTTGACCTGGACGTAAATTTCGTTATCACCGGTCGAGTTTTGCCATCTTCTCTCCTTCCGATCCTGTGGCTCACAACTTGGGAGCGTAGATCCTCTCCGGAGTCTTGAATGAGTGTCTTGCAGATGTCGACCACACGCTGTTTAACATCTTCTCCCTCTTGCTCTGGCAGACCATACAGCCTCAGGTTCCATCTTCTGTGATAGCGTTCCATATCGTTCAACCGGTCCTCCAGACCAGTTATTCACTTCTGATGATCATCACTTGCCTTCTTAACCGTTGTTATTTCTGTTTTCATATCTTAAACTTCGTTGAAGAGAAACTCTGATGATTCCTTTAAGGCCTCGATGGTGTCTGCATTTTTTTTTTATCAAGCTTGCAAGATTATCCGCATTCTCTTTTATTTTTTCAGCCACAAGTCTCACGATGTTGTCTTGCAATTCGGAGAGTGTTGGTTCAGAAGAGGGATAAATCCTCCATCGTAATTAGTGTAGGAATGCATATCACCTGCTTTAACAACTTCCATAATATCCTCCGTCAAATCTCTGTTTTCTGTTGTAAATGAAAGCATCTTTTTACCTTGGTCTCTTAGTCTTTTTTCTGTCATCTTTTTGGTTTTTGCAATTATAGTCTGATAAACTTTGGGCAACAGATCAAGTCAACAAAGAGTCCGAAATCTTTATCTCAGTGAAAACCAACAACGAAAAAGAGATATTTCCACGTGTTTGCACTAATTAATTGTAACGTTAAAGGCTGTGTGTCTTGTCCTCGCTATTAATGACGTCATTAGAGCTCCACTACTTCTAATTACCTGCTGTGACAGTGAGCTCTAATACACATCACACTGCCACCTACTGGTCATTTATGATTCTGCAACATTCACAGAGTCACTCCGGTCAACTTCCGGTTCTCAACCCAGTTTACTGTCAAATACCGCGTACTAACTGCTCTCTCTATGGAGCTCTATGTAATAAGTGTAGTTTAAACACTCATCAATCAAATACAATTATCAACTGTATGTGAATAAATGACAGTTTAGACTTTAAAAACCTCTATGTATTATGTAACAGACATATCTACTGAAGTTAGCATGCTAAGCTAGCCCCGGTCCGTCCTCAGAGAGCATGGAGTCCCACTGACCTTCACTCGCTTTATACACAGTTTACAGCCGTTTTTATCTTATTTATGACTGTAATATCGCTCTTCTCTCAGGAACAACAGAAAAGTTGTGAAGACGCCATGATAATTTATCCGCACTTTCCCTCTGTAATGTGCGCATGCCACAGTAAGTGTGGCGTGTGTGTGTGTGTGTGTGTGTGTGTGGGAAAGAGAAAGAGAGAGAGAGAGAGAGAGAGAGAGAGAGAGAGAGAGAGAGAGAGAGAGAGACAGGGGTGACGTCACAGAAAGAGGGCGGAGCATCTCTCTGTGACGTCACAGCAGGGCAACCTGTATGTAAGTCAGAATGCGTCTCTGTTTCTCATTTCCGAGGTTTGTGCGGTTGAGTAAAGACACGTAAACATGGGGCTCTTCAGAAGGTTTAGAGAAATTTTTCAAACCAGAAGAAAGAAGAAAACTAAGCAGATTGCTGAAATGAAGGAGAAGCTGGAACACATGGAGAAAGTAGAAAAAGATTTGGATGCATTTTCTAATCCAAGGATAGAGAAGATAACAGAAGAGAAAGAAGAGAAAGCCATTCTGCTACAGACGGTGCAAAAGCTGGAGGCTACTTTGGCTTCTGAGCGAAAGCAGCAGGAACAGAATATAACTGAGAGAAGCCAGAGCTGGACGAGAGAACAAAAACAACTGGAGGAACGTGTTGCTCAGCTTGAGGTCACTTTGGAACGGACGACCAAGAAGCTCCAGTCTTTTCTGGAAATCCATGAGGCACTGGAGAAAACTGTAGAATGTAAGAGAGAGAGCTGGGCGAGAGAACAAAAACAACTGGAGGAACATGTTGCTCAGCTTGAGGTCACTTTGGAACAGACCACCAAGAAGCTCCAGTCTTCCCTGGAAATCCATGAGGAACTGGAGAAAACTGTAGAATGTGAGAGAGAGAGCTGGACGAGAGAACAAAAGAAAGTGGAGAAACATGTTGCTCAGCTCGAGGTCAATTTGAAACAGACGACCATGGAGCTCCAGTCTTTCCTGAAAATCAATGAGGAACTGAAGAAAACTGTAGAATGTGAGAGAGAGAGCTGGACGAGAGAACAAAAGAATATGGGGCAACATGTTGCTCAGCTTGAGGTCACTTTGGAACAGACCACCATGGAGCTCCAGGATACTCAGAATCACTGTGAGAAAGTAAAAAATAGTGCAGAGCAGGAGAGCGATCATTTGATCAGCGACAAAGAGCAACTGGAAGAACGTGTTGCTAGTTGGATGCCACTGTGCTCTGTGCCGAAGAAAAGAAGACTTCAGAGAATAAAACAGATCATTATATGAGGGTCCATGAGCGATGGGAGAAAATTGTTGCTCAGCTGAAACAAGAAAACATTCAAAAGAAAACGAGAAATAGAAAAAAAAAAGAAGACAAGAGAAACAGAGAGTCTGAACATTCCTTTTTCCTCTTTCTGTTTCTTTAATGGGTATTTATGATAGTTTTACACTTATAGTCAATAGTATAAAGCTGAGTGTAAAGCTATTGTATCTTGTAGATCGTCTCGTCTTTTGATCATTTTTTATTTCTGTCTTGTCAAAAATACTGATTTGAATCTTTTACTACAACGAGTCACAATAAACACTATTAACAACCATTATTTTTGTCTTCCTTACAAACGCCGTATGACCTCCTCATGGATTCTTCCACTTAGTTTATATCCCTCTTGTGGGGCAGGGGGCTGTGGCTCGGGGTCATAATGCTGAGGGGGAGGGAGGTCAGGAGGAAGAGGGAAACTGGTCCTCAGTGCCACATTGTGCAAAACACCACACACCCTGATAATCTTACACACTTTTTCCGGGTGGTATAGAAATCTTCCAGCTGAGACATCCAGAGCTCCACATCTGCATTTAAGGAGGTGAGGAGCATCTGAGGGGTGAAGCCTCGGTCACCTGTCATATTATAAACTACATCAGGACAATGTTTACAATTTCTACATGTTTTTAAACTCAACAAGAAGCCAGTCATCACGTCCTGCAGCTGCTTGTAGTCTGTTCCCTACACTGCTATGTGTCAGGATAAAGGAATCATGTGCTGAAGCAGGTCAGTGTGCCGCAGTGAAGGGAAACCTGATGTATTGACTACCCACCTTAATAATAACATCCAAAATGACAGGCATTATGACACTCAGGGGCAGATACCAGACCTATAGCATGAGATTTAATAGAATTATATTATATTTAAATATGGTCTTTGTGAAAAAAGTTGATTATATATAATATTTATATAAAGTCTTTCCATGTCTGCTATTTCCCACTAGAAACAACCTGTTGTCATTAACCCCAGAGTGGTGAGGACCTGTATTTGGACGGGGATGGCATGGTTCTGGCGTGTTTCCCTCTGTAGTACTGGACCCAATTTAGCACATAGATCCAGGAGCACAGCTGTAGGAATCTAAATCAGCTTATTAGCCAGTCATCATCCAGGCCAAGAAATCATCATGGTCCCTGGAGACTCTTTTTCTCCTTAATCTTCTATTGGCACCGCAGCATTTATGATTTATTCCAGCTCATTATGGAAAGATAAAATAAACTGATATTTGGTCCTGTGCCATGAACATAAAATCAATAATAGCTACAGAAAAGCTCCTGCTTCCCTCTGTAGCGGGTATTTAAATCTCATTTAAAATGCTTTCAGTGATTCTACATTCTGTTTCTATGAAGTGTTTCAACAGTTTGCATGTTAATTGGCTGTATGGTGCATTAAAGTGCATGTGAATTATGTGAATTTATGAACCACATCTGGCTGGAAAAGACACGTGTCCAAATACTTTTGAAAATACAGTGTGGATCAGCTGAAAAGCAGCAGCTTCGGATCAGTCGCGTTTCCACTGGGATTCAACTCTGTAATATTACTTTAGATTTTTATTATATGAAATATTTGATATTATATATTTGATATTATTTGTTTGGACTTTTCTTTCCTCAGCATCACTTGGATATTCCTCCTGTAGCTCCGAGAGACGGCGTGTACCAGGTGGAGGATGAAGACCCTCTGCCGGGATGAAGCGAACTGTATGACCCCTGGAACGGTGAGTTTCTGAGCTTTATGAATTTTATTCTCTTCAAAACACAGAATTTATAATTTATTATTATAATTATTATTATTGAGAAACAAATCACCCATAAAATCCCCAAACAGGTGGAAAGGTGATCAGGACCATCGGTACCGGAGTGAAGAGGGGAAAAGCGATGTTCCTCATTTTGTGTTCCCTCCTGATCATTAGCATAAAGATAACAGACTTGCAGGAAAAAGTGGATACATTTGTCTAAAATAAATAAAGAATGATGATAATGAGTGATAATATTTCCATAAATGTTGCAGTGAGCAGAAATGGACCTTTCGGCTAATGGTGTAGGAGACATCATCATTAGCCTCATGCTAGCCGGGTTTGCTAGCGCTGCTTTTGTGTTTATTTTATTAGAAACGTCTACTTTTTGACTAAAAGATGAATAAAACTATATTTAATAAGATAACATAAGTTACATTAGTACATAATTTTACTTATAGTTCACTAAAAATCTGTGTAGTGTATGACTGAGTTGTTCCTCTGTGTGCTTCAGTAACTGCTGTTAAACTGAAAGGAAAGAAAAATGGGTTCAGTTCAGCAGAAATGAACTGATAAACAGTGTTAGGAAAAGACAAAGTGTTCAAATATTTACTCAAATATAAATTGTGATAACTTGTTAAAATGTTTTTAATGGTTTAATAGAGGATTTATTCAGGTTTAAACACACAAGCTGGTGGTGAAGGTAATATTGATTATAGATTCCTTTTACGAGACGCGTCTCACTGTGTGTTTGTCTCTTCAGACACAGGAAGATGGAGACAGGACATGGCATCAGTCTCCTCCAAGCAGCTCGTCCCCTGTGAGGACTCAGTCTCCTCCAAGCAGCTCGTCTCCTGTGAGGACTCAGTCTCCTCCAAAAAAAAAAAAAAAGTCACATCTCTTAAAGTCTCATCTCACTCGTTCCTGTTCAGTATCTCCCTCAGGCCTGGGGATATCAAAGATTCCTGTAGATGATGTGTTGTGTATACAGTAGAACATCAGCTGTAGGAGAACCAGATAATAATTGACCAAACAAGGATTTGAATATTAAGATTTAGCAGAAAGAAGGAAGTTGTTTTTGCTGTAAACTGATCAAATGTTACACTAGGGCACTTTGTATTTGTGGAAGTGGTGTTACGAATCTCACGTGTAAACATTTGAATTGTTTTTATGCCTCGTTAGTCTTAAAACTAACATTTATAGAACTGACTAATAGAAACCGTTTTTTTTTTCATGGATCACCTCAAATCAGTGTTACATTCATTGTGTGTGTATAATGATGGCATGTCAGATATAAGGGTGATGGAGAAAAAGTCAAATGAAGTTTGTCACTTTTTTATTTCTTGTCATTATTTGTTGTCCTCCCCATGTGCTGCTGTACACAGGTGAACAGAGACGTCCATTCCACACCAAGCTTTTTACAGAAATCACCAAATCTTGATTTTAATACTGCTGAGATGATTTTATAGGAGTTTAGTTTCTTATTTTAATACCAATATAAAAATCCCATACATATTATGGTGTAGTCGTGGACCAGTTGAGAAAACACTAAGTGCTTGTAAAAAGACTGGCAGCAGATTAAAATCAATCACATCTTTCATTAATGTTTTTTCTTTTTTAAATACAGTTTTGGACCTGAATGTATTCAATAAAAAATATGTATTACAGTTAATTTACCTTGTGATTAATTTACCAGATTATTTTATTCTCATGATAATTTCTTACTTACAAACGTCTTGATAAGTAGATGATTATAATTGAAAGATAAACAGAGACTATAAATACTACCATGTGTTTAAGAAAAACATCTGTTTGTGTTCAGAGTTCAGAGAAGGTAAGTATAATGAATAATCTAAGGGAAATTTAATAAAGTATTTGTTAAAAGTGCAGTGTTGTCAGGAAACAGAAGGAAGTGAGGCCAGGTAGCATGAATTAATGATTTATTTTCTAATAGCTCATAACACACATCTGACACGCGCTAATCACGTGTTCTCACATTCTCTATTTTCAATGCACTTCTACTTCCCCTAATGGTCACTTTAAGTATAACAACAACAGGTCCCCACATGCAGTACTAACTAATTACACCTCAAATTAAACCCCATCATTTTTTAATCAAAATCACATTCCAAACTGCAAAAACGTGTTTTCTATTAAATAATATAATTCTAAATATTTTAATACCCTACTGTGTCTAAACAAAGGAGCGCTATAGGAACTCGTTTAGGGTTTACAATCACACACCACTTCGCTTGTCTTTACACCACCCGTTTTCAGCTTCCGTGTCTGCATTTGAATCATTGAAGCCCCGCCTCTTTTGTGACGTCGGTATCTCTGATAGCGCCCTCAACTCCCTTTTATTGTCATGACAACTTTGTTGTGCTGCAGTTCAACACAAACATTTACTGACCACAGCAATGAAGCGCAAACAAACAGCTGAAATGTTTTTAATTGTTTTTAGTGATAAGCGTCAATGTTTTGAACAATCCGCTCTCCAAGACGACAAAAAAGATTTTTCAGCCAGAAAGAGCGACTTTCAGAAGAAAGAAGGAGAAATAATGACAGATAATAAGACGGGTAACAGCTTTTATTTTGTAGATAAATTTAACATTGCCAAGTGCAGAGATAAAAAAGGCAACATCAGAAGACCAATGAATGCCTACATGGTTTGGGCGAGGAAACAGAGGCCCAACTTTTCCAAGGCCAATCCAAATAGCAGCTCTGCAGAGATCAGCATGCAGCTTGGGATCCAGTGGAACAAACTGAGTGAGAAACAGAAGAAACCCTACTACACTGAATCATGGAGGCTTAAACAGGAACACGAACAGTTGTTTCCTGGTAGGTGAACTTTCTTTATAGACAAATGGCAAAATAACAAAACAAACACATCAAATCTGACACTTTTATTGTTTTTATGTTGCTTCTTACTCTTTAAATTCTTATTTTCTATCATGTAGATTGGGTTTATAAACCGCTTCCAAAGAAGGGAAGGAGAAAAAGCAGTTTGCAGAGTAGTGACTCACAGAGGAGACCTGATCATCAACCAAACCACCACATAGTCATGAACATGCCAGAAGAAGTACCAGTCCATGACCTCGTGCCTGAAGTTAGTGATCAGTTCCCCGGCCTTAGCCACCAAGAACTGCTGTCTCCTAAAGACTTCTGCTTTGATCCTTCTCTTTTCCCTTCTGTTTCTGAGTCGACTTTCTGCCAGACCAAGTGAGTTAGTAAACTGCATTGGAACAGTTTCAGAAGAATGACATGCAAATGAAGTTTTACTCTGCATCTTAAATAATCGCCATAATCGCCACTCATTTACTTTAATATGCAGCTAAAATTGTGAACTTCTGTTTACAGCACCTGCTATGGGTCTGAGTGTACAAGCAGTGAGGTTCAGCTCGAGGACGAGGAGGAAATCACTTTGCTCAACAACGACATCTTTTCCATGTTAAATGAGGATTGTGACTTTTTTAACCAGTCTGGAGCCCTGAATTATACTGAAGACCCCCACAACAGCACAGAGATCCTGGATTCTGTACCAGTCTTTGATGTCGACAGCTTCGAGGATCTGTTGAAGAAACTTGAAGAGATGGAAAATGATTCAGGAAAAGAGGAAGATGGTGAAATACGAACGTTTCATGTACTTTAGTGTGCATGTTGTTTCACCATCTTCATTTTGTATTGAATTTCAATTTAAAGTTTTATTTAAATAAAGATTTTGAATTCCAATCATGTCTAATGTCTCTTCATCACAGAGCGCATTCAATTACTTCATTTTCTTTCCTGAAGTCCACTTTAGTAAATTCAGTGATGTTTGATGTTCCTTAACCCGCTGGAGTCTGAATTGCCGCCGGCGCCCAATCGTGCTTTTTTTCAGATGCCAGCAAAAAGAGCTTAAACTGTTTGGTCATATTTTATCAAAAATGTCAAAGTAATACATCATTTAAATCTGTAAAGGGTCTTCTTTCATTTGTGTATGCTCACTATATAAACAGAACGTTAAATTTTTTAAAAAAATAAATAAAATATTAATTTTTTTTTTATGTAAATTTTTTTTTATTGAATACAAAAGTATATAAACAACAAAAGCAAATATACACTTACAATGTAGATAAATATTACAGGCTCAACACAGTATAACTAATAAATTGTTTAGAAAAAAAAAGAAAATAAATAGATAGAAATCTGAAATTATAATTTACATTAACTTAAATAGTGAGTAAAAGAAAATAAAAAAAAAATTAAATTAAATAAATAAAATTAAATAAAGATAAATATTAGGGGCAGTATCACAATTAATTAAATGATGTCAATAAATAAAGCAGCTTCACAGCACTCTGCACTTTCATCTTATTGAGGGCCTTGGAAAAACATTTGAAGTCATTTTTTTAGAATATAATAAGTGTGTGTGTGTGGGGGGGGGGGGAGATTAGAGAATCTACATTTATGAATGAAATATTTTGCTAATATTACAATGTTATTAAGCAAAAAAGAATTAACACAAAAGTCTTTAGGTTCTCCAAATATGATGTAAAGAAAAAACAAAACTATCAACAACCACCTCTTTTTCTATCAACCAGTCCTGAATTGACATCCAGAAGAGTTTGGAGAAATTGCAGAAGAGAAAGATCTGATCCGTGTCTTCAGAATGGCTTTCACAAAAGGAACAGGGGACAATTTCTATATTAAATTTCTGATTTGGGAATTTGTAAGAAGGATAAATCTCATTTAAAATTTGAAGTGTATTTCTTTAGCTTTAGGAGGAACAGGAGGAACATGTCATCAGCATCTTTATGCCAGAAGGTATTGCATTAACAACAGTGAAAAACTCTTCCGGGTGACAGGCAAAGCCATGTTTCAAAGTAAAAGCATTATAGTCTAAAATGTGACCCTGTTCATCCATTAGATCTCTTACTGACCATATACTTCTGTTTAACCAATTCTTATAGCATAAAGATCTGTTCCTGTGCAATATATATTTGTTGTTTCAAACTGAAGCATTATGAGGTGTAAAATTGTGTGTATGTGCCAATTTCCAAAATAAGAGTACTAAGCGGGCTTAGTTTCACTGGGAGTTTAGATAAATCAAAATCACATTTGAGAAAAAATTGAATTCCACCAAGTTCTTGAATCAAAGCTGATGAAACTGTAAACCAAAAACTCTCTTCTTTACATAGAAACATTTTTAACCATTTAAGTTTTAACAAAATATTCACGTTATCAAATTCAATTACATTCAAACCACCTTGTTCATAGGATTTTGTAGTGTCTGCTTTTTTATATATATTGGGCTTTGTGCTTCCAAATAAAATTAGAAATTTTTTGGGAGCATATTTTAATGAAATTTGAGGGAGGAGCCAAAGAAAGAGCGGGATAAATCAGTCTTGATAAATATTCAACCTTCGTTAGCAAGATTCGGCCAAAAATGGAAATGTCTCTTTGTAACCAGCAATTTAATATTCGGTTTGCTTTTTGCAAGTTATTATCCAAATTTTCTTTCGTACTTAATTTCTGGTCTTTGGTAACTATAATGCCTAGATTCTTAGATTCAACTGGAGTCCTGATGCCTTAGAAAAAACATTAACTATTGAGATAGCCAGAGGAATTTGGTCTTTGTCTTTTAAGAACAGTGTAGTATCGTCTGCCAATTGACTAATTGCTAAACGTTTACCAAATACTTTTAATTTTTGTACTGTTTGATCATGAATAACTAAAGTAGACAACATATCCGCAGCCAAAATGAATAAAAGAGGGGACAGAGGGCATCCCTGCCTTATTCCACGACTAACAGGAAATCTTTGTGATGTACCATAGGGAAGAGAAATAAAACTGTTCATACCTTTATAGATCATTTTTTATAATATTGACAAAGTGCTCACCAAAACCAAAGCTTTCTAAAGCTTTAAATAAAAACCTGTGTCAAAGGCTTTCTTAAAGTCTAAGAAAAGAATATATCCATCATCCTCTATCAAGTGATTGTATTCTACCATATCCATTACTAGCCTTACATTATTGTGAATGGATCTTTCTTTAAGAAATCCTGATTGAACCTCATTAACTACTCCATTAAGTCCTTTTTTCAATCGATTGACAAAGACATGTGTGAAAATTTTATAGTCACTGTTAAGTAAAGTGATTGTGCGGAAATTATCTAAAAATCTATTATCTTTATCTGGTTTGGGGATTAATGTAATCAAGCCTTGACTCATTGTGGGGCCCAATGAACCATCTTCAATAGATTCAATAAGGGCATTAAACAGTAACATTTTCAAATCATTCAAAAAAAATTTATAAACATTTCCTGTAAGGCCGTCAGGACCAGGCGATTTGTTTGATTTGAGTTTCTGTACAGCTAAATCGAGTTCTTCCATACATAATTGTGCATCACAAAGCTCTCTTAATTCATTGTCAATCTTAGGAATAAAATGTCTAATTTTTTTAAAAAAAGTCATCACACTCCTTTGGAAAAGAATTAGACAAATACAAGTCACTGTAGAAATTATGTATTTCTTTGCTTATTATTTTAGGATCAGTATTTTCAACATCATTTACCATTAGGGAAACAATACTGTTTTTTGATTGCCGTCTTTTTTTCTAACCTACAAAAATAGGACGTGCTCTTCTCTCCCTCTTCTATCCACTTGGCTTTTGAGCGAATGTATGCACCTTTAGCTTTTTTAATGTACAAGTTATTCAGTTGTTCGGATTTTGGAGGCCCGTAACACTAACACAAAACTTAAATATTACTCAGTGTAGGTGTAATTGAGAATTAAATTACTTTCATATTAGAAAACGGGAGATAACTAAGCCGCTTAGTGAGAGCACATGTGTTCAGCCTGCCATCTTGCCGGAACTGAGAGAAAGAGAGACCGGAGGGCGGAGCATCTCTGTGTGACGTCACAGTAGGGCCACTTGTATGTATGAACGCGTTTTTCTCTCATTTCCTAAGGTTTGTGCGTGTGAGTAAAGAGGCATAAACATGGGGCTCTTCAGAAGGTTTAGAGAAATTTTTCAAACTAGAAGAAAGAAGAAATCTGAGCAGATTGCTGAAATGAAGGAGAAGCTGGAACACATGGAGAAAGTAGTAAAAGATTTGGATCCGATGATAGAGAAGATAACAAAAGAGAAAAAAGAGAAAGTCTTTCTGCTACAGACGGTGCAAAAGCTGAAGACTATTTTGGCTATTGAGCGAAAGCAGCGGGAACAGGATATAACTGAGAGAAGCCAGAGCTGGGCGAGAGAACAAAAACAACTGAAGGAACGTGTTGCTCAGCTCGAGGTCACTTTGGAACAGACCTCCATGGAGCTCCAGTCTTTCCTGAAAATCCTTAAGCAAAACCCCACATACCTCCAGAACATCACTAAGCTTCTGTCTTCACTGAACCTCCATGAGGAACAAGAGAAAATTGTAGAACGTGAGAGAAAAAGCTGGGCCAGAGAACAACGTCTTGCTTTGCTGGTGACCACTTTAAATTTTGAACAAAATAAATTTGAAAAGGAAAAAGAGATGATCAAACTAGATATGGAGGAGATGACCAACGAACACTTTCAAACCATCAGAGAGCTGCAGGATTCCCTGAATCATTGTGAGGAAGAGAAAAATTATTTAATGAGAGACAGAGAACGACTGGAGGAACGTGTTGCTCAGCTGGAGGAAACTTTGTAATTAAAGCAAAATAAATTTGAGAAAGAAAATAATGAAGGCCAAACTAGACATGGAGGAGATGATCATCTCACAGCTCCAAACCACCAGGGATCTCCAGAATTCCCTGATTCACTGTGAGGAAGAGAAGAAGACTGCAAAGGATGAGAGAGATCATTTGATGAAAAAGAAATAAAAGGATAAACTAAAGGTCAAACGACAGATTAATCACCTTATACACAACTTCTTCAATAATTCATTAAGAACAGGAAATGGCAGCAGTGGAGAGCAGAAAATCTTCTAATCTCTGGGCAGGTTTAGATTCAGCATATGAGCACATGTTATACATATAATAAAGTACAAGAAAAATAAAATCTATGTTTATTGTAATATTTAATCAAAAGTACATGTTTAAATATTGTGTGTGTTTTGGTTTTATTATTAAACTGTTGGACTTCATTCAAATTTAACTAAGAAATAAAATCCACATGATAAAATGTTGGGAAATGTGACAAAAGTAAATGATATTAAAATAAAGGTTAAAAAGTAAAACTAAAATAAAATTCTATTTATTTATTTCAATAACGCCATTCAGAAAGATTTGGTTCAGTAATTTTGACTCCTTTGAATCAGTTCAAGTAACTCAGTTCAAAAGAGTTAAATAATAAAGTCCAGAAGAGTCGGTTCACTGGTTTTCACGATTTCGACATACGACACTCAGTCACATGACGCTAATTAAACAGTTCCTCATCGTCAATATCACACAATATGAACAGTTCAGACTCATATACACGTTACTGATCAACCAACACACATCTTTACCTTTTAATACCACAAAACTCTTGGGGGAGTGGTGGCTCCAGGTTAAGGCGCTGGGTTGCTGATCGGAATGTCTGGGGTTCAAGCCCCGGTATCGCCAGGCTGCCACTATTGGGCCCTTGAGCAAGGCCCTTAACCCTCTATGCTCCGGGGGTCCCTTACGAGGGAAATATCAAGGTCCGTGACGTCGGAGTGACGTGGGGCCGCCTTCCCGTGGGCTCACCACCTGCAGGAGGGCCCGTAAGGGACGGTTCTGTGAGGATTGGGCAGCAGTCGAAGACGGGGGCCTGCTTAGACTGCTGCCCTCGCGACCCGAATTACGGATAAGCGGGAGAAAATGACTGAATGAATGAATACCACAAAACTCAACAGAATCCCATTGTTCAAGATCTGAGTTTGCATTTTCTCTCACACAATGACATCAGTACACATCTAATTCCATATACAACCATTTTTACACATTACAAACTGTGTACTCACCAAAATCCAAAGTAATAAACACGTAGATATGTATTTTATCCTCTTTGACTTGTTTTATTTTCTTGCTCTGAATTATGCTGCTGCTCATCTCTTCCATACATCATACATTCTTATAGGAAATCCAAGGACCAATTAACATCTGTTTACAGGCTGCATTTGTTACTGGGACCAGATTTTGGATCCCCCTAAGATAACTAGAGTGCTCATGGAGAAGTTATTTCCAAATCTCCCAAAACACACTGAATTTGAAGATTTTATTCTATTTTTTCTAATCTCTTCTACAGCTTACCAGTGTGTCATTACTGCCACCTAGTGGATAATTGACAAATAAACTCTCCAATACACTCATCAAGACAGGTAGGTTCATATCTGTATTGTATTGTATTGTATTGTATTGTATTGTATTGTATTGTATTGTATTGTATTGTATTGTATGTTGTATGCTCAAAGAAAAACTAAAACAAATAGAAGACAGAAAAAGGGAGAAAATGGGGAAAAGGAAAATTACTGTAAATTGGTTTTCATAGAACATGTAGGAATTTGAAGCAGAAGTCAGAAAAACACAGGTTGGGACAGGACAGAACTCACTATTTCTAGTGTGTTAAAACAAATCCAGACATGGATGGTTGCCCAACGAGGAGAGACCCCCAGCACATCAGGCACAGCGAGGTCAACAGACAGCTCAAGCAACCGCTCCGGCACTTGGAGACTCACCGCAGACGTCACCACCGCTGTACGCTGATGCACCATGTTTGTATTCAGATCTAACAGCTCTAACCCAAACTTTTTTTCTTCCTTGCAGTGAAGAATCACTTGCACTCTGTTTGCTCTCTAATCAGACTGACAACATAAATGAGCTTGAAATAAACACAGAAGTGCAGTCGAAGTAGATTCTAAATAAAACTCACCAACATGCATAAGGTTGTTCACTATTTATGGTGAGATGTTCAGCTCTGCATAGATCACTTTCTAAATGTGTGAGAGATCAGTGGAAAGATCTCTCACACATTTTGTGTATGACGATCCTCACATACACAAAGCTTCTGTGTCTAAACTGCAATTTGTACAACAGGTAAAATTCTTGGGGCATCTGATATCAGAACAATGTAAAAAAATAAATAAAAGGAGACGCAGGCAAAATATCCCTGTGCCTAAGGAACAGCTCATGTATTTCCTAGGAATGTGGTTGCAGGAAATTTAAAGACTTAACTTCCCATATGAATTATCAGGAATATTTAGGTATTAACAGGAATTAATAAAAATAAAGTTGGAATTTACAAAATTGCAAGTTATCCTATAACAGGGAACTTAAATGTAGTTAAAAAATAACTTGCTTGATAATCAACCAGATTGAATGCAGTTTCAGTTGAATTTCTACCTGCACATTCATCAATCACATGCACACAGCACACTTACTGCAGGGCTCCTGAGACCGTACCCCTACATGCACTGTGTTTTCTTCATGTAAACAATGAGTCACGCCTCAAAAAAGGGTAAAAACCACTGCCTTATGGGTAATAAAAGACCAATAATCAGGATCTCAGGTCTACATTCCTTACTATTGAAGTAAACAGGACCAATACAGAACAGTTCATCAGACAGGAACACACACTGATTAGTCCCATCAGCCACAGATCTGCTTCTCACCGCTCGTTTCCCCCTGGCTCCACCCTCCATTCACCAACCGCCGCTCGTGCACGCACCCGCTGCTCCATCCAGCAGTAGTGTTCAGGTGTTGTGAGGTGAATCCAGTGTTAACCCTGTCAGAATGACTGCTGAAAGATCATCCACTTTCTTGTGCAAATCCATGTGATTAATTATAAAGTAGAGATGTTTAAGTGAATCAGGTTCTGCCCCACATTAACTGTCAGCTATATTGCTTTCAGAGCTCAAAATGAACAAAGCACTAAAGCTGCAAGAAAATACCTCAACTTCAGTTTCTGTCAAATTCCTTTTCTTTAAGGACATCAAACATCACTGACTTTACTAAAGTGGATTTCAAGAAGAAAAAATACCATCATTGAATGCTCTCTGTGATGAAGAGACATTAGACATGATTGAAATTCAAAATCTTTATTTATTTAATAGTGTTTATTGTGTCTCGCTGTAGTAAAAGTGTTCAGACTCTCTGTTTCTCTTGTCGTCTTCTTCTTTTTCTATTTCTCCTTTTCTTTTGAAGGTTTTTTTGTCTCAGCTGAGCAACAATTTCCTCCCATCGCTCTCGGACCCTCATATAATGTTCTGTTTTATTCTCTGAAGTCTTCTTTTCTTCCTCACAGAGATTCTGGGTATCCTGGAGCCCCCTGTTGGTCTGAAGCTGTAAGTTGTTCCTCTCCTCTATGTCAAGTTTAGTTTTCTCTCTTTCATCCTCTTGTTTTTCTTTAAAATCCAACATGGGCTCAAACTGAGCAACACGTTCCTCCAGTCGCTCTTTCTCTCTGATCAAATGATCTCTCTCCTGCTCTCCACTATTTTTTACTTTCTCACAGTGATTCTGAGTATCCTGGAGCTCCATGGAGGTCTGTTCCAAAGTGACCTCAAGCTGAGCAACATCGTCCTCCACTTTCGTTTGTTCTCTCGTCCAGCTCTCTCTCTCACATTCTACTGTTTTCTCCAGTTCCTCATGGATTTTCAGGGAAGACTGGAGCTCCATGGTGGTCTGATCCAAAATAAATTCAAGCTGAGCAACACGTTCCTCCAGTTGTTTTTGTTCTCTCCTCCAGCTCTGGCTTCTCTCAGTTATGTCCTGTTCCTGCTGCTTTCGCTCAGAAGCCAAAGTAGCCTCCAGCTTTTGCACAGTCTGAAGCAGAATGGCTTTCTCTTCTTTCTCTTCTGTTAACTTCTCTATCATTAGAAGAGAAAATGCATCCAAGTCTTTCTCTACTTTCTCCATGAGTTCCAGCTTCTCCTTCATTTCAGCAATCTGCTTAGTTTTCTTTGTTCTTCTGGTTTGAAAAAACTTTCTCAACCTTCTGAAGAGCTCCATGTTTATGCCTCTTTACTCACACGCAAAAACCTTGGAAATGAGAGAAACAGAGACGCGTTCCCAATTATAGACGTTGCCTTACTGTGACGTCACAGGGAGATGCCCCCACCCTCCGTCTGTGACGTAACCCGGTCTCTCTTAACCGGACTATGCGCATGCGCACATTACAGAGGTAAAGAGCGGATAAAATATCATGTCTTTACATCTTTTCTGTTGTTCCTGAGAGAAGAGCGATATTACAGTCATAAATAAGATAAAAACGGCTGTAAACTGTGTATAAAGCGAGTGAATCCGAGTTGAAAACCGGAAGTTGACCGGAGTGACTCTATGAATGTCGCAGAATCATAAATGACCTGTAGGTGGCAGTGTGATGTGTATTAGAGCTCACTGTCACAGCAGGTAATTAGAAGTAGTGGAGCTCTAATGACGTCATTAATAGCGAGGACAAGACACACAGCAGTTTGGGATTCTTTTATTGACTTTATTGATTAATTGATTTGGAGTATGATTGTGTTTCTGATCAAAGTAAGTTCATGTGTATGGAGTAAAAACAACCTGTACATTTCTCACTTCCAGACAGTATTATGAGATGTTCATCTGCTGGAAGTTCATGTTTAATGCTGCATGTTTTATAGGATTTATGAGCTGGAAGAAATGTTTTTATATTGGTTTTGTTTTAAACGACTGGTGCATTTTTATCTTCTTTTTCCCCTCAACTATAAGGTTGAAACCAATTGTTTATTAAATGCATTATTCACTAAATAAACATCAATGAAAACTGGATGATTTGTTTTTATTGAATGTAAAAATATTAATTTGAGGATAATTGAACTTAATGAATCGAATAGTTTTGGATTAAATGAAGACTTTACTGAACTAAACAGCACTGAATTCTCCTTTAAATCAACTTAAGTTTACTGAACTAAATACTGTTACTTATATGAAAATAAACCCGGTTTCTTGAACCCTGTTCGGTTTCAGCCCCACTTTTGGGCCTCACAGCTGAAAATGACCTTCCTGACTTTCAATGGTAAAAGTTCCTGACAACAGTGTGCTACATACACAATTTACATCTCTTTTGAAACAACACACTTTGGGCTTTACATCATCCAAAGATGCTGAAGTTCATTAGAAAAAAATGTGAGTGTGTACGTCATAAAACATTATTTTTTTTAAAAATATATAAATACATGAATTCGGTCCTGAAACAATCCAGAATAGTGACGGGTTAAAAGTCACATGTGTAATGAGTTTATATTTCAACTTATAGAAAATATTAAAAACGATATTCCTATAAACATTATTCTGAGACTGTGTGTAGTCCTTTTCTCCCTCCGTCTGTTTGAGGAAAAGCAGCCTGATAACCAAATGTACCGAAGGGTTTTTACAAACTATTGTCGTCATTATAAAAACTACTTCATTGCTTATCAATTATCAAATAATAAACAGAATCTTAGACATCATACAAGTGATTTATTTGAGCACTAAAAATACCAAAAGAATAATAATTGAGTAGAATAATTCAATAACACAATGAGCATAAGACTGGTATTGAAACATTAGAAAAACAGTAGAAGAATAAAGTAATGAAAATAAAAGTAGTGGTCAGTGCTGCTGATGCCAAACAGAGAAGCAGTTACACTTTGACTAAATCACAGCGCCACTAAACAAGTCATGCAATATACAAGTGTTTCTGTCCACAAACCCTGCATTGTCTCCTGTCTGAAGCAGGTACCCTGGTAAGTGGTGAGTGTCCTCAGGAGGGAATGGAGGAAACTCAGGAAGCACTAAAACAGTAAGTTCCTCACTGAGTTTTTCTCTGAACTGCTTCTGTGTCATTTGCGTCTGATTCTTTGCACAGGCGATTTCCCGATGTAGGATGAAGGTGTTTACGACGGGGTAGAAGAAGCTCTGGTACCACTTTCTTGTCTTGTGTGAGACTATATAATAGCTGTCTGATATCTACTCCAGTCATGCACCTGAAAATAAATCAAAGTGATCAGATTTTAGAATAAAAAAAGGCAGAAATATACTTGAGTTTCATCATATATGAAATATAATCAAGCTGAATTTACATGACTGAATAATTTGTATGAACCTGTTTTAGTCTAGAACACAGTCTGGAACAGGTACATCCAAGTTTCTCCACTGTCCATTTTACCCTTTCACCTTCCTCTGCACAATGCTTCCTTCAGTGCCTTTGTGAATGATGGAGCACATCTGGACCTTCCTTTTATCCTTCCATTCTACAAACAGCACATCCTCTTCTCTCAGCCAGTGATGAGGCCTCGAGGAGCTTTTTTCAGAAGCTTGTTGGTGATGGTTTGAGGGTTTGTGGACTGAATTTTCCCACATGCTCAGATGTTCTTTTTTTTAAGGAGATCTCTAAACAGTGCTGGACTTGTGTAGAAGTCGTCAACAAACAGTTTGTAGCCCATTTCCAACATCTTCTCATCAACTAGTGCCATGACAGAGGGTCTACAGACTGGCTGGGGTGTAAAATCCTTGTCAGTTGATTTATTCCACCTCTCTTCAGGTGTGTTGGGGGATACAACCAGTGAAGACGGATTTTCTGTCTCTCACTTTTACTGGTAGAGCTGAAACAGGTCCTGAGTTTGGAGAATCTGACTGCTTGAACCTCTTTTCTGGTTGATGGCTGGTGTGTGGAACCCACTTCTCATATATATATATATATATATATATATATATATATATATATATATATATATATATATATATATATATAAAGCGTTTGTTCTGTTTGTGCAAAACGAGCAGGTGGTCAGAAAGTTCCTTCTCTGTTCCTGGGTTAGTTTGAGGGGTTCACCTCACTCAGCTTCGTCTCTGTGGTTTGGCTCGTCATCTTACATCATCGTCTCATTGTAATGAACGGTGTTCCAGCATGAAAAAACCCCTGACCTGCATATATACAGGCGATAATCAGTTCCCAAACATCTCAACATTCACTGTTTCTAGTTCAATAACAGAACAAATAGCATTCGTACAGTTCAGAGTCTGATTTGAGATTTAATCAAGTTTACATTTTATTCTAACATGTTTGATTGAGTTCTTGCATGTAAATGATACTTTTAATAAATTTTATACTAATTTCATGCAGTTTCTCACCATAAAGACTGGATTTTATAAAAACTTTTTGACAAAATAAATTGTTTCAATGTTATTAAATCTGTACTCGTTATTTCTACATTATTTATTATATTAATTTTAATCAGCTGATTAAATCAACAGTTTAAGTTTTAGACAGTTTAATTTTATTAAGAAAAATATCTTGCTTTGTAAAAGATCAACATCACATATAACTAGACAACAAAACACCATTAATAATATTTGTACAGAATTAAGTAAAAAGAAAGTCCTGACAGGGCCACTAGAGGGCAGTGTGAGACTGACATCTGACAACCAACTGCAGTTATTATTATTATTATTATTATTATTATTATTATTATTATTATTATTATAGTTTTGGGGGGATTTATGAATGTTCCCTGCTTTGATCAGCAAGATCAGTCCAGACCAGTTTTATTGTTTAAGCAAAACCAATTATTAGGAATTTAATCATTTTATCACTTTGGGTTTCATAAATGTGTAAATCTGCATATAATAATAATACAAATTATTCATTATAAAATCATAAATATGTTTAAATGTAGACCTTTAGGCACTAAAGCCCCTCAGTGCAATAAAGTATTACATTCTAAAGTCCAGCAAACACGACATGGGAGTCAATTCCCTGTAGCATTTTCTTGAACTTGGTTTGCAGGAGAAAATCTGGTTTTGTTGAAATAACAGGTTAACAGATGATAACTGGATAAATAACTAATGAATAAATGCTTCATCCAGCTCATTAACATGCAAACTGATGATGAGTTCCATCACCTGCTGTATGAACCTGAACAGAATCCACATTGTATTTCTAGTTGGAGATGCTGAGATTCTCTTTTTATTAAAATCTTTTGATTAAAACAGCAGGATGAGTTACTAAAGCTGAGCTTTTTCTCTCACTGAGACGTGAATTCTGCAGAACTGCTACTGCAATTTGTACATGAGATGCGATAAAATCGTCCACCTACAGAAACTAGAGAAACCAAATGTGACTTCCTGTAACTCTGCGTAACTTCCATGGAGGAGTCTCCCCCGTGTGGGTGGAGGAGGAACTGCTACAGTTTAGAGCCTGATTTGAGGTCAGAGCAATTTGAGTTCTAACATGTAAATGGTACATTTAATAAATTTAGTGCCACCTTAATGCAGGTTCTCAGCATAAATAGTGAATGAACCACATCTGACTCAAAAAGACCGGTGTCCAAATACTTTTGACCACACAGTGTGAATCAGCTGAAAAGCCGCAGCTTCGGATCAGTCGCTTTTCAGGACTCTTGCTGCTGCATTCTGAACTAACTGAAGCTTATTTCTGCACTTACTCCAACACCCAGACAGTAAAGTGTTACAGTAGTCTAATCTAGATGTAACAAAAGCATGAACTACCGTACACACACACTGCACCCACTGAATTACAAAATATATATATATTTTTAACATAAATAAGCCGCACCGGTCTATAAGCCGCAGGTGCCTACACTGAAACTAAACAACTTAACACAGGCTTTAACGAAAAACAGTGCCTGTAACACGGCTTGTAATAAAACAGGAGCCTACCAGTAAAGTCATTGTTCCTCCTCCTGCGAACTGAAACCACTGAAGTCATCTCCTTCGGTGTCGGAGTTGAACAGCCTCAGAATTGCTTCATTCGATGTTCTCTCAGAATCGTTTTCATTGTCGCTCTCGTCATGTTCATCTGAAGGCAAATTCCCCGCTGAGCTCGTGCTGCCCTCTTCAACACACAGTAGTCCAGCCTTTCCAAACCTGTTGATTAAAGTGGATTTTTTGACCGTGCTCCACGCTGTCAGGATCCACTTGCAGACTTGTCCATAAGTTGCTCTTCGCATTCGGCCCGTTTTAGTGAAGGATTTCTCCCCCCTTGTCATCCAAACCTCCCACTGAATACTTTGTTATGCCCCCGGGAATCACAGCTGGAATGGAGTTTGTCCTCTTGATGGCTTCTTTCACAGAATCTGTTACGTGAACCCTCATGCTGTCCATAACGAGCGATGCCTTGTTCTTGTGAAAAAATCCTCCCGGTCGCTTGCCGTAACACTGCGTCAGCCGTTCTTTCATTAGTCTTTCCGTTATCCATCCTTTCTTGTTTACTTTGACAGCGATTTCTATCAGGAGTTTTTCTTTTGGCATCGTAATCCGTTTAAAGATGACCATCGGTGAAAGTTTTTCTCCCGACGCCGTACAGCTCAGTACGCAGGTAAAGTGCGTTTTTTCGTGGCCAGTTGTTTTTAGCACGATGAATGATTCACCTTTTCTGTTCACAGTCCGAGTAAACGGCAGATCAAATGTCAGCGGAACCTCATCCATATTAATTATGTCGTGTGGGCCGATGGAATGCTCCGCTATCTTTACATGAGTGAATTTGCAGAAGTTTGAAACGTTTTCCTCGTAGTCGGGAGGGAGCTGCTGACACAGAGTCGTCCGTGACCTTATGGACAGGTCTTTACGTCTCATAAATCTAAAACACCACGATGGTCCACCTCCAAAATCCTCAAGCTTCATTGCAGTGGCGATAGTTTTCGCTTTCAGTCGGATCTGCACAGTTGAAACACCTCGGCCTTCTTGTAGATCTGGACGTCACTCACAGATGCTGAAGAAGCTTTCACTGAATATTAAACTGGTCTCTCCTCCACAGCTGGAACTTGAGCTGGATGTGGGTGGACTCTGGATGTGGTGGTTCCTCTCAGTCTCGTGCTTCTTACGAGATTAAAGTGTTGATGAAGCTGTAACACAACAGAGACACTGCTCTTACACACCGCTGTTAGTCTTTATGCCGACACCAGCAAAATTACCCCCTGATGCTGACTGAAATCCCCTCATATGACCAAACCCACACTTTATATTAATAGATTTCACTTTATGGTCGTTAAAAAAAAGTTTGCCGTCCATAACTTTTCGTCTCCGTCTTGTAACCGACAACCTTCAGGAGAGACGTCGTGTCCACACACAATTCATATGTAACAGATCTAATACAGGACTTTAGTAATAAAAAGGTTTGGACCCCCCTGGTCTAAAGAGTCTACTATATTCTACTACTACTTACACACTCAGCAGCTACCTGATGTTCAATAGTAGAAAAATGTTTAATAGAGCGACTGTACGACTGCTGGAACAGTGAGTTTCCAAACTTTATGGGTTTTTATTCTCTTTGAAACACTGAGTTTATTATTTATTATTAGAGCTGCAACAACTAATCGAATCGATAATAATCGATGATGAAATTGGTTGTGAGCGAATGCTGTTATCCTCATCATGTGAAAATGGTGTAGTTTAATGAAGTGTTATTGTGTAAACTGTTTGTTTGTAACTTCGGGAGTCGCACTGGATCTGTTCTGTCGTGACTCGCGAGCATCAGGTTGCGCAATCGACTCGATCACATCATCATGATGATTTCATTAAAACGGTGCGAACAAACACTAAATCTAAAAGCAGTAAATAACAGCATTTGTACACTGATGCATATTTTTCCTTTTTTTTTCATTAAGTCTGTTAACTTGCTGCGTTTCTCCGTTTCATTCTCTTTTTATAGCATTTGTCTACAACAGTAACTTATCTGTTCTAAAAAGTGATTTACTGCGGCTTTACTACGTTCAAATGCTTGTTTTCAATTTTTATATATTTAATGTATGCATATCATTTTATTATTATACAACATTGTATTTATTATATATTCTAGATGTTTATATTTTCACAACTAAACAAAATTACTGTAGTTTTTTTAAACAAAAATTATATTAAAAAAATGTTATAATATTTTATATAGATTTTTTTAAGTATGTTTGCCAACTTGCCATCTGTAAAATACAATACAAATGTTGATTTACACAAATTGCTTCATCTTTCATACTTAAATGATTTTGTATGATTAATGATATACAGTTATTATAAACAAAACATCTAATTATAAGTTTGTTTTTTATCCAATTAATTGGGGGAAAAAATCATTAGATTAATTAATTACCAAAATATCTAGTTGCAATATTTATAATTATTGTAATTACAATTATTATTGATGAACAAATCCCCCATAAAAGCCTCAAAACAGGTGGAAAGGTGATCAGGACCATCGGTACCGGAGTGAAGAGAAGAAAAGTGATCTGTTCCTCATTTATTGTCTAATCCTGATCATTAACATCAAATTCATGGACTTGCAGGAAAAAGCAATAGAATATTTAACCTGAGGATGAAACCTATTGAAGCTAAGATTAGTTAGCCGGCTAGTTAGCCTAGCTCAGCGGTTCTCAAAGTGTGAGACTCGGTGTTGAAAAGAGAATAAAACCCATAAAGACTAGAAAGTCACCGTTACAGGGGTCTTACAGTCGCTCCATCCCGGCAGAGGGTCTTCATCCTCCACCTGGAACACGGAGTTTCTCCCGGAGCTCATTACTGATGATTCAGAGTAGTGATGAGTCGGTTATGAACGATTCCTTGATTCTGAAAGAGTCTTTAATGTGACTCAGAAGAACGATTCGTCTCAAAGAGTGATTCATTCATTTTCTACTGGACGCGCGTGAGCAAATCATCACAAAATCTCCATAGGTTATGCAGAGGAACTAAATGACTCACAAAAGATTTGCTAATTTTAATGAATGAGATTCAAAGAACCGAGTCACTAAAATGATCCGATCTTCCCATCACTTTTACAGCGCTGGCGCGTTGATCCTAGAAACTCCGCCTCTCTGGTAGCGTCCGCGTCCCTGATTGGTGCATCAATTTCTCCCCTACGGACCAATCAATAGAGACCAAAAAAGACGGTCATGTTACAAAACCACGCCCCGTTTCCATGGAAACCAGTACACAAACAATCTCTTTTTCTGGCGACAGGACAATCAAGACTGCTTGTGGATATTTTTCAAAATATTTAATAAATGCACACATTATATACAAAAAGTTTAAAGATGCAGGACACCAACACAAACAAGTAAGTTTCTATTACTGTTTTTACTTTATTTATACTGATTATTTTCCTGTAATATCACATTCCCAATGTATTATATATACTGTAGAATTGTCTGTCATGTGATTTGATTACATTTTGTTGATATTAGAACAAAGAGAGCTGCATCAGACATGCCACCACCCAGTGCTGCTAAAAAGCCTCGACTTGATGCTGCAGCTCACAAAAACACAAAACAATCCCTCATCAGTAGTGCATTAAAAACACTGCAGCATTCCTGCTATGATGTTTTATCACCAAGCTGCATTGATGCACTACTTCAAGGGAAATTTGAACTTCCTTCTTTGACAGATGAAGAAAAAGCTGTCATTTCCAAGTTTTGTGAGAACGAGGTCAGTGATTATCTTCTGTTTTATTTAGTGTGCATTCAATTCACACATGCAATTCTATAGCTCTGGATTTGAGTTTTCTCATTTTTAATAGTCAATCCATAATTAACTGGTCCTGATGTTCTGAAATTGAACAGTAGATATGATTTGTCATGTAAAAATGTTTGCTCCAGGTTTTGGTTTATTCAAATTCTAGTAGTTTTTCTAAACCTAATCTACAGTCAAGTCTTAACTCCCTCATATTTGTTTCAAATACATGACTTGAATACATGTTTGATTTAGATCTTTTTCTTCCGTCTCATTTAGACGTTGGCAGAGACGTTTCTGAAAGCGGTTTTGGAGAAGATCAAGAAAGAGTCTATGGGACATGAACTCCTGCAGTCTCTCTGTAGGGTTTATGTGGGCTTGTGTCAAAAGAGAGGAGACTCTCATAAAGCACATGCCCTCGCCTACAGATTTCTCAAAGAAGGTGAGATTATATTGACATTTCATTATATATTTACTAAAAATGATCCGGACAGTGATATAAAGAAGCCACTTGTGTTCTGTTTTTGGTTTTGTATTTCTTCCTATAAAGTGTATTTTAAATCTGTGGTATTTTTTTTTCTTTGCAGACTTTTTTGAAGCCTCAAAACTAATAATGGTCATGGTGACAGCATGGCCAAGTGTTTTCTCCTGTAACAGCCCTTTATGCAGAGCCATTCACATCGTGTCCAAAATGAAGGCATACGGCAAGATTTATTACTTGCTCAGCAAATTTCTGCACTGGGATACAGTAAGTAGCTGATTCTCATCACAACTGTCACCAGAATAATCATTAAATATCGCTTTTCAACTGGAATTTTCAAGTGTTTTACTGCAATCTTAATCTACTTTTAATGTCCAATGTCCATGTGATCTATGGAGCAAATTCATTATAAATCCATGTTGAATTTAATCAATAAGTATTTCATTTTTTTCTTAAAAAATTCAAGCAAAAAGTGTTACAGGACATCACTATTGTAGTCTTTTTTTTATTAGTGTGAGTAAACGCTGATAATGAGCAGCAAAGAAACTGAACTTAACTCCAGCGTTAATGTCGCTGTTTATGACAAAATGATCAGATCAGTGCAATAAACATGCAGTCAAAACAATCTGTGTTTCATAATATACTAATAAAGGAAGTGATATAGAACCATGTGACACTGTGCTCAATACTGAATAAACAAACTAAATCTGTGCCTCAAATTACATACTCATGTACTATTCTAGAGCAGTATTTACCCCTGCTACTGTCTGATACATAAACCCTTTAGTAACGTGTGGTCTTTTGCATGTGTATTTAAAATCTTGGAGTCATTTGGAGGTCATTTTCTAGGACTCCTCCTCACATAAGAGTAATAAATGGAGGTTATAAAAAGAGCAGAATGCACAGTTAGAGCTCGACCTCAGTATTTCAATCATCTGCACTTGTGATTGGTTGTGACCTTTCAGTTATGATCATATTATTGTAAACATTGTTTCATTGATCTGGTTTTTAAAGAAATGATGTATTTTTCTGCCAGGAGCCTCCAGGAAACATCTGCAGCACCATCACCAGCACACTGAAGGCTCTTCTGAAAGACAAAAATCTGACTTTCCAGAAGAGCAGTTGGTATGGTGATGATCTCTGTCCTGCTGCCTGGGACTACGTCTTCAGCCTGGACCTTCTCTGTGCACAACTGGGCTGGATTTGGACCGACTCCCATGTTATTCGGTACTGAATGTGAAACTGCTTCAACGTGTTTAATTCTCATCTTTCTAGTTTATTAAACATTAGATAAATTGCAAACTGGCAAATGTGAGACTCATATGAGACAGTGTATTTAATATGTCCAATTTTTTATTCATCAGAAAAAGTGTGTGGCTCATTTTGAATACGTGGCTGAAACAAACACAAACAGAGGAAACGAAGTACAGAAACGTCTCTGTAGCAGCAATATTCAGGCTACTTGGTAAGTTTCCTGTAAATCCTGTTTTAGAGCATTATCTCACATTATTTCTGGATTCTTCTGTTTTTCACTCATGTTCTTTGTCTATCTCAAACAGGGCGACTTGGCCAAAATGGCCTTAAGGAGAACGTGGCAGCATCAGTGGAGGATCTAACAAAAAGCATCACTGAGTTCAGGGGACAAAAAGGTATCACTAAAGGATCAATTAAACACGTCCTTAATCAATCTTTATCTTTATTCTCTGATTTTTAGTTCTCTATCAACAGGAAAGTGTTTCAGCAAGTCCTAATTTTATGATGGATTTTGTGTGCAGATTTGCCGTGGGAGGTGCAGCTCGCAGTGGTTTATGCCACTCATGATCTGGCACCCAGCAGCCCCAAAGTCGCTCTGAACGCTTTAGAATCGTGGAAGAAAGACCTCACAAAGCCTGTTCCTCCAGCCGTCCCCAAGTGCCTGAAGCAGATCAGATTTCTTTCTTCTCACCTAAAGACCCAAAAAATTATTACAATAAATAATGTTTAATAGATATTATAATTGTTTTTTATATTTTTGTACATAAATAAATAAAACACATAATAGATCTGCACAGTGTTATTGATTGTCTCTTTACAGTTTCGGGTCGTGCGTTTCACACCCAATCATCTGCCTTCAGTCCCAATCATCCTCTTACGAACATCAACATGATGCCACAGCTGTAGAAACCATCATTATTATACAGCATATAATACATGCAGTATAACAGAGCACATACAGATTCTTGTACATTTTCCCTGCATTACAGTTTTCCTGGTGTTTTGAAATTAAGTCAAATTGTGTGTTTTTGTTCAGATTCTACAAAGAAAATGCAAAAGTATAAAAAGCTCATGAAAAAGCTTAACTGTTGTGATCTGTTTGGGTTGACCTTTATATAATGTCCTTTATACTGAAAAAACCTTCAAAATGAGCGTGTAAATAAACATGTTAACCCAAATTCATTTTAACAGCACTAATATTATTAATGCACAATTAATGCAGCACACATTTCTTCATTTTTATTAAAAATTAAAAACCTTTAACGCAACACATTTATTCACAACGTCCTTTCCTTTACTCAGATATTGTTATATTTTTATCATGCCCCAACAAACACAATTTTTGGAGAGGTTTTCCATACAAACTACGATGCTCTTGGGGTCTTTTCTGATCAGGGAAGAATCACACAGCACACAGAATGACGCATATGTTCTTATTCAGTTTAATGCAGATAACAGACAAGTATATATTCACACTGGAAAAAACCTGACCAAAAACTGTTCCTGATTGGGTAAGAAGACATAGTAACCAGAGATATGTGAGCCCTCACAAAGACATTCCGTGTACCTTACATACCCACATCGTAAAGATCCTATAGACACAGAACAGACAACATAAGAATGTGTTTAGAGAACCAGTGTGAGGTCCATTTTAATACTAACAGATATGAAAAAATTTAAAGATCTCAGGTGAAAATGTTTTTTTCATCACTAAACATTTGTTTTATTGATGCGTTAAGTCTCAAATCAAGGACCAGAATCCGACAATTAAAAGCATCCGTAAGGAAACAGCAAAAGTTCAGATTGGTGTCATGATAATTCACGTACAGGGGAAGCTTGTATTGTGAGTAACATGATTTATAAATACTTGACAGGAGGAGCAAAAACTTTTTTTATTGAATGCATTACGAGCAATAATTTGCATTGTGAACATCGAGCATCGCGCTAACAACATGCAAACGGCTCGCGCTCAACTACTCAGCTTTCCTTTTCCCAAAAGTCTTGGGGATCATCAAGATGTTTTCTGGCAAAAAGTGAGACGAGCCTTTACGGTCATTTTGCTTAGCAGTTTTCATCTTGGAAAAAACATTTTTGCCAGGTTTTTTTCTCATGGTGGAGTCATGAACACTGACCTTAACTGAGGCAAGTGAGGTTGCAGTTCTTTGGATGTTGTTGTGGGGTCTTTTGTGACCTCTTGGATGAGTGGTCTCTGTGCTCTTGGGGAAATTTTGGTTAGCCGGCCACTCCTGGGAAGGTTCTCCACTGTTCCATGTTTTTGCCATGTGTGAATAATTTCTCTCACTGTGGTTCACTGGAGTCCCAAAGCTTTAGAAATGGCTTTATAACCTTTTCCAGACTGTTAGATCTCCATTACTTTCTCATTTGTTTCTGAATTTATTTGGATCTTGGCATGATGTGTAGCTTTTGAGGATCTTTTGGTCGACTTCACTTTGTCAGGCAGGTCCTATTTAAGAGATTTCTTGATTGCTAACAGGTGTGGCAGTAATCAGGCCTGTGTGTGGTGAGAGAAATTGAAATATTTCACACAGGGCCATGTTGTTTTGGGTTTTGTTTTCCCTCAATAATAAAAAAATATTTTAAAAACTGCATGTTGTGTTAATTTGCGTATCATTTACTAATATTTAAATTAGTTTGATTATCTGAAACATTAAAGTGTGACAAACATGCAAAAAATAAGAAATCATTAAGGGGCAAACACTTTTTCACACCACTATATATATATGATAAGAGGATGAGGAGAAACTAATTATGGAGCTACCAACAGGCCAACAGCAACTACCGACATACATGACACACACACACACACACACACACACACACACACACACACACACACACACACACACACACACACACACACACCAATATCTCAAAAACACAAAGGTGAATGAGAAAGATCTCAAAGTGACCTACCTAGTAGCTCAACTCGTAGCCTAATCAAAAAAAGCCCCACACTGAGGCAGAGACATTAATGCCCCCCGCCTGCAAAGCCGCTGTGAACAAGATGCTCGGCCCTGACGCAGTTAAAGAAATAGCTAAAATTCCTCTCAGATTACACAATTACCAGACATATTGATGAAACGTAAAACAGAGAGACACTGAGAGCTGCTGAGCGAAAGCTTTGTAAGTGTGTGTTGAGTACATGTGTATTATCTAGCAAATCTAAGTTCCTTACCATCTCTCTCTCTCTCTCTCTCTCTCTCTCTCTCTCTCTCTCTCTCTCTCTCAGGATACCCAGAAGGACAAATGAAATGGGAGATGCTCCCAGAATAAACAGAATTGATGTTGATGCCATCAGGCACAATAATATTATTGGACCTCCGCAGAATCCAAACCGAAGTAAGTTTCTCTTTAAAGCAGATGCTGTTACAGAACCATTGTGAACGAGTGTGTGAGCGAGTGTGTGAGCGAGTGTGTAAATGAGTGTGTGAGTGAGTGTGTGAATGAGTGTGTGAACAAGTGTGTGAATGAACATGTTAGAGATCACACAGTATGTGCCTTATCTTCCTTTGTAGTTATTGTTGTTCCTGTCAGGATCATTGGGAACAGACTTTAGAGTCCAGACACATGTACTGTAAGTATCTCCTCAAAAGCACATGCTGTTACAGAACCTCACTGTGAACGAGTGTGTGAACGAGTGTGTTAGATCTCATTCAGCTAATGAACATGTAATCGTGTATCATTTCATCACGTGTGAATTTGGACGTTTGATTCTTTCGTGTGAAATGCTGCTTTTGTCTAAGTTACAGATGTTACATGTTTGTTTCACATGAAAATACAGTGAGCTGATATGTGAATAATGATGTGGCTGCATTCTGAACACTTGGTGCTTCTTGTTCCTGCTGTTAAAATGTGTGACGTATTTCTTGTTGTTTTTTAGATTCTTTATATGAGGTGTATGGTTCAACCACCTCCAAACCTTCACCATCGCCTAAAGATGAAATGACACAAAATAATTTCTCACATTTTTTAATTAGATTTTAAAACAACAACAACAATAAACATAAACCCTGTGTCTCTGTTTGTATTACTCCCCATTCTACTGGACCCACTGCATGGAGTTTACTGGGTGGCACCTGGAACTTCAGATCCCGGAAGATGCACAGGCTAAAACTCAGACAGACAGACACACACACACACACACACACGCACATGCACACACACACACACACACACGTACGCACAGAAACCCTCACCACCACCTATAGCTCAAACCACATAAAGAAAATATTCTCCTAAAATGTTTAATCAGATTTAATAATAATAATAACAAAAATACAAAAAAACCCTGTGCCTCTTTCGCTAATATATACATCATTTTGAAATATTATTTGTACCTTTTGTGTGTTTGCATCTATTATATTTTATTATTTGACATTTTCGTAGATTTTCCTTTAATTTAAATTAAATGTTTTATTGTTCATATAACAGTGACTTGTGAATTATTCTGTTTACTCGCAGCATCTTCTGTGTTGCCTGTCCAGAGTAAAAAACAACCCTATGTATTCACAATTCAAGTTTCAGTGACACGTCAAATAATGTCACAGTTAAAGTATGTTTGAACCAATGATATTTGCATGGGAGGATCATGGGAATATCTTATGGGTTCAAACAAAGACAACTAAAGCCATTTGTTGGTCAAAATTACCACCATAAAGGATGCTTACCACAGTGAGACTAAACCATTATTTACTCATGTATGAATCATAATTACACCAACAATCAGGGACTTCAAAAGCGGAAAATGTCAGAGCCTGCAACGTGACCATCAGACTCAATTTGTCATTACAACCGTGATGAGAAAAATGCAAAGCCAACTCTGTGCCATGAGGTGGGTTCACATAGCAACTCGGACCTCGTGGCGTACGGTAGCACGTCTGACTCCAAATCAGAAGGTTGCGTGTTCAAATCACGTCGTGGTTGCAGGGCTCTTGCTTTTTGGCCTCTTTTAGCAGCTGCTCGATCTGTGATTGTCTAATGTGGAGACTGAATTTGTCCAAAGTGGAGTCTGTCTCATCAAATTAACGTTAGTACATTATGATGATGATTATGATCAGTGTCTTCACATAGATCAGGGGTATTAAACTCAGATATATAAATGTTTTATGACGTACACATTTTTTTCTAATGAACTTCAGCATCTTTGGATGATGTAAAGCCCAAAGTGTGTTGTTTCAAAAGAGATGTAAATTGTGTATGTAGCACACTGTTGTCAGGAACTTTTACCATTGAAAGTCAGGAAGGTCATTTTCAGCTGTGAGGCCCAAAAGTGGGGCTGAAACCGAACAGGGTTCAAGAAACCGGGTTTATTTTCATATAAGTAACAGTATTTAGTTCAGTAAACTTAAGTTCATTTAAAGGAGAATTCAGTGCTGTTTAGTTCAGTAAAGTCTTCATTTAATCCAAAACTATTCGATTCATTAAGTTCAATTATCCTCAAATTAATATTTTTACATTCAATAAAAACAAATCATTCAGTTTTCATTGATGTTTATTTAGTGAATAATGCATTTAATAAACAAGTGGTTTCAACCTTATAGTTGAGGGGAAAAAGAAGATAAAAATGCACCAGTTGTTGAAAACAAAACCAATATAGAAACATTTCTTCCAGCTCATAAATCCTATAAAACATGCAGCATTAAACATGAACTTCCAGCAGATGAACATCTCATAATACTGTCTGGAAGTGAGAAATGTACAGGTTGTTTTTACTCCATACACATGAACTTACTTTGATCAGAAACACAATCATACTCCAAATCAATTAATCAATAAAGTCAATAAAAGAATCCCAAACTGCTGTGTGTCTTGTCCTCGCTATTAATGACGTCATTAGAGCTCCACTACTTCTAATTACCTGCTGTGACAGTGAGCTCTAATACACATCACACTGCCACCTACTGGTCATTTAAGATTCTGCAACATTCATAGAGTCACTCCGGTCAACTTCCGGTTCTCAACTCGGATTCACTCGCTTTATACACAGTTTACAGCCGTTTTTATCTTATTAATGACTGTAATATCGCTCTTCTCTCAGGAACAACAGAAAAGCTGTGAAGACATGATATTTTATCCGCTTTTTACCTCTGTAATGTGCGCATGCGCATAGTCCGGTTAAGAGAGACCGGGTTACGTCACAGACGGAGGGCGGGGCATCTCTCTGTGACGTCACAGTAAGGCAACGTCTATAATTGGTAACGCGTCTCTGTTTCTCTCATTTCCAAGGTTTTTGCATGTGAGTAAAGAGGCATAAACATGGAGCTCTTCAGAAGGTTGAGAAAGTTTTTTCAAAGCAGAAGAACAAAGAAAACTAAGCAGATTGCTGAAATGAAGGAGAAGCTGGAACTCATGGAGAAAGTAGTAGAAGACTTGGATGCATTTTCTCTTCTAATGATAGAGAAGATAAGAGAAGAGAAAGAAGAAAAAGCCATTCTGCTACAGACGGTGCAAAAGTTAAAGGCTACTTTGGCTTCTGAGCGAAAGCAGCAGGAACAGGTCATAACTGAGAGAAGCCAGAGCTGGACGAGAGAACAACAACAACTGGAGGAACGTGTTGCTCAGCTTGAGTTTGTTTTGGAACAGACCACCATGGAGCTCCAGTCTTCCCTGGAAATCAATAAGGAACTGGAGAAAACTGTAGACTGTGAGAGAGAGACCTGGAACAGAGAACAAGAGAAAGTGGAGGAACATGTTGCTCAGCTCGAGGTCACTTTAGAACAGACCACAATGGAGCTCCAGTCTTCCCTGAAAATCCATGAGGAACTGGAGCAAACTGTAGAATGTGAGAGAGAGAGCTGGAGGAGAGAACAAAAACAACTGGAGGAACATGTTGCTCAGCTTGAGGTCACGTTGGAACAGACCACCAAGAAGAAAACTGTAGAATGTGAGAGAGAGAGCTGGACGAGAGAACAAAATAATTTAGAGGAACATGTTGCTCAGCTTGAGGTCACTTTGGAACAGACCACCATGGAGCTCCAGGATACTCAGAATCACTGTGAAAAAGTAAAAAATAGTGCAGAGCAGGAGAGAGATCATTTGATCAGAGACAAAGAGCGACTGGAGGAACGTGTTGATCAGTTTGAGCCCACGTTGGATTTTGAGGAAAAACAAGAGGACGAAAGAAAGAAAACTAAACTTGACATAGAGGAGAGGAACAACTTACAGCTTCAGACCAACAGGGGGCTCCAGGATACCCAGAATCTCTGTGAGGAAGAAAAGAAGACTTCAGAGAATAAAACAGAACATTATATGAGGGTCCGAGAGCGATGGGAGGAAATTGTTGCTCAGCTGAGACAAGAAAACATTCAAAAGAAAACGAGAAATAGAAAAAGAAGAAGTCGACAAGAGAAACAGAGAGTCTGAACATGCCTTTTTCCTCTTTATGTTTCTCTTATGGCTATTTATGATAGTTTTACACTTATAGTCAATAGTATAAAGCTGAGTGTAAAGCTATTGTATCTTGTAGATCGTCTCGTCTTTTGATAATTTTTTATTTCTGTTTTGTCAAATCTTTTTTTTATCTTTTTTTTTATTTTGATTTTAATCTTTTACTACAAAGAGTCACAATAAACACTATTAACAACCATGATTTTTGTCTTCCTTACAAACGCCGAATGACCTCCTCATGGATTCTTCCACTAAGTTTATATTCCTCTTGTGGGGCAGGGGGCTGTGGCTCGGGGTCATAATGCTGAGGGGGAGGGAGGTCAGGAGGGAGAGGGAAACTGGTCCTCAGTGCCACATTGTGCAAAACACCACACACCCTGATAATCTTACACACTTTTTCCGGGTGGTATAGAAATCTTCCATCTGAGACATCCAGAGCTCCACATCTGCATTTGAGGAGGTGAGGAGCGTCTGAGGGGTGAAGCCTCTGTCACCTGTCATATTATAAACTACTTCAGGACAATGTTTACAATTTCTACATGTTGTTAAAGTCACCAAGAAGCCAGTCATCACGTCCTGCAGCTGCCTGTAGTCTGTTCCCTACACTGCTATGTGTCAGGATAAAGGAATTATGTGCTGAAGCAGGTCAGTGTGCCACAGTGAAGGGAAACCTGATGTATCGACTACCCACCTTAATAATAACATCCAAAATGACAAGAGTCCCTGGAGACTCTTTTTCTCCTTAATCTTCCATTGGCACCGCAGCATTTATGTTTTTTTTCCAGCTCATTATAGAAAGATAAAATAAACTGATATTTGGTCCTGTGCCATGAACATATAAGCAATAATAGCTACAGAAAAGCTCCTGCTTCCCTCTGTAGCGGGTATTTAAATCCCATTTAAAATCCTTTCAGTGGTTCTACATTCTGTTTCTATGAAGTGTTTCAACAGTTTGCATGTTAATTAGCTGTATGGTGCATTTAAGTGCATGTGAATTTATGTGAATTTATGAACCACATCTGGCTGGAAAAGACAAGTGTCCAAATACTTTTGACCACACACTGTGTATCAGCTGAAAAGCAGCAGCTTCGGATCAGTCGCGTTTCCACTGGGATTCAACTCTGTAATATTACTTTTGATTTGTATTATATGAAATATTTTATATTATATATTTTATATTATTTGGTTGGACTTTTCTTTCCTCAGCATCACTTGGATTTTCCTCCTGTAGCTCCGAGAGACGGCGTGTTCCAGGTGGAGGATGAAGACCCTCTGCCGGGATGAAGCGAACTGTACGACCTCTGGAACGGTGAGTTTCTGAGGTTTATGGATTTTATTCTCTTAAAAACACAGAATTTATCATTTATTATTATTATTATTATTATTAACCATCGGTACCGGAGTGAAGAGGGGAAAAGCGATGTTCCCCATTTTGTGTTTACTCCTGATCATTAGCATAAAGATCACAGACTTGCAGGAAAAAGTGGATACATTTGTCTAAAATAAATAAAGAATGATAATAAAGAGTGATAATATTTCCATAAATGTTGCAGTGAGCAGAAATGGACCTTTCGGCTAATGGTGTAGGAGACATCATCATTAGCCTCATGCTAGCCGGGTTTGCTAGCGCTGCTTTTGTGTTTATTTTATTAGAAACGTCTACTTTTTGACTAAAAGATGAATAAAACTATATTTAATAAGATAACATAAGTTACATTAGTACATAATTTTACTTATAGTTCACTAAAAATCTGTGTAGTGTATGACTGAGTTGTTCCTCTGTGTGCTTCAGTAACTGCTGTTGAACTGAGAGGAAAGAAAAATGGCTTCAGTTCAGCAGAAATGAACTGATAAACAGTGTTAGGAAAAGACAAAGTGTTCGAATATTTACTCAAATATAAATTGTGATAACTTGTTAAAATGTTTTTAATGGATTAATAGAGGATTTATTCAGGTTTAAACACACAAGCTGGTGGTGAAGGTAATATTGATTATAGATTCCTTTTACAAGACGTGTCTCACTGTGTGTTTGTCTCTTCAGACACAGGAAGATGGAGACAGGATACAGCATCAGTCTCCTCCAAGCAGCTTGCCCCCTGTGAGGACTCAGTCTCCTCCAAGCAGCTCGTCTCCTACCAGTCATGAGCCTCACATAGAGATGAATACAGAGCACATAGTGTTTGAACAGCTTTATGTTATAGGTGAACTTTCTTTATAGACAAATGGCAAAATAAAAAAAACAAATTCAATTCTAATACTTTTATTGTTTTTATGTTGCTTCTTACTCTTTAAATTCTTCTTTTCTATCATGTAGATTGGGTTTATAAACCGCTTCCAAAGAAGGGAAGGAGAAAAGGCAGTGTGCAGAGTAGTGACTCACAGAGGAGACCTGATCATCAACCAAACCACCACATAGTCATGAACATGCCAGAAGAAGTACCAGTCCATGACCTCGTGCCTGAAGTTAGTGATCAGTTCCCCGGCCTTAGCCACCAAGAACTGCTGTCTCCTAAAGACTTCTGCTTTGATCCTCCTCTTTTCCCTTCTGTTTCTGAGTCGACTTTCTGCCAGACCAAGTGAGTTAGTAAACTGCATTGGAACAGTTTCAGAAGAATGACATGCAAATGAAGTTTTACTCTGCATCTTAAATAATCACCATAATCGCCACTCATTTACTTTAATATGCAGCTAAAATTGTGCACTTCTGTTTACAGCACCTGCTATGGGTCTGAGTGTACAAGCAGTGAGGTTCAGCTCGAGGACGAGGAGGAAATCACTTTGCTCAACAACGACATCTTTTCCATTTTAAATGAGGATTGTGACTTTTTTAACCAGTCTGGAGCCCAGAATCATACTGAAGACCCCCACAACAGCACAGAGATCCTGGATTCTGTACCAGCCTTTGATGTCGACAGCTTCAAGGATCTGTTGAAGAATCTTGAAGAGATGGAAAATGATTCAGGAATAGAGATACGAACATTTCATGTACTTTAGTGTGCATGTTGTTTCACCATCTTTCATTTATTTTAAATTTTAATTTAAAGTTTTATTTAAAAAAATAAAGATTTTTTTATTTCAATCATGTCTAATGTCTCTTCATCACAGAGAGCATTCAATGACTTTGAAGCTGAGGTATTTTCCTGCACCTTTAGTGCTTTGTTTATTTTAAACTCTGAAAGCAATATAGCTGACAGTTAATGTGGGGCAGAACCTGATTCACTTAAACATCTGTACTTTATAATTAATCGCATGGATTGGCACAAAAAAGTGGATGATCTTTCAGCAGTTATTCTGACAGGGTTAACACTGGATTCACCTCACAACACCTAAACACTACTGCTGGATGGAGCAGCGGGTGCGTGCACGAGCGGCGGTTGGTGACTGGAGGGTGGAGCCAGGGGGAAACGAGCGGTGAGAAGCAGATCTGTGGCTGATGGGACTAATCAGTGTGCTCTGTTTTAGTGACTGGTGACGAGGAGAAAAAGGAGAAAGACACCGAGCAGAGCTGAGCACGTGTGTGTGTGTGTGTGTGTGTGTGTGTGTGTGTGTGGGTAATAGTAGTCCACTGAAAAGTGGACTCATTGTTTACATGAAGAAAACACAGTGCATGTAGGGGTACGGCCTCAGGAGCCCTGCAGTAAGTGTGCTGTGTGCATGTGATTGATGAATGTGCGGGTAGAAATTCAACTGAAACTGCATTCAATCTGGTTGATTATCAAGCAAGTTATTTTTTAACTACATTTAAGTTCCCTGTTATAGGATAACTTGCAATTTTGTAAATTCCAACTGTATTTCCATTCATTCCTGTTAATACCTAAATATTCCTGATAATTCATATGGGAAGTTTCCAGTCTTCCTGCAACCACATTCCTAGGAAATTTCATGAGCTGTTATTTGGTCTTGGGCACAAGGATATTTTGCCTGCCTTTTTTTTTTTTTCTTTTAAGTTTTACATTTACAGTCACTAAGTGTGTCATTATGCCATGGCTTGGGAAGTCGGGATGTTGTTAATAAATGTGAACTGATTTAATGTCATACAGTGTGTCTGTGTTCTACATTACAGTGGGGTCTGAGGTTCGGTTCCCAGCGTGTTGTTTCCTTACATTTTTTTATCCAGGGCCCAAAATCTTTCCACTGATCTCTCACACATTTAGAAAGTGATCTATGCAGAGCTGAACATCTCACCATGAATGGTGAACAACCTCATGCATGTTTGTGAGTTTTACTTAGAATCTACTTCGACTTCACTTCTGTGTTCATTCCAACCTCATTTATGTTGTCAGTCTGATTAGAGAGCAAACAGAGTGTAAGTGATTCTTCACTGCAAGAAAGAAAAGAAGTTTGCAAATGCTGTTAAATCGGTTGGGCAACCATCCAGGTCTGGATTTATTTTAACACACTAGAAATAGTGAGTTCTGTCCCGTCCCTACCTGTGTTTTTCTTGTTCTGACTTCTGCTTCACATTCCTACATGTTCTATGAAAACCAATTTACAGTCATTTTCTTATTTTCCTTTGTCTTCTATTTGTTTTAGTGTTTCTTTGACATACAACATACAATACAATACAATACAATACAATACATTACAATACAGGTGTGAACCTACCTGTCATGATGAGTGTATTTGTAAATTATCCGCTAGGTGGCAGTAATGGCACACTTACCGGTAAGCTGTAGAAGAACTCATGTAGAAGTGATGATGTTACAGTGCAGTTGTTGCATGTGCAGACCTGTGATGGAGTAAAAGAGATGTTCCTCACTAAGAGTTTTCTACACTGAAGTAAGAACCATACAGAGAGAGAAGACAATTGTGTCTTGTTGTTAGTGATGTATTTTATCTAAACAGTGTATTTTCAGTCTGTGGTAACGTTTTGTTTTCTGCAGACATTCCTGATGCCCACAAACTGATTATGATGATGGTGACAGCATGGCCAAGTGTTTTGTCTCATGACAGCACTTTGACGTAGCTTCTTGTGTTTGACTTGTTTGCAGCGAGTTCCGTATTTGTATTTCTCTCTGCGTTTTCAAACAAACTTTACTATTAATCTCTCCTTTTTTCCTCTTTTAATAATCCTAAATTATATTTTTGTCTTCCTGTCTTGTGCCTGTAGTTAGTTAACTCGACTATCACTAGTGTTGACTATATTCATTCCCTCTCACTTTATCACATCTCTGTATCTTAACTCTATCTGCTATTATAAGCACTATGCCGGCTGTGTGTCTGCCTTTGAGCACAGGTGAGGACTCGTTCGAATTGTAAATGGTGGAGTTGAAGATGGGTCTTTGGAGAAACAGGCAGGGCATGCCCAGCTGCGAGAGCGGAAAGCGGCGCTGGAAACATCCCGGGCGGACGCTCACTCGTCCCAGGTAAATTCCCGGGTTAAATCTAACGCTCCCAGCACCTCAACTCCGCGTGTTTCTCTGCCCAGGCCCAGCGCACCTACAACGCGACCCGCCCAGGTATCGTTCACTCCGGCACCGGTGCACCACAGACCCTGGATGCTGCAGCAGCGGAAGACACGAGCCAAGCCCCGGTCCAGGACGTCTCCCCCACCACCAACACCGGCCTTCGAGATCTCAACCGAGAACCGCTTTGCCCCTCTCCGCGAGACGGAACGTCATACTGTGATTCTTGGAGATTCCATCGTCCGGCATGTCCGCGCTACCAGAGACAAAGGTAAGGTGCACACTCGCTGTTTTCCTGGTGCTCGTGTTCTCGATGTCGCTGCGCAGCAGATGATCCTGAACGAGAACTTTGCAGCGGTTGTTCTTCATGCCGGAACGAACGACACCCGGCTGAGGCAAACGGAGATCTTAAAGAGGGATTTCAGGATCCTGGTGGAGACGGTACGCAGCACATCACCCACAACGAGGATCACAGTGTCAGGACCTCTTCCCACTTACCAGCGAGGGGCTGAGAAGTTTAGTAGACTCTTTGCCAGATAAACAATGCCAGATAAACAAACACCAAAAAGTTCTAAAGTTTGGTCTTTTAAACATTAGATCACTTGCACCCAAAGCATTGATTGTAAATGAGATGATCACAGAGAATAATCTCTTAGCACTCTGTCTCACTGAGACCTGGATTAAACCAGGTGATTATATGGGTCTAAACGAGTCGACACCGTCAGGATATGTTTATAAGCATGAGCCCCGTCAGACTGGTCGTGGGGGAGGTGTAGCAACCATTTATAGTGCCTCTCTTAATGTTAGTCAGAGATTAGGATTCAGTTTTAAAACATTTGAAGTGCTCGTTCTTAAAGTTGTACTTTCAGACATCCATAGAAAACTCGCTCTGGTCACTGTGTACAGACCCCCAGGACCCTACGCTGATTTTCTTCAAGAGTTTGCTTGTTTCCTTTCAGACCCTTTTGATCACAATGATAAAGTGCTGCTTGTAGGAGATTTTAATATTTATGTAGATGATGTAAACGATGCTCTAGGATTATCATTTGTCGACTTATTAAACTCTTTTGGGGTTAAACAAAACGTCACCGGACCATTTCACCGTTTTAACCACACACTAGACTTAATAAGATCCCACGGAGCAGACGTCACTGATATAGATATTTTACCTCAGAGTGATGACATCACTGACCATTACCTCATACTGTACACACTACCGGTAGAGCAGATTAGCCGTGTTTCACCAAGTTATCGACTTGGTAGGACTATTGTTCAGACCACTAAGGACAGATTCATAAATAACCTGCCTGATTTATCTCAATTTCTCACTAAACCCATAACTGCTAATAATCTTGATGAAATGGCTAAAACATAGACCTTATCCTCACTAGCACATTAGACACTGTTGCCCCATCCGGTTAAAAAAGGTTAGAGAACAAGCACCTGCACCTTGGTATAATAGTCATACGCATGCCCTCAAGAGAACAGCACGTAATCTGGAGAGAAAATGGAGGAAAACTGAATTGGAGGTATTTAGAATTGCGTATAAAGACAGTATGCTCAGCTACAGACAGGCGCTAAAAGCTGCTAGAGCTGAACACCTGAGCAAACTCATAGAAAACAACAAAAACAATCCCAGGTTCCTTTTCAGTACAGTAGCTAAATTAACTACAAATCAGGGATCTGAAAAATGTGTTCCATCACAGTTTAGTAGTGAGGACTTTTTGAATTTCTTCACTGAAAAAATTGATAGCATTAGAAAAACAATTGTGGCGGTCCAACCTCTGACAGCATCTCCTGACATTATCTCACCTACAACTCCAAGAGGCCCATGATCACTCTGGATGAACTGCAGAGATCTACAGCTGAGGTGGGAGACTCTGTCCATAGGACAACAATCAGTCGTATACTGCACAAATCTGGCCTTTATGGAAGAGTGGCAAAAAGAAAGCAATTACTTAAAGATATCCATAAAAAGTGTAATTTAAAGTTTGCCACAAGCCACCTGGGAGACACAACAAACATGTGGAAGAAGGTGCTCTGGTCAGATGAAACCAAGATCGAACTTTTTGGCAACAATGCAAAACGTTATGTTTGGCGTAAGAGCAAGTCAAGTCAAGTTTATTTCTATAACGCTTTTCACAACAGACATTGTCTCAAGGCAGCTTTACACAAATCAACAGTTAAGGTGAATGGTGTGAATTTATCCCTGATGAGCAGCCGTGGCGACTGTGGCAAGGAAAAACTCTCTTAGATGTTATGAGGAAGAAACCATGAGAAGAACCAGACTCAAAAGGGGACCCATCCTCATTTGGGTGACATCAAGAGTTTGATAATAAATCTTTCAACAATACAGAACACTGGAAAATGAGAACTAACATGAGCACTGGAGTATAAGATTATAAGTGATTAAACAGTCTTATACAGTCTATATGGTTAGTAGCTACTAGTTTTATAAGCTCAGCATTTGTGATCATCACAGATCCAGCATCAGCTTCTCCATGCCAGAGCCTTTAAACACTCCAGGAGGTCCAATGTCAAACTCCACACATGTAGTGGGATCCAAATGGCACTGGTACGTCCTTAGATGGTTCGGGATGTTTGCGAGTTCGGCATCTACTTCTTCAAAGGTCCGTAATCATCACGAGGTGGGAGGTGACTGGAGCTGGCCAAACCTCAGGGTGTCTCGGGATGGTGAGAGAAAGAGAAGCAGTGGAGAGAAATTAGCGTAGCTGCTGTTCATGATATTAACAGCACAAGTTGATAATGTGCATGTGATCAGATGTTCTGGAGCACAAAGTTATGATATGTGATGTGTGTTATGTGTAGGCTTTGCTAAAAAGATATGTGCACTTAATCTGCACTTAAACTGGGTTAGTGTGTCTGAGCCCCGAATACTGTCAGGAAGACTATTCCAGAGTTTAGGAGCTAAATGTGAGAATGATCTACCGCCTTTAGTGGACTTTGCTATTCTAGAGCAACACAGCTCATCACCCTGAACACACCATCCCCACTGTCAAACATGGTGGTGGCAGCATCATGGTTTGGGCCAGCTTCAGCAGGGACAGGGAAGATGGTTAAAATTGATGGGAAGATGGATGGAGCCAAATACAGGACCATTCTGGAAGAAAACCTGATGGAGTCTGCAAAAGACCTGAGACTGGGACAGAGATTTGTCAATTTGTCAATGTGCGCATGCGCATAGTGTCAGGTTAAGAGAGACCGGGTTACGACCTTACTGTGACGTCACAGGGAGATGCCCCGCCCTCCGTCTGTGACGTCACAGTAAGGCAACGTCTATAATTGGGAACGCGTCTTTGTTTCTCTCATTTCCAAGGTTTTTGCGTGTGAGTAAAGAGACATAAACATGGAGCTCTTCAGAAGGTTGAGAAAGTTTTTTCAAAGCAGAAGAACAAAGAAATCTAAGCAGATTGCTGAAATGAAGGAGAAGCTGGAACTCATGGAGAAAGTAGTAGAAGACTTGGATGCATTTTCTCTTCTAATGATAGAGAAGATAACAGAAGAGAAAGAAGAGAAAGCCGTTCTGCTACAGACGGTGCAAAAGTTGGAGGCTACTTTGGCTTCTGAGCGAAAGCAGCAGGAACAGGACATAACTGAGAGAAGCCAGAGCTGGACGAGAGAACAACAACAACTGGAGGACCGTGTTGCTCAGCTTGAGTTTATTTTGGAACAGACCACCATGGAGCTCCAGTCTTCCCTGGAAATCAATAAGGAACTGGAGAAAACTGTAGACTGTGAGAAAGAGACCTGGAACAGAGAACAAGAGAAAGTGGAGGAACATGTTGCTCAGCTCGAGGTCACTTTAGAACAGACCACCATGGAGCTCCAGTCTTCCCTGAAAATCCATGAGGAACTGGAGCAAACTGTAGAATGTGAGAGAGAGAGCTGGAGGAGAGAACAAAAACAACTGGAGGAACATGTTGCTCAGCTTGAGGTCACGTTGGAACAGACCACCATGAAGCTCCAGTCTTCCCTGAAAATCCATAAGGAACTGGAGAAAACTGTAGAATGTGAGAGAGAGACCTGGATGATAGAGCAAGAACAACTGAAGGAACATGTTGCTCAGCTTGAGGTCACGTTGGAAGAGACCACCACGAAGCTCCAGTCTTCCCTGAAAATCCATGAGGAACTGGAGAAAACTGTAGACTGTGAGAAAGAGAGCTGGACGAGAGAACAAAATAATTTAGAGGAACATGTTGCTCAGCTTGAGGTCACTTTGGAACAGACCACCATGGAGCTCCAGGATACTCAGAATCACTGTGAGAAAGTGAAAAATAGTGCAGAGCAGGAGAGAGATCATTTAATCAGAGACAAAGAGCGACTGGAGGAACGTGTTTCTCAGTTTGAGCCCACGTTGGATTTTGAGGAAAAACAAGAGGACGAAAGAGAGAAAACAAAACTTGACATAGAGGAGAGGAACAACTTACAGCTTCAGACCAACAGGGGGCTCCAGGATACCCAGAATCTCTGTGAGGAAGAAAAGAAGACTTCAGAGAATAAAACAGAACATTATATGAAGGTCCGAGAGCGATGGGAGGAAATTGTTGCTCAGCTGAGACAAAAAAACCTTCAAAAGAAAAGGAGAAATAGAAAAAGAAGAAGCCGACAAGAGAAACAGAGCGTCTGAACATGCCTTTTTCCTCTTTCTGTTTCTCTTATTGCTATTTATGATAGTTTTACACTTATAGTCAATAGTATAAAGCTGAGTGTAAAGCTATTGTATCTTGTAGATTGTCTCGTCTTTCGATAATTTTTTATTTCTGTTTTGTCAAATCTTTTTTTAATCTTTTTTTTTATTTTGATTTTAATCTTTTTCTACAATGAGACACAATAAACACTATTAACAACCATGATTTTTGTCTTTCTTACAAACGCCGTATGACCTCCTCATGGATTCTTCCACTAAGTTGATATCCCTCTTGTGGGGCAGGGGGCTGTGGCTCGGGGTCATAATGCTGAGGGGGAGGGAGGTCAGGAGGGAGAGGGAAACTGGTCCTCAGTGCCACATTGTGCAAAACACCACACACCCTGATAATCTTACACACATTTTCCGGGTGGTATAGAAATCTGCCAGCTGAGACATCCAGAGCTCCACATCTGCATTTAAGGAGGTGAGGAGCATCTGAGGGGTGAAGCCTCTGTCACCTGTCATATTATAAACTACATCGGGACAATGTTTACAATTTCTACATGTTGTTAAAGTCACCAGGAAGCCAGTCATCACGTCCTGCAGCTGCCTGTAGTCTGTTCCCTACACTGCTATGTGTCAGGATAAAGGAATCATGTGCTGAAGCAGGTCAGTGTGCCACAGTGAAGGGAAACCTGATGTATCGACTACCCACCTTAATAATAACATCCAAAATGACAGGCATTATGACACTCAGGGGCAGATACCAGACCTATAGCATGAGATTTAATAGAATTATATTATATCTAAAGAAGATCTTTGTAAAAAAGTTGATTATATATAATATTTATATAATGTATTTCCCTGTCTTCCATTTCTTACTAGAAACAACCTGTTGTCACCTGTTGGCATGGTTCTGGTGTGTTTCCCTCTGTAGTACTGGACCCAATTCAGCACATAGATCCAGGAGCACAGCTGTAGGAATCTAAATCAGCTTATTAACCAGTCATCATCCAGGCCAAGAAATCATCATGGTCCCTGGAGACTCTTTTTCTCCTTAATCTTTCATTGGCACCGCAGCATTTATGTTTTATTTCAGCTCATTATAGAAAGATAAAATAAACTGATATTTGGTCCTGTGCCATGAACATAAAAGCAATAATAGCTACAGAAAAGCTCCTGCTTCCCTCTGTAGCGGGTATTTAAATCCTATTTAAAATGCTTTCAGTGATTCTACATTCTGTTTCTATGAAGTGTTTCAACAGTTTGCATGTTAATTGGCTGTATGGTGCATTAAAGTGCATGTGAATTATGTGAATTTATGAACCACATCTGGCTGGAAAAGACAAGTGTCCAAATACTTTTGAACACACAGTGTGTATCAGCTGACAAGCAGCAGCTTCGGATCAGTCGCGTTTCCACTGGGATTCAACTCTGAAAGATCACTTTTGATTTGTATTATATGAAATATTTTATATTATATATTTGATATTATTTGGTTGGACTTTTCTTTCCTCAGCATCACTTGGATTTTCCTCCTGTAGCTCCGAGAGACGCCGTGTTCCAGGTGGAGGATGAAGACCCTCTGCCGGGATGAAGCGAACTGTACGACCCCTGGAACGGTGAGTTTCTGAGCTTTATGAATTTTATTCTCTTTAAAACACAGAGTTGATCATTTATTATAATTATTATTATTATTTTTATTATTATTATTATTATTATTATTATTATTATTGAGAAACAAATCACCCATAAAATCCCCAAACAGGCGGAAAGGTGATGAGGACCATCGGTCCTGAGTGAAGAGGGGAAAAGCGATGTTCCTCATTTTGTTTTCCCTCCTGATCATTAGCATAAAGATAACAGACTTGAAGGAAAAAGTGGTTACATTTGTCTAAAATAAATAAAGAATGATAATAAAGAGTGATAATATTTCCATAAATGTTGCAGTGAGCAGAAATGGACCTTTCGGCTAATGGTGTAGGAGACATCATCATTAGCCTCATGCTAGCCGGGTTTGCTAGCGCTGCTTTTGTGTTTATTTTATTAGAAACGTCTACTTTTTGACTAAAAGATGAATAAAACTATATTTAATAAGATATCATAAGTTACATTAGTACATAATTTTACTTATAGTTCACTAAAAATCTGTGTAGTGTATGACTGAGTTGTTCCTCTGTGTGCTTCAGTAACTGCTGTTAAACTGAGAGGAAAGAAAAATGGCTTCAGTTCAGCAGAAATGAACTGATAAACAGTGTTAGGAAAAGACAAAGTGTTCAAATATTTACTCAAATATAAATTGTGATAACTTGTTAAAATGTTTTTAATTGTTTAATAGAGGATTTATTCAGGTTTAAACACACAAGCTGGTGGTGAAGGTAATATTGATTATAGATTCCTTTCACGAGACGTGTCTCACTGTGTGTTTGTCTCTTCAGACACAAGAAGACGGAGACAGGATACAGCATCAGTCTCCTTCAAGCAGCTCGTCCCCTGTGAGGACTCGGTCTTCTCCAAGCAGCTCGTCCCCTGTGAGGACTCGGTCTCCGCCAAGCAGCTCGTCCCCTGTGAGGACTCGTCTCCTCCAAGCAGCTCGTCCCCTGTGAGGACTCGGTCTCCTCCAAGCAGCTCGTCTCCTACCAGTCATGAGCCTCACATAGAGATGAATACAGAGCACATAGTGTTTGAACAGCTTTATGTTATAGGTTACAGAGGGATTTCTGTCCAACACCAGGGGATCAGAAGAAGAAGGAAAAAGATGAGGAGATCAAGAGGAAGAAGATGAAGAGAAGATGTTATGGTCTCGTCTCTGAGCAACAGTTTAAAGTCTCATCTCACTCGTTTCTGTTCAGTATCTCACCTCAGTACTGGGGATATCAAAGATTCCTGTAGATGATGTGTTGTGTATACAGTAGAACATCAGCTGTAGGAGAACCAGGGAATAATTGACCAAACAAGAATTTAAATATTAAGATTTTGCAGAAAGGAGGAAGTTGTTTTTGCTGTGAACTGATCAAATCTCACACTAGGGCACTTTGTATTTGTGAAAGTGGTGTTACGAATCTCACGTGTAAACATTTGAATTGTTTTTATGCCTCAATAGTCTTAAAACTAACATTTATAGAACTGACTAATAGAAAGTGTTTTTTTTTTTTCATGGATCACCTCAAATCAGTGTTACATTCATTGTGTGTGTATAATGATGGCATGTCAGTTATAAGGGTGATGGAGGAAAAGTCAAATCCAAATGAAGTTTGTCACTTGTTTGTTTCTTGTCATTATTTGTTGTCCTCCCCATGTGCTGCTGTACACAGGTGAACAGAGACGTCCATTCCACACCAAACTTTTTACAGAAATCACCAAATCTTGATTTTATTACTGCTGAGATGATTTTATAGGAGTTTAGTTTCTTATTTTAATACCGATATAAAAATCCCATACATATTATGGTGTAGTCGTGGACCAGTTGAGAAAACACTAAGTGCTTGTAAAAAGACTGGCAGCAGATCAAAATCAATCACATCGTTCATTAATGTTTTTTCTTTTTTAAATACATTTTTGGACTTGATTGTATTCAATAAAAAATATGTATTAAAGTTAATTTACCTTGTGATTAATTTACCAGATTATTTTATCCTTATGATAATTTCTTGCTTACAAACATCTTAAGTCGATAATTATGATTGAAGAATGACAAGAGACTATAAATACTACCATGTGTTTAAGTAAAGCACCTGTTTGTGTTCAGAGAAGGTAAGTATAATGAATAATCTAAGGGAAATTAAATAAAGTCTTGTTAAAAGTGCAGTGTTGTCAGGAAACAGAAGGAAATGAGGCCAGGTAGCATGAATGAATGATTTATTTTCTAATAGCTCATAACACACATCTGACACGCGCTAATCACGTGTTCTCTCATTCTCTATTTTCAATGCACTTCTACTCCCCCTAATGGTCACTTTAAGTATAACAACAAGAGGTCACCACATGCAGTACAAACTAATTACACATCAAATTAAACCCCACAATTTTTTATCAAAATCACATTCCAAACTGCAAACACGTGTTTTCTATTAAATAATATAATTCTAAATATTTTAATACCCTACTGTGTCTAAACAAAGGAGCGCTATAGAAACTCGTGTAGGGTTTACAATCACACACCACTTCCTTGTCTTAACACCACCCGTTTTCAGCTTCCGCGTCTGCGTTCGAATCATTGAAGCCCCGCCTCTTTTGTGACGTCGGTATCTCTGATAGCGCCCTCAACTGGCTTTTATTGTCATGACAACTTTGTTGTGCTGCTGTTCAACACAAACATTTACTGATCACAGCAATGAAGCGCAAACAAACAGCTAAAATGTTTTTAATTGTTTTTAGTGATAAGCGTCAATGTTTTGAACAATCCGCTCTCCAAGACACAAAAAAAGATTTTTCAGCCAGAAAGAGCGACTTTCAGAAAAAAGAAGGAGAAATAATGACAGATAATAAGACGGGTAACAGCTTTTATTTTGTAGATAAATTTAACATTGCCAAGTGCAGAGATAAAAAAGGCAACATCAGAAGGCCAATGAATGCCTACATGGTTTGGGCGAGAAAACAGAGGCCCATCTTTTCCAAGGCCAATCCAAATAGCAGCTCTGCAGAGATCAGCATGCAGCTTGGGATCCAGTGGAACAAACTGAGTGAAGAACAGAAGAAACCCTACTACACTGAATCATGGAGGCTTAAACAGGAACACGAACAGTTGTTTCCTGGTAGGTGAACTTTCTTTATAGACAAATGACAAAATAACAAAACAAACACATCAATTCTGACACTTTTATTGTTTTTATGTTGCTTCTTACTCTTTAAATTCTTCTTTTCTATCATGTAGATTGGGTTTATAAACCGCTTCCAAAGAAGGGAAGGAGAAAAGGCAGTGTGCAGAGTAGTGACTCACAGAGGAGACCTGATCATCAACCAAACCACCACATAGTCATGAACATGCCAGAAGAAGTACCAGTCCATGACCTCGTGCCTGAAGTTAGTGATCAGTTCCCCGGCCTTAGCCACCAAGAACTGCTGTCTCCTAAAGACTTCTGCTTTGATCCTCCTCTTTTCCCTTCTGTTTCTGAGTCGACTTTCTGCCAGACCAAGTGAGTTAGTAAACTGCATTGGAACAGTTTCAGAAGAATGACATGCAAATGAAGTTTTACTCTGCATCTTAAATAATCGCCATAATCGCCACTCATTTACTTTAATATGCAGCTAAAATTGTGCACTTCTGTTTACAGCACCTGCTATGGGTCTGAGTGTACAAGCAGTGAGGTTCAGCTCGAGGACGAGGAGGAAATCACTTTGCTCAACAACGACATCTTTTCCATGTTAAATGAGGATTGTGACTTTTTTAACCAGTCTGGAGCCCTGAATTATACTGAAGACCCCCACAACAGCACAGAGATCCTGGATTCTGTACCAGCCTTTGATGTTGACAGCTTCGAGGATCTGTTAAAGCAACTTGAAGAGATGGAAAATGATTCAGGAATAGAGGAAGATGGTGAAATACGAACATTTCATGTACTTTAGTGTGCATGTTGTTTCACCATCTTCATTTTATATTGAATTCCAATTTAAAGTTTTATTTAAATAAAGATTTTGAATTCCAATCATGTCTAATGTCTCTTCATCACAGAGAGCATTCAATCACTTCATTTTCTTTCCTGAAGTCCACTTTAGTAAATTCAGTGATGTTTGATGTTCCTTAACCCTCTGGAGTCTGAATTAACAATAGGTACACTAGGTACACTTAATAATCCATATCCTTCTCTTCCTGTCACCCTCTCTCTCTCTCTCTCTCTCTCTCTCTCTCTCTCTCTCTCTCTCTCTCTCTCTCTCTCTCTCTCTCTCTCTCTCTCGGTCGAGTTAAACATGCTCCTGAGGCTCCAGTGACCACTGTTCCTGCCCCTCTCCCCCCCGTGGATCTTCCCACTTCATCCAGGCCTGCCTGGATTGGATGTCAACAGTCTCCTACACTGATGTCAACAGTCTCCTACACTGACTCAGAAATACACTTCGCTTTTGATCATCATCACTGCACCCCGCAACATTGTATACCCGCCACAAATGGACATTCGGTGTAACCCAGATGAGGATGGGTTCCCTCTTGAGTCTGGTTCCTCTCAAGGTTTCTTCCTTTATGCCATCTCGGGGAGTTTTTCCTTGCCACAGTCGCCAGTCGCCACCGGCTTGCTCATCAGGGACAAACTTACTCATGAAGAACATATTCATTTTTAATCACCGCATTATCTGTGTAAAGCTGCTTTGAGACAATGTTCATTGTTAAAAGCGCTATACAAATAAAAATGAATTGAATTGAATTGAATTGAAATGCCGCCGGCGCCCAATCGTGCTTTTTTTCAGATGCCAGCAAAAAGAGCTTAAACTGCTCGGTCCTATTTTATCAAAAATGTCAAAGTAATACATCATTTAAATCTGTAAAGGGTATTCTTTCATTTGTGTATGCTCACTATATAAACAAAACGTTGATTTTTTTTTTTTTAATGAATAAAATAGTCAGGGTGCGCCATCTGTCGCCTGTTTTTTTTTTTTTTTTATATCTATTTTTTTTTTATTGAATACAAAAGTATATAAACAACAAAAGCAAATATACACTTACAATGTAGATAAATATTACAGGCTCAACACAGTATAACTAATAAATTGTTTAGAAAAAAAAAGAAAATAAATAGATAGAAATCAAAACAAAAAATAGATAGAATTAACTTAAATAGTGAGTAAAAGAAAAGAAAAAATAAATAAATAAATAAATAAAATTAAATAAAGATAAATATTAGGGGCAGTATTACAATAAATTAAATGATGTCAATAAATAAAGCAGCTTCACAGCACTCTGCAGCACTCACACTTTTTTTTGGGGGGGGGGGGGGAATTAGAGAATCTACATTTATGAATGAAATATTTTGCTAATATTACAATGTTATTAAGCAAAAAAGAATGAACACAACAGTCTTTAGGTACTCCAAATAAAATATGATGTAAAGAAAAAACAAAACTATCAACAACCACCTCTTTTTCTATCAACCAGTCCTGAATTGACATCCAGAAGAGTTTGGAGAAATTGCAGAAGAGAAAGATCTGATCCGTGTCTTCAGAATGGCTTTCACAAAAGGAACAGGGGACAATTTCTATATTAAATTTCTGATTTAGGAATTTGTAAGAAGGATAAATCTCATTTAAATTTTAAAGTGTATTTCTTTAGCTTTAGGAGGAACAGGAAATTTAAATAAGCTGTTGTAAGATAAATCACAGTTTCCTTCTCAAACATATGATCTCATTTGTTTCTTTTAACTTGACAGGGATAACAGGTTTTTAAAATGACCTGTCTTATATATTTGTTAGTACAACTATCACTTTTAAATTGCATAGCTCCAATATATAAGGCTGGAAGAACAGGTTTAACTTCAGTATAAGAAAGAGAGCATCTCATCAGCATCTTTATGCCAGAAGGTATTGCATTAACAACAGTGAAAAACTCTTCCGGGTGACAGGCAAAGCCATGTTTCAAAGTAAAAGCATTATAGTCGAAAATGTGACCCTGTTCATCCATTAGATCTCTTACTGACCATATACTTCTGTTTAACCAATTCTTATAGCATAAAGATCTGTTCCTGTGCAATATATATTTGTTGTTCCACAATGAAGCATTATGAGGTGTAAAATTGTGTGTATGTGCCAATTTCCAAAATAAGAGTACTAAGAGGGCTTAGTTTCACTTGGAGTTTAGATAAATCAAAATCACATTTGAGAAAAAATTGAATTCCACCAAGTTCTTGAAACAAAGCTGATGGAACTGTAAACCAAAAACTCTCTTCTTTACATAGAAACATTTTTAACCATTTAAGTTTTAACAAAATATTCATGTTTTCAAATTTAATTACATTCAAACCACCTTGTTCATAGGATTTTGTAGTGTCTGCTTTTTTATATATATTGGGCTTTGTGCTTCCAAATAAAATTAGAAATTTTTAGGGAGCATATTTTAATGAAATTTGAGGGAGGAGCCAAAGGAAGAGCGGGATAAATCAGTCTTGATAAATATTCAACCTTCGTTAGCAAGATTCGGCCAAAAATGGAAATGTCTCTTTGTAACCAGCAATTTAATATTCGGTTTACTTTTTGCAAGTTATTATCAAAAATTTATTTTGTACTTAATTTCTGGTCTTTGGTAACTATAATGCCTAGATTCTTAGATTCAACTGGAGTCCTGATGCCTTAGAAAAATCATTAACTATTAATTTGGTCTTTGTCTAAGAACAGTGTAGTATCGTCTGCCAATTGACTAATTGCTAAACTTTTACCAAATACTTTTAATTTTTGTACCGTTTGATCATGAATAACTAAAGTAGACAACATATCCGCAGCCAAAATGAATAAAAGAGGGGACAGAGGGCATCCCTGCCTTACTCATGACTAACAGGAAATCTTTGTGATGTACCATAGGGAAGAGAAATAGAACTGTTTATACCTTTATAGATCATTTTTAGAATATTGACAAAGTGCTCACCAAAACCAAAGCTTTCTAAAGCTTTAAATAAAAACCTGCGTCAAAGGCTTTCTTAAAGTCTAAGAAAAGAATATATCCATCATCCTCTATCAAGTGATTGTATTCTACCATATCCATTACTAGCCTTACATTATTGTGAATGGATCTTTCCTGATTGAATGTAATACTTTATTGCATTGAGGTGCTTTAGTACATAAAGGTCTACATTTAAACATATTTAAGATTTTATAATGAATAATTTTTATTATTATTATATGCAGATTTACACATTTATGAAACCCAAAGTGATAAAAGGATTAAATTCCTAATAATTGGTTTTGCTTAAACAATAAAACTGGACTGGACTGATCTTGCTGATCAAAGCAAGGAACATTCATAAATCCCCCCAAAACTATAATATTAATATTAATAATAATAATAATAATAATAATAATAATAATAATAATAATAATAATAATAATAATAATAATAATAATAATAACTGCAGTTGGTTGTCAGATGTCAGTCTCACACTGCCCTCTAGTGGCCCTGTCAGGACTTTCTTTTTACTTAATTCTGTACAAATATTATTAATGGTGTTTTGTTTTTCTAGTTATATGTAATGTTGATCTTTTACAAAGCAAGATATTCTTTTTAAATAATATTAAACTGTTGATTAAATCAGCTGATTAAAATTAATGTAATAAATAATGTAGAAATAACGAGTACAGATTTAATAACATTGAAACAATTTAATTGTCAAAAGGTTTTTTATTTTATAACATCCAGTCTTTATGGTGAGAACCTGCATGAAATTAGTATTAAATGTATTAAAAGTATCATCTACATGCAAGAACTCAATCAAACATGTTGTTAGAATAAAATGTAAACTTGATTAAATCTCAAATCAGACTCTGAACTGTACGAATGCTATTTGTTCTGTTATTGAACTAGAAACAGTGAATGTTGAGATGTTTGGGAACTGATTATTGTCTGTATATATGCAGGTCAGGGGTTTTTTCATGCTGGAACACCGTTCATTACAATGAGACGGTGATGTAAGATGACGAGCCAAACCACAGAGACGAAGCTGACTGAGGTGAACCCCTCAAACTAACCCAGGAACAGAGAAGGAACTTTCTGACCAGCTGCTGGTTTTGCACAAACAGAACAAACGTTTCTTTTTCTTGAGTGAGACTGCTGAAAGAAATATTTTTAAGGAGACAGAATGTTTTATGTTACAGATTTTGTTAGAACTGTGGAATCGAGTCATTTACCAGTGAATCTTTTGATTCAGACTCAATTGAACCGAAACCAGTAAACCGACTTTTTTGAGTTATTGTTACACTGTTAATAACATTATTATCAGATTTATTATTATTATTATTATTATTATTATTATTATTATTATTATTATTATTATTATTATTATCATTATTATTACTAACACATTATTAGATATTACTTTCATTATAATGAAGTTTTATAGGAAAAATTATAACTAAATGAACAATTCCCTATGTTATGTTATAATCATCTCATTTATACAACTGAGCAGTTGAGGGCCCATGATAGCAGCTCCAACAGTCATTTAGTTGAATCTTCTGAGGAGAAGTGGGTTCCACACACCAGCCATCAACCAGAAAAGAGGTTCAAGCAGTCTCCAAACTCAGCACCTGTTTCAGCTCTACCAGTAAGAGTGAGAGACAGAAAATCTCAGTCTTCACTGGTTGTATCCCCCAACACACCTGAAGAGAGGTGGAATAAGGATTTTACACCCCAGCCAGTCTGTAGACCATCTGTCATGCCACTTGTTGATAGGAAGATGTTGGGAACGGGCTACAAACTGTTCTACAGAAGTCGTCAACAAACTGGCTGAGAGAGGAGGATGTGCTGTTTGTAGAATAGAAGGATAAAAGGAAGGTCCAGTTGTGCTCCATCATTCACAGAGGCACTGAAGGAAGCATTGTGCTACTTTTATTTTCATTACTTTCTTCTTCTACTGTTTTTCTAATGTTCAAATACCAGTCTTATGCTTATTGTGTGAATGTTATTATTCCCAGTACATTTGGTTATCAGGCTGCTTTTCCTCAAACAGACGGAGGGAGAAAAGGACTACACACAGTCTCAGAATAATGTTTATAGGAATCTCGTTTTTATTGTATTTTCTTCAAAGTTAAAATATAAACTCATTATACATGTGACTTTTAACCCGTCACTATTCTGGATTGCTTCAGGACCGAATTCATGTATTTATATATTTAAAAAATAATGTTTTATGACGTACACATTTTTTTCTAAGGAACTTCAGCATCTTTGGATGATGTAAAGCCCAAAGTGTGTTGTTTCAAAAGAGATGTAAATTGTGTATGTAGCACACTGTTGTCAGGAACTTTTACCATTGAAAGTCAGGAAGGTCATTTTCAGCTGTGAGGCCCAAAAGTGGGGCTGAAACCGAACAGGGTTCAAGAAACCGGGTTTATTTTCATATAAGTAACAGTATTTAGTTCAGTAAACTTAAGTTGATTTAAAGGAGAATTCAGTGCTGTTTAGTTCAGTAAAGTCTTCATTTAATCCAAAACTATTCGATACATTAAGTTCAATTATTCTCAAATTAATATTTTTACATTCAATAAAAACAAATCATCCAGTTTTCATTGATGTTTATTTAGTGAATAATGCATTTAATAAACAATTGGTTTCACTCAGAATAACATTTTATTTTTTATAAGTAAAAATGTGTTTTTTATAAAACTCATCTGAAGCATAAAGATAAAAATGCACCAGTTGGTTAAAAGAAAACATTTAAAAGTAAAACATTTCTTCCAGCTCATAAATTCTATAAAACATGCAGCATTAAACATGAACTTCCAGCAGATGAACATCTCATAATACTGTCTGGAAGTGAGAAATATACAGGTTGTTTTTACTCCATACACATGAACTTACTTTGATCAGAAACACAATCATACTCCAAATCAATTAATCAATAAAGTCAATAAAAGAATCCCAAACTGCTGTGTGTCTTGTCCTCGCTATTAATGACGTCATTAGAGCTCCACTACTTCTAATTACCTGCTGTGACAGTGAGCTCTAATACACATCACACTGCCACCTACTGGTCATTTATGATTCTGCAACATTCATAGAGTCACTCCGGTCAACTTCCGGTTCTCAACTCGGATTCACTCGCTTTATACACAGTTTACAGCCGTTTTTATCTTATTAATGACTGTAATATCGCTCTTCTCTCAGGAACAACAGAAAAGCTGTGAAGACATAATATTTTATCCGCTCTTTACCTCTGTAATGCGCGCATGCGCATAGTCCGGTTAAGAGAGACCGGGTTACGTCACAGACGGAGGGTGGGGGCATCTCCCTGTGACGTCACAGTAAGGCAACGTCTATAATTGGGAACGCGTCTCTGTTTCTCTCATTTCCAAGGTTTTTGCTTGTGAGTAAAGAGGCATAAACATGGAGCTCTTCAGAAGGTTGAGAAAGTTTTTTCAAACCAGAAGAACAAAGAAAACTAAGCAGATTGCTGAAATGAAGGAGAAGCTGGAACACATGGAGAAAGTAGAGAAAGACTTGGATGCATTTTCTCTTCTAATGATAGAGAAGTTAACAGAAGAGAAAGAAGAGAAAGCCATTCTGCTACAGACGGTGCAAAAGCTGGAGGCTACTTTGGCTTCTGAGCGAAAGCAGCAGGAAAAGGATATAACTGAGAGAAGCCAGAGCTGGGCGAGAGAACAAAAACAACTGGAGGAACGTGTTGCTCAGCTTGAATTTATTTTGGATCAGACCACCATGGAGCTCCAGTCTTCCCTGAAAATCCATGAGGAACTGGAGAAAACTGTAGAATGTGAGAGAGAGAGCTGGACGAGAGAACAAACGAAAGTGGAGGAACATGTTGCTCAGCTTGAGGTCACTTTGGAACAGACCTCCATGGAGCTCCAGGATACTCAGAATCACTGTGAGAAAGTAAAAAATAGTGCAGAGCAGGAGAGAGATCATTTGATCAGAGACAAAGAGCGACTGGAGGAACGTGTTGCTCAGTTTGAGCCCATGTTGGATTTTAAAGAAAAACAAGAGGACGAAAGAGAGATATCTGAACTTGACATAGAGGAGAGGAACAACTTACAGCTTCAGACCAACAGGGGGCTCCAGGATACCCAGAATCTCTGTGAGGAAGAAAAGAAGACTTCAGAGAATAAAACAGAACATTATATGAGAGTCCGAGAGCGATGGGAGGAAATTGTTGCTCAGCTGAGACAAGAAAACCTTCAAAAGAAAAGGAGAAATAGAAAAAAAAGAGGAAGACAAGAGAAACAGAGAGTCTGAACACTTTCACTACAGCGAGACACAATAAACACTATTAAATAAATAAAGATTTTGAATTTCAATCATGTCTAATGTCTCTTCATCACAGAGAGCATTCAATGATGGTATTTTTTTTCTTGAAATCCACTTTAGTAAAGTCAGTGATGTTTGATGTCCTTAAAGAAAAGGAATTTGACAGAAACTGAAGTTGAGGTATTTTCTTGCAGCTTTAGTGCTTTGTTCATTTTGAGCTCTGAAAGCAATATAGCTGACAGTTAATGTGGGGCAGAACCTGATTCACTTAAACATCTGTACTTTATAATTAATCGCATGGATTGGCACAAGAAAGTGGATGATCTTTCAGCAGTCATTCTGACAGGGTTAACACTGGATTCACCTCACAACACCTGAACACTACTGCTGGATGGAGCAGCGGGTGCGTGCACGAGCGGCGGTTGGTGAATGGAGGGTGGAGCCGGGGGGAAACGAGCGGTGAGAAGCAGATCTGTGGCTGATGGGACTAATCCGTGTGCTCTGTTTTAGTGACTGGTGACGAGGAGAAAAAGAAGAAAGACACCGAGCAGAGCTGCGCACGTGTGTGTGTGTGTGTGTGTGTGTGAGAAGTGCAAAACAGATTAACAAATCCGAAAACAAAATAACAAATCACAAGTCAGACAAACCGGAAAATGTAGGTATAGTTTGTGAATGTAAACTTACCGATCATTGGACAAGACACCTGTCAGTCAAGATATACAGGTGAATGACAGGTGTCTTCTCCAATGATTGATAAGTTTACATTCACAAACGATACCTACCTTTTCCGGTTTGTCTGACTTGTCGCTGTGTTTTCGGATTTTTTTTTATGTGTTTCGTGCAACGATTCAGACAAACCGGAAAAGGTAGGCATAGTTTTGTTTCCTTTGCAGACTTTCCTGAAGCCCCTAAATTAATAATGATCATAGTGACATTGGTAACATTGCATTAATGTTATAATATCTGATAGCCATTAGAGGGCACTCTCGTGCTGCATGTGGGTGTGTTTGCAGTGTGCAGAGTAAACGAGTAAAAAACGCTGTGCAGTCATGTCTCCGGTTCTTTCTGCGCATGCTCAGAACTTAACGGGATAATATGTGTTTTATATCATAATGATGCAAACAACATTATTTACATTTATCACATTACTGTGCTGGAAAACAATACAAATTAAATAAAAAAGAAGAAAAAGTGTAGAAGAAGAAAAGCGGGACAAAGACAGAGGTAATGCGATGTAATGAATGGTGATGATCATATAAATAAACTCAGTTTAGTAAAAGTTTGTGAAGAAACTTTATATTGGTCCAGTTTTTAAAGTTTATTCTAAAAGTTATAAATAGTGTAATAAGTGGACAAGAAATATGAGTTGTTCATGTCACACAGATTTTTTTATTTATTTTTTTTATCTCAATTCAGTGTCATTACAAAATAGGTTTATATTTGTAGAGATTTTATTTGGACAAACATATCGGACAAAAGAAATCAGCAACATATATTGGTCATCCTGTATCAGTCGACCTCTAGGTGTTAGTTTAAATGATATGCTCAGTTGTATGTATGAGATAATTGTAGTCTGGACGGTGAGACGCCACTAAGCGTTAATATTATAATAATTACACTGATCTATTAGAGACGCTTATCAGAAAAGTCCGAATCAAATCCACTCACAAGTGCAGCAGATTCATGTGATGTGAAATAAAGTCCTAATGGCAGCAGCATTATACAGTCATATATATATTTCTATAAAAGAGCTCTGATACGGATTTCAGTCTTTAAGAAGAACATCTTCAGAGGGGTTTTTTTCTCGTCCTGGTATCATAAGTGTAGATAAACATAGGTTGTGTTTAATTGACAGCCCTGATGAAGTCTGATGACCTGAAGAGGGTGGAGCTGAGACTTCAGACAGCAGACGGACTTCTGAGGAGGAACATCAGCACCACACGAGAGGTTAGAGGTCACCCAACCTGTAATTAATCCTGGAGGAATTAAGTGTGATTAGAGAGATAGCGATTTAAATGTATTAATGCAGCTGTGTGTGTGTGTGTGTGTGTGTGTGTGTGTGTGTGTGTGTGTGTGTGTGTGTGTGTGTATCAGGTGAGTGTACAGTTCAGTGAAGTGCTGATACACCTTCAGGACAGACTTCTGTCTTCAGAAGTCACACTCCTCACTGTCTCACACACACACACACACACACATAAAAAAAAATATATATATATATATATATATATATATATATATATATATATATATATATATATATATATATATATATATATACACATATAGTGTTGGGAGGTAACGCATTACTTTTGACAGTAACTAATACTGTAACGCATTATTTTTAAAAATAAAGTAACTTTGTTACCGTATGGTAACTTTTATAAAATGAATGAATTTGGGCTGAAGTGTAGACTACAGTCTGACCTGTTTACAGCAATGACGCATTGTAGGATTGGTGGATGAACCACTGTAAACACGAAGTAGACGCGCTGTGGGCGTGTCTCTGTTTATTCAGGTCTGTGCGGCAGTAATGGCGAGTCGAGGCGAGAGCAAGACGAGTTTCTCAAAGTGGAAATACGCTCATTATTTCACTTTAGTTGAGCATAAAGACAAAAACGTTTTAGTCTAATGTAAGCTGTGTCTTTCTGGTTTAAAGCTCGTATCTACTGCGATAAACAGCAACTCCAATCTGTTGAAGCTCCTCCAGAAACTCCATGCCTGAGGAGCTAGAAGCTAGAAGCTAACCCGGTGTTCTGTTCTACATTGTTGATAGTTTTTATACTTCAGCTGTGAAAGGAACATGTTTAAGAGCTCAACACAACAGCTTTTATGATGCAGAAGCCACTTTAGTTTTTGATTGTGAATATATTATTCAGCTTGTTTTGTTCTTTATTTCAGAAATCCTTGTGATATATTCAGTTTGTGCTGCTCTGACTTTAATAAAATAGTGTTTAAAAATGACTGTGTGTTTAAGTCAGTGTTGTGTTTGTAGACCATAACACATAAAAGGGCATTAATGGGAACATTTAAGAAGGTTCTTTGAAAAAGTAACTAAAAAGTTACTTTTAACAGTAACGCATTACTTTTTGGTGTAAATAATCAACAAAGTAACTGAGTTACTTTTTGAATGAAGTAACGAGTAACTGTAACTAGTCACTATTTTTTAGTAACGAGCACAACACTGTTCAGCACTGTGGAAACTGAAGTAATGACCTACTTGAGAACAGCCGAAACAGTAATGGAGATCCTTAAACAATTTGCCACAATAAAGGAAATTTCTCGGAAGATATGCAGCTACTCCATCCAGTCCACCTGTTGAGAGACTTTTCAGCCTGGGAAGTCTGGTACTGTCTCCAAAGAGGAACAAGCTGTCTGACCAAAGGTTTGAGAGACTTCTTCTCATGCAGTACAACCACTGGTTTGGAGGGTAAAACTCAAACAGTAAAAGCTCTAGAACAGAGTCCAGCTCCCTCTCATGTTCCAGATGTGCAGGATGTATCCATGGCTGCAGCACCTCAGAAGCGCTAAACCATTTACATGTTGGAGTCTGCAGATTTTGAAATGCAGATCCAGATGGCACGTAAGTGTTACACTCACACACACACACACACACACACACACACACACACACACACAAAAGCAGTTTCAGTAACAAAAAGTAAGCAGTTTCTCTCTCTCTCTCTCTCTCTCTCTCTCTCTCTCTCTCTCTCTCTCTCTCTCTCTCTCTGCAGATGATCACCTGTTGCCTCTGGTAGAGAAAATCCACCCGGCTAAAGCGAATAAAATTTCATGGATGCTGATTGGGAGTGAAAACTACTTTGAAATCATGAAGATGATTTCTGATCCTGATCTTCTGCGAGCAAAAGTGAGCGAACACACACACACACACACACACACACACACACACACAGTATATTTAGTAATGATTTGTAATAAGTGGTTGTAGTAACGAGTGTATTATTATGTTAAATAATATTATATTAATATGATGATTAAGTTTTGGTCATGTGGAAACAAAACCCCACCCACAAATTCCTTATTTACATCTATTCATAATCACACACATCACTCCTCGCTCCCAGCACATCAAATCCGCGTGCTTCTCTGCCCAGGCCCAGCGCACCTACAACTCCGGCACCGGTGCAACATGGACCCTGGATGCGGCCGCGGCGGAAGAGACAAGCCAAGCCCCGATCGAGGACGTCTCCACCTCCACCACCGGCCTTCGAGATCTCGGTTCTTCCGCCCTGATGGCCTGCACCCCAGCAGAGTTGGAGCAGCAGTGCTATCAGATAACATCTTTAGGATACTTCACACCATCTGACTGGTAAGACATCAAGAAATCTTCAACTATAAGAACACGCATACTACAGACCAAATAGTTACAAGTTCACACACAGCCCAGTTTATAGAAACCGTATCTATTCCTCATGTAGTAAAACCAAGAATTACATACACAAGATCCAGAAATAATCTTATTGCAGTTAAAACTGAAAAATGCCAGATAAACAAACACAACAAAGTTCTAAAGTTCGGTCTTTTAAACATTAGATCACTTGCACCCAAAGCACTGATTGTAAATGAGATGATCACAGATAATAATCTCTCAGCACTCTGTCTCACTGAGACCTGGATTAAACCAGGTGATTATATGGGTCTAAACGAGTCGACACCGTCAGGATATGTTTATAAGCATGAGCCTCGTCAGACTGGTCGTGGGGGAGGTGTAGCAACCATTTATAGTGCCTCTCTTAATGTTAGTCAGAGATTAGGATTCAGTTTTAAATCATTTGAAGTGCTCGTTCTCAAAGTTGTACTTTCAGACATGCATAGAAAACTCGCTCTGGTCACCGTGTACAGACCCCCAGGACCCTACGCTGATTTTCTTCAAGAGTTTGCTTATTTTCTTTCAGACCTCTTGATCAATTTTGATAAAGTGCTGCTTGTAGGAGATTTTAATATTCATGTAGATGATGTAAACGATGCTCTAGGATTATCATTTGTCGACTTATTAAACTCTTTTGGAGTTAAACAAAACGTCACCAGACCAACCCACCGTTTTAACCACACACTAGACTTAATAATATCCCACGGAGCAGACGTCACTGATATAGATATTTTACCTCAGAGTGATGACATCACAGACCATTACCTCATACTGTACACACTACCGGTAGAGCAGATTAACCGTGTTTCACCACGTTATCGACTTGGTAGGACTATTGTTCAGACCACTAAGGACAGATTCATAAATAACCTGCCTGATTTATCTCAATTTCTCACTAAACCCATAACTGCTAATAATCTTGATGAAATGACTAACAACATAGACCTTATCCTCACTAGCACATTAGACACTGTTGCCCCCATCCGGTTAAAAAAGGTTAGAGAACAAGCACCTGCACCTTGGTATAATAGTCATACGCATGCCCTAAAGAGAACAACACGTAATCTGGAGAGAAAATGGAGGAAAACTAAATTGGAGGTATTTAGAATTGCGTATAAAGACAGTATGCTTAGCTACAGACAGGCGCTAAAAGCTGCTAGAGCTAAACACCTGAGCAAACTCATAGAAAATAACAAAAACAATCCCAGGTTCCTTTTCAGTACAGTCGCTAAATTAACAACAAATCAGGGATCTGAAAAATGTGTTCCATCACAGTTTAGTAGTGAGGACTTTATGAATTTCTTCACTGAAAAAATAGATAACATTAGAAAAACAATTGTGTCAGTTCAACCTCTGACAGCATCTCCCGACACAATGGTACTTACAACCCCACAACTACACTGTTTTACATGTATAGGACAGGAAGAGCTGTATGATGCTATTATGAAAGCTAAATCAACAACATGTCAGTTAGATCCAATTCCCACTAAACTACTGAAGGAAGTGTTATATACAGCTGGTGAGCCTCTTCTCAATATTATTAACTCCTCACTATCGTTAGGTCACGTCCCTAAATCCCTCAAGTTAGCAGTTATTAAGCCCCTCATTAAAAAACCTAATCTGGATCCAAACACGCTATCGAATTACAGACCAATTTCAAATCTCCCATTTATGTCTAAGATTTTAGAAAAGATTGTCGCTGCCCAGCTATGTAACCACTTGCAGGAGAACAATATCTTTGAAGAGTTTCAGTCAGGTTTTAGGCCCCATCATAGCACAGAAACTGCTCTAGTTAAAATCACTAACGACCTGTTTTTAGCTTCAGACCAAGGCTACATCTCCCTATTAGTTTTACTAGATCTTAGTGCTGCGTTCGACACTATAGATCATGATCTTCTCCTCGATCGCTTACAGAATTACATCGGTATTCAGGGACAGGCATTAAGCTGGTTTAAATCCTACCTGTCCAATCGTTACCATTTCGTAGATTTAAATGGAGAGCTATCCAGGATAATGCTAGTAAATTATGGCGTGCCACAAGGGTCAGTTCTAGGACCCCCGCTTTTCACAATATACATGCTTCCATTAGGAAATATTATTTGAAGGCATGGAATTAGCTTCCATTGTTATGCTGATGATACCCAGCTATATATTTCATTCAAACCAGGCGATACAGCTCAATTAGCTCGCATAACTGAGTGTGTTGAAGAAATAAGAGATTGGATGACCCATAACTTTCTGCTATTAAATTCTGATAAAACAGAGATTTTGCTCATCGGCCCAAAAAATAGTCCACAGAAGCTCCAGCATCTCAGCCTGCATTTAGACGGTTGTTCTGTAACTACTAGTTCAACGGTAAAAGACCTGGGAGTTATTTTAGACAGCAACTTATCTTTTAAAAATCACATCACTCAAGTTACAAAAACAGCCTTCTTTCACCTTAGTAATATTTCTAAGCTAAGAAATATGTTATCTATATCTGATGCAGAGAAGCTCGTCCATGCGTTTATGACCTCTAGAATAGACTACTGTAATGCATTACTAGGTGGATGTCCTGCATCATTAATAAACAAGCTTCAGTTAGTTCAGAATGCTGCAGCCAGAGTTCTTACTAGGTCAAGAAAACACGATCATATAACCCCAATCTTATCGTCCCTACATTGGCTTCCTATTAAGTTTCGAATAGACTACAAACTACTGCTACTCACTTATAAAGCACTAAATGGTTTGGCTCCCATGTATCTATCCAGTCTCTTAACACGCTACAATCCGTCACGCTCCCTGAGATCTCAAAACTCTGGGCTTCTAGTAGTTCCTAGAATAGCAAAGTCCACTAAAGGCGGTAGAGCATTTTCACATTTAGCTCCTAAACTCTGGAATAGTCTTCCTGACAGTGTTCGGGGCTCAGACACACTCACCCAGTTTAAGTGTAGATTAAAAACATATCTTTTTAGCAAAGCCTACACATAACACACATCACACACATCACATCACAACCTTGTGCTCCAGAATATATGATTACATGCACATTATCAACTTGTGCTGTTAATATCATGAACAGCAGCTACGCTAATTCCTCTCCACTGCTTCTCTTTCTCTCCCCATCCCGAGGCTTCCTGAGGTTTGGCCAGCTCCAGTCACGTCCCACCTCGTGAAGATTATGGACCTATGGATGATCATGGAAAAGTAGATGCCGAGTGTTTAAAGGCCCTGGCATGGAGAAGCTGATGCTGGATCTATGATGATCACAAATTGTTCTGTATTGTTGAAAGATTTATGACCAAACTCTTGATGTCACCCATATGAGGATGGGTTCCCCTTTGAGTCTGGTTCCTCTCAAGGTATCTTCCTCATATCATCTAAGGGAGTTTTTCCTTGCCACTGTCGCCACGGCTTGCTCATCAGGGACAAACGCACACCATTCACCTTCACTGTTGTTTTCTGTAAAGCTGCTTTAAGACAATGTCTGTTGTGAAAAGCGCTATACAAATAAACTTGACTTGACTTGACTTGACACACACACACACACACACACACACGCACACACACACACACATGATGTGTAGACTAAAACTCCTCTGCATTTTTCTTTCAGGAAACAAAGATGCTCTTTGGCACAAAGAAAAAGAGGAAGAACAAGAAGAAAAACATATATTTATAATAATAATAATAATAATAATAATAATAATAATAATTTCAAAAAATATGATATTAATATTGCTTGTTATTATATTTTTTATGTTTATATATTTCTTTTTTTCTTTTTTTATTATTATATTATTTAGGATAATAAATAAAGACAATCCACAATGTAAATGTTTTCGAGTGTTTTGAATCGTGATTATTAAACATTTTATAAGAACTTTAAGAGGAACTTGTCAAGTGATTGTGATACACATGCATGAAAGAAGAACATTTTAATAAATATTTTCCTGAAACCAGCAACAAATCAACATCACACTTTTAAACCTTCATTTATACATATTTATAAAATCAAAGCTTTTAATGTATCAATATTTTTAAAACTACAAAAGCTCTTTTTTAGCCAGTGACATACAGTGCAGTATTATAGCCTGATGATTTTCATTTCTTTCATAGAGATTTTATACAAATAGTTTGTAATTCTTCTTTCTAATTTTATTCTGCATGTGCGGGTGTTTCCTCTATTTGTGCACCAGCTCTCATAACAGTTCCTACTGCTGTAACTGTATAATAAAGGCATTTAAAACACTATAAATATATAAAAAGTGTCTACGTCCAGCTGGTTCAGCATCTCCATCATGAATTCCACTGATGCTTCATCTGCTTTAGAGTCACGTGAGCTCCATCCACCAACACTACAGGGATGTGGAGCTCACTGCCACGTACCGTTTCATTTCACTAATTCTCCAGGGCAGACCCCCGAGTAGATGTCAGAGGGGTAGAATCAAATCTGCCCTTCCCAAGTGATGTTATTGGAGTAAACATGAATAAACCTCTACCTTTTCCCAAATCATCCCCTTAATCCTTTTTTAAAGGAAAGAATAGTATGTAGAAATAAAATCCACCCTCCTATAAAATCTACAGCTTTAAACCCAACTTGTAATCTCACTGAACTGAAGCATTGATTCACTTAAATCATAGTACATTTGTATCATTTGTAATGTATTATTAGTGCAGTTGCAGCTAAATGTAGAGCTGCTACTAGATGAAAAGGATTAGAGGTGATGTGGGGCTTTTGTGTGTGTTTTCAGAAGAATCCAGACTCTGGTGAGGACTATGAGGTCTGTGCTGATGATCACTAAATTGACTGAAGATCACGTTCAGGTTCTTAGTGGTTTTTGATGATGAACATAATCAGGATCCCCACTCTGTTCAGATTGAGTTTATAATTGTTTACATCATTTAACAAACATTTAAAATATATATATAAATAATAAGGATAATAATAATGAAGATGATAATGGGTTCAGCAGGTTCACAGAATAATTCATGAGTCACTGTTCTATGTACAATAAAACATTTTATTTTTAATGACTGAAAATGCTACAACAATGTCAAACGATAAATTATAATTGATGCAAACACACAAAGGTACAAATACAAATACAAAACAATAGATACAAATAGCAGTAAATCCACAAAAGTAAAATCATAACACAACTATATAATATTAGCACAAATATTTATAAACAGTAAAATGATATCAAGTCTCTGAGTGGCTTAAAATACCGGAAATAAATAATTAGAGGAGCAGAACTGGAATAAACAGCAGGTGTGGCTGCAGATGAAGGACTGGATGCAGATGAAGGACCGGATGCAGATGAAGGACTGGATGCAGATGAAGGACTGGATGCAGATGAATCACTGGATGCAGATGAAGGACTGATGAAGGACTGGATGCGGATGAAGGACTGGATGCAGATGAAGGACTGGATGCAGATGAATCACTGGATGCAGATGAAGGACTGGATGCGGATGAAGGACCGGATGCAGATGAAGGACCGGATGCAGATGAAGGACTGGATGCGGATGAAGGACTGATGAAGGACCGGATGCAGATGAAGGACCGGATGCGGATGAAGGACCGGATGCAGATGAAGGACCGGATGCAGATGAAGGACTGGATGCAGATGAAGGACCGGATGCGGATGAAGGACCGGATGCAGATGAAGGACCGGATGCAGATGAAGGACTGGATGCAGATGAAGGACTGGATGCAGATGAATCACTGGCTGAAGGAGATGGACTTTGACTACCAGGCTGTAAAGACACATATTGTATATTATTAACTTAAGAATAATAATGATGATGATAATGACATATGAAGGTCTTTTTCAATTACATGAATCTGCATTGGTACATTTACATTAGGTTTGGCTGCTGAATTCTTGCTGAAGGATCCAGCAAACTATGACTTTGTAAACTGTGTGCTGAAAATGTAAAGATCTGATTTCCCTTTTGAAGAAAACACAAAATCTTCCATCCAATAAAAGACAATATGACTAAAAAATATAAAAATAATGAATGAGCAGTGATAATGTAAGTGCAGGCTGTATAATGGTGGGGGTGGAGGTAGGGGGCGCTACAGCAGTAGGAGTGGAGTAAAGCAGGTGGAAAACTTGCAGCAGGTGGAACACTTACAACCTGGTAAAAGAACAATAAAGAGTGTGGAACACAGGTTTTATTTACCTTTTAGTCCTGGTATATTTTGCAGATCTAAATAAGAAGAAACATCGCAAAATCTAACATTCATACATTAATATGTTTAATCCACAATCATCTCTGTACACTAGTGAGAGTCTGAGGGCAGAAGTGAAGTGATATGAAGATCATGAGCTCTTCTACAGCTTACTGGTAAGTGTGCCATTACTGCCACCTAGCGGATAATTAACAAATAAACTCTCAAATACAGGTAGATTCACACCTGTATTGTATTGTATTGTATTGTATTGTATAGTATGTTGTATCCTCAAAGAAACACTTAAACAAATAGAAGACAGTAAAAGAAAAAGGGGGAAAAGAAAATTACTGTAAACTGGTTTTCATAGAACATGTAGGAATTTGAAGCAGAAGGCAGAACAAGAAAAACACAGGTAGGAACCGAACCTCAGACCCCACTGTAATGTAGAACACAGACACACTGTATGACATTAAATCAGTTCACATTTATTAACAACATCCCGACTTCCCAAGCCATGGCATAATGACACCAGACTCTTTCTCCAAATAATTATAGAGGATCCTCACATACACAAAGCTTCTGTGTCTAAACTGCAATTTCTTGGGGCATCTGATATCAGAACAATGTAAAACTTAAAAGAAAAAAAAAAGGCAGGCAAAACATCCCTTTGCCCAAGACCAAGGAACAGCTCATGTATTTCCTAGGAATGTGGTTGCAGGAATTTTCAAGACTGGAAACTTCCCATATGAATTATCAGGAATATTTAGGTATTAACAGGAATGAATGGAAATACAGTTGGAATTTACAAAATTGCAAGTTATCCTATAACAGGGAACTTAAATGTAGTTAAAAAATAACTTGCTTGATAATCAACCAGATTGAATGCAGTTTCAGTTGAATTTCTACCTGCACATTCATCAATCACATGCACACAGCACACTTACTGCAGGGCTCCTGAGACCGTACCCCTACATGCACTGTGTTTTCTTCATGTAAACAATGAGTCACGCCTCAAAAAAGGGTAAAAACCACTGCCTTATGGGTAATAAAAGACCAATAATCAGGATCTCAGGTCTACATTCCTTACTATTGAAGTAAACAGGACCAATACAGAACAGTTCATCAAACAGGAAGTCACTTATAGTTACTCAAGTACAGTAACGAAGTACATTTACTCAAACACTTTACATCACACACACACACACACACACACACGTGCTCAGCTCTGCTCGGTGTCTTTCTCCTTTTTCTCCTCGTCACCAGTCACTAAAACAGAGCACACTGATTAGTCCCATCAGCCACAGATCTGCTTCTCACCGCTCGTTTCCCCCCGGCTCCACCCTCCATTCACCAACCGCCGCTCGTGCACGCACCCGCTGCTCCATCCAGCAGTAGTGTTTAGGTGTTGTGAGGTGAATCCAGTGTTAACCCTGTCAGAATGACTGCTGAAAGATCATCCACTTTCTTGTGCCAATCCATGCGATTAATTATAAAGTACAGATGTTTAAGTGAATCAGGTTCTGCCCCACATTAACTGTCAGCTATATTGCTTTCAGAGCTCAAAATGAACAAAGCACTAAAGCTGCAAGAAAATACCTCAACTTCAGTTTCTGTCAAATTCCTTTTCTTTAAGGACATCAAACATCACTGACTTTACTAAAGTGGATTTCAAGAAAAAAAATACCATCATCGAATGCTCTCTGTGATGAAGAGACATTAGACATGATTGAAATTCAAAATCTTTATTTATTTAAATAAATAAAAAAAATGAAGATGGTGAAACAACATGCAGACTAAAGTACATGAAACGTTCGTATTTCACCATCTTCCTCTATTCCTGAATCATTTTCCATTTCTTCAAGTTTCTTCAACAGATCCTCGAAGCTGTCGACATCAAAGGCTGGTACAGAATCCAGGATCTCTGTGCTGTTGTGGGGGTCTTCAGTATGATTCTGGGCTCCAGACTGGTTAAAAAAGCCATATTCCTCATTCAAAATGGAAAAGATGTCGTTGTTGAGCAAAGTGATTTCCTCCTCGTCCTCGAGCTGAACCTCACTGCTTGTACACTCAGACCCATAGCAGGTGCTGTAAACAGAAGTGCACAATTTTAGCTGCATATTAAAGTAAATGAGTGGCGATTATGGCGATTATTTAAGATGCAGAGTAAAACTTCATTTGCATGTCATTCTTCTGAAACTGTTCCAATGCAGTTTACTAACTCACTTGGTCTGGCAGAAAGTCGACTCAGAAACAGAAGGGAAAAGAGGAGGATCAAAGCAGAAGTCTTTAGGAGACAGCAGTTCTTGGTGGCTAAGGCCGGGGAACTGATCACTAACTTCAGGCACGAGGTCATGAACTGGTACTTCTTCTGGCATGTTCATGACTATGTGGTGGTTTGGTTGATGATCAGGTCTCCTCTGTGAGTCACTACTCTGAAAACTGCCTTTTCTCCTTCCCTTCTTTGGAAGCGGTTTATAAACCCAATCTACATGATAGAAAAGAAGAATTTAAAGAGTAAGAAGCAACATAAAAACAATAAAAGTGTCAGAATTGATGCGTTTGTTTTGTTATTTTGTAATTTGTCTATAAAGAAAGTTCACCTACCAGGAAACAACTGTTTGTGTTCCTGTTTAAGCCTCCATGATTCAGTGTAGTAGGGTTTCTTCTGTTTCTCACTCAGTTTGTTCCACTCGATCCCAAGCTGCATGCTGATCTCTGCAGAGCTGCTATTTGGATTGGCCTTGGAAAAGATGGGCCTCTGTTTTCTCGCCCAAACCATGTAGGCATTCATTGGCCTTCTGATGTTGCCTTTTTTATCTCTGCACTTGGCAACGTTAAATTTATCTACAAAATAAAAGCTGTTACCCGTCTTATTATCTGTCATTATTTCTCCTTCTTTTTTCTGAAAGTCGCTCTTTCTGGCTGAAAAATCTTTTTTTGTGTCTTGGAGAGCGGATTGTTCAAAACATTGACGCTTATCACTAAAAACAATTAAAAACATTTCAGCTGTTTGTTTGCGCTTCATTGCTGTGATCAGTAAATGTTTGTGTTGAACAGCAGCACAACAAAGTTGTCATGACAATAAAAGCCAGTTGAGGGCGCTATCAGAGATACCGACGTCACAAAAGAGGCGGGGCTTCAATGATTCGAACGCAGACGCGGAAGCTGAAAACGGGTGGTGTTAAGACAAGGAAGTGGTGTGTGATTGTAAACCCTACACGAGTTTCTATAGCGCTCCTTTGTTTAGACACAGTAGGGTATTAAAATATTTAGAATTATATTATTTAATAGAAAACACGTGTTTGCAGTTTGGAATGTGATTTTGATAAAAAATTGTGGGGTTTAATTTGAGGTGTAATTAGTTAGTACTGCATGTGGTGACCTCTTGTTGTTATACTTAAAGTGACCATTAGGGGGAGTAGAAGTGCATTGAAAATAGAGAATGAGAGAACACGTGATTAGCGCGTCAGATGTGTGTTATGAGCTATTCGAAAATATATCATTCATTCATGCTACCTGGCCTCGCTTCCTTCTGTTTCCTGACAACACTGCACTTTTAACAAGACTTTATTTAATTTCCCTTAGATTATTCATTATACTTACCTTCTCTGAACACAAACAGATATTTTACTTAAACACATGGTAGTATTTATAGTCTCTTGTCATTCTTCAATCATAATTATCGACTTAAGATGTTTGTAAGCAAGAAATTATCATAAGGATAAAATAATCTGGTAAATTAATCACAAGGTAAATTAACTTTAATACATATTTTTTATTGAATACAATCAAGTCCAAAAATGTATTTAAAAAAGAAAAAACATTAATGAACGATGTGATTGATTTTGATCTGCTGCCAGTCTTTTTACAAGCACTTAGTGTTTTCTCAACTGGTCCACGACTGCACCATAATATGTATGGGATTTTTATATTGGTATTAAAATAAGAAACTAAACTCCTATAAAATCATCTCAGCAGTAATAAAATCAAGATTTGGTGATTTCTGTAAAAAGTTTGGTGTGGAATGGACGTCTCTGTTCACCTGTGTACAGCAGCACATGGGGAGGACAACAAATAATGACAAGAAACAAAAAAGTGACAAACTTCATTTGGATTTGACTTTTCCTCCATCACCCTTATAACTGACATGCCATCATTATACACACACAATGAATGTAACACTGATTTGAGGTGATCCATGAAAAAAAAAAAACACTTTCTATTAGTCAGTTCTATAAATGTTAGTTTTAAGATTAATGAGGCATAAAAACAATTCAAATGTTTACACGTGAGATTCGTAACACCACTTTCACAAATACAAAGTGCCCTAGTGTGAGATTTGATCAGTTCACAGCAAAAACAACTTCCTCCTTTCTGCAAAATCTTAATATTTAAATTCTTGTTTGGTCAATTATTCCCTGGTTCTCCTACAGCTGATGTTCTACTGTATACACAACACATCATCTACAGGAATCTTTGATATCCCCAGTACTGAGGTGAGATACTGAACAGAAACGAGTGAGATGAGACTTTAAACTGTTGCTCAGAGACGAGACCATAACATCTTCTCTTCATCTTCTTCCTCTTGATCTTCTCATCTTTTTCCTTCTTCTTCTGATCCCCTGGTGTTGGACAGAAATCCCTCTGTAACCTATAACATAAAGCTGTTCAAACACTATGTGCTCTGTATTCATCTCTATGTGAGGCTCATGACTGGTAGGAGACGAGCTGCTTGGAGGACACCGAGTCCTCACAGGGGACGAGCTGCTTGGAGGAGACGAGTCCTCACAGGGGACGAGCTGCTTGGCGGAGACCGAGTCCTCACAGGGGACGAGCTGCTTGGAGAAGACCGAGTCCTCACAGGGGACGAGCTGCTTGAAGGAGACTGATGCTGTATCCTGTCTCCGTCTTCCTGTGTCTGAAGAGACAAACACACAGTGAGATGCGTCTCGTGAAAGGAATCTATAATCAATATTACCTTCACCACCAGCTTGTGTGTTTAAACCTGAATAAATCCTCTATTAAACAATTAAAAACATTTTAACAAGTTATCACAATTTATATTTGAGTAAATATTTGAACACTTTGTCTTTTCCTAACACTGTTTATCAGTTCATTTCTGCTGAACTGAAGCCATTTTTCTTTCCTCTCAGTTTAACAGCAGTTACTGAAGCACACGAAGGAACAACTCAGTCATACACTACACAGATTTTTAGTAAACTATAAGTAAAATTATGTACTAATGTAACTTATGATATCTTATTAAATATAGTTTTATTCATCTTTTAGTCAAAAAGTAGACGTTTCTAATAAAATAAACACAAAAGCAGCGCTAGCAAACCCGGCTAGCATGAGGCTAATGATGATGTCTCCTACACCATTAGCCGAAAGGTCCATTTCTGCTCACTGCAACATTTATGGAAATATTATCACTCTTTATTATCATTCTTTATTTATTTTAGACAAATGTAACCACTTTTTCCTTCAAGTCTGTTATCTTTATGCTAATGATCAGGAGGGAAAACAAAATGAGGAACATCGCTTTTCCCCTCTTCACTCAGGTACCGATGGTCCTCATCACCTTTCCGCCTGTTTGGGGATTTTATGGGTGATTTGTTTCTCAATAATAATAATAATAATAATAATAATAATAATAAAAATAATAATAATAATAATAATAAATGATCAACTCTGTGTTTTAAAGAGAATAAAATTCATAAAGCTCAGAAACTCACCGTTCCAGGGGTCGTACAGTTCGCTTCATCCCGGCAGAGGGTCTTCATCCTCCACCTGGAACACGGCGTCTCTCGGAGCTACAGGAGGAAAATCCAAGTGATGCTGAGGAAAGAAAAGTCCAACAAAATAATATCAAATATATAATATAAAATATTTCATATAATAAAAATCAAAAGTGATCTTTCAGAGTTGAATCCCAGTGGAAACGCGACTGATCCGAAGCTGCTGCTTGTCAGCTGATACACACTGTGTGTTCAAAAGTATTTGGACACTTGTCTTTTCCAGCCAGATGTGGTTCATAAATTCACATAATTCACATGCACTTTAATGCACCATACAGCCAATTAACATGCAAACTGTTGAAACACTTCATAGAAACAGAATGTAGAATCACTGAAAGCATTTTAAATAGGATTTAAATACCCGCTACAGAGGGAAGCAGGAGCTTTTCTGTAGCTATTATTGCTTTTATGTTCATGGCACAGGACCAAATATCAGTTTATTTTATCTTTCCATAATGAGCTGAAATAAAACATAAATGCTGCGGTGCCAATGAAAGATTAAGGAGAAAAAGAGTCTCCAGGGACCATGATGATTTCTTGGCCTGGATAATGACTGGTTAATAAGCTGATTTAGATTCCTACAGCTGTGCTCCTGGATCTATGTGCTGAATTGGGTCCAGTACTACAGAGGGAAACACACCAGAACCATGCCATCCCCATCCAAATACAGGTCCTCACCACTCTGGGGTTAATGACAACAGGTTGTTTCTAGTAAGAAATGGAAGACAGGGAAATACATTATATAAATATTATATATAATCAACTTTTTTACAAAGATCTTCTTTAGATATAATATAATTCTATTAAATCTCATGCTATAGGTCTGGTATCTGCCCCTGAGTGCCATAATGCCTGTCATTTTGGATGTTATTATTAAGGTGGGTAGTCAATACATCAGGTTTCCCTTCACTGTGGCACACTGACCTTCTTCAGCACATGATTCCTTTATCCTGACACATAGCAGTGTAGGGAACAGACTACAGGCAGCTGCAGGACGTGATGACTGGCTTCTTGGTGACTTTAACAACATGTAGAAATTGTAAACATTGTCCTGATGTAGTCTATAATATGACAGGTGACAGAGGCTTCACCCCTCAGATGCTCCTCACCTCCTGAAATGCAGATGTGGAGCTCTGGATGTCTCAGCTGGCAGATTTCTATACCACCCGGAAAAAGTGCGTAAGATTATCAGGGTGTGTGGTGTTTTGCACAATGTGGCACTGAGGACCAGTTTCCCTCTCCCTCCTGACCTCCCTCCCCCTCAGCATTATGACCCCGAGCCACAGCCCCCTGCCCCACAAGAGGAATATAAACTTAATGGAAGAATCCATGAGGAGGTCATACGGCGTTTGTAAGAAAGACAAAAATCATGGTTGTTAATAGTGTTTATTGTGTCTCATTGTAGAAAAAGATTAAAATCAAAATTAAAAAAAAGATTAAAAAAAGATTTGACAAAACAGAAATAAAAAATTATCGAAAGACGAGACAATCTACAAGATACAATAGCTTTACACTCAGCCTTATACTATTGACTATAAGTGTAAAACTATCATAAATAGCAATAAGAGAAACAGAAAGAGGAAAAAGGCATGTTCAGACGCTCTGTTTCTCTTGTCGGCTTCTTCTTTTTCTATTTCTCCTTTTCTTTTGAAGGTTTTTTTGTCTCAGCTGAGCAACAATTTCCTCCCATCGCTCTCGGACCTTCATATAATGTTCTGTTTTATTCTCTGAAGTCTTCTTTTCTTCCTCACAGAGATTCTGGGTATCCTGGAGCTCCATGGTGGTCTGTTCCAAAGTGACCTCAAGCTGAGCAACATGTTCCTCTAAATTCTTTTGTTCTCTCGTCCAGCTCTCTCTCTCACAGTCTACAGTTTTCTCCAGTTCCTCATGGATTTTCAGGGAAGACTGGAGCTTCGTGGTGGTCTCTTCCAACGTGACCTCAAGCTGAGCAACATGTTCTTTCAGTTGTTCTTGCTCTATCATCCAGGTCTCTCTCTCACATTCTACAGTTTTCTCCAGTTCCTTATGGATTTTCAGGGAAGACTGGAGCTTCATGGTGGTCTGTTCCAACGTGACCTCAAGCTGAGCAACATGTTCCTCCAGTTGTTTTTGTTCTCTCCTCCAGCTCTCTCTCTCACATTCTACAGTTTGCTCCAGTTCCTCATGGATTTTCAGGGAAGACTGGAGCTCCATGGTGGTCTGTTCTAAAGTGACCTCGAGCTGAGCAACATGTTCCTCCACTTTCTCTTGTTCTCTGTTCCAGGTCTCTTTCTCACAGTCTACAGTTTTCTCCAGTTCCTTATTGATTTCCAGGGAAGACTGGAGCTCCATGGTGGTCTGTTCCAAAATAAACTCAAGCTGAGCAACACGTTCCTCCAGTTGTTGTTGTTCTCTCGTCCAGCTCTGGCTTCTCTCAGTTATGTCCTTTTCCTGCTGCTTTCGTTTAGAAGCCAAAGTAGCCTCCAACTTTTGCACCGTCTGTAGCAGAACGGCTTTCTCTTCTTTCTCTTCTGTTATCTTCTCTATCATTAGATTAGAAAATGCATCCAAGTCTTCTCCTACTTTCTCCATGAGTTCCAGCTTCTCCTTCATTTCAGCAATCTGCTTAGATTTCTTTGTTCTTCTGCTTTGAAAAAACTTTCTCAACCTTCTGAAGAGCTCCATGTTTATGCCTCTTTACTCACACGCAAAAACCTTGGAAATGAGAGAAACAAAGACGCGTTCCCAATTATAGACGTTGCCTTACTGTGACGTCACAGACGGAGGGCGGGGCATCTCCCTGTGATGTCACAGTAAGGTCGTAACCCGGTCTCTCTTGAACTGACACTATGCGCATGCGCACATTACAGAGGTAAGGAGCGGATAAAACATCATGTCTTCACAGCTTTTCTGTTGTTCCTGAGAGAAGAGCGATATTACAGTCATAAATAAGATAAAAACGGCTGTAAACTGTGTATAAAGCGAGTGAATTCGAGTTGAGAACCGGAAGTTGACCGGAGTGACTCTATGAATGTTGCAGAATCATAAATGACCAGTAGGTGGCAGTGTGATGTGTATTAGAGCTCACTGTCACAGCAGGTAATTAGAAGTAGTGGAGCTCTAATGACGTCATTAATAGCGAGGACAAGACACACAGCAGTTTGGGATTCTTTTATTGACTTTATTGATTAATTGATTTGGAGTATGATTGTGTTTCTGATCAAAGTAAGTTCATGTGTATGGAGTAAAAACAACCTGTACATTTCTCACTTCCAGACAGTATTATGAGATGTTCATCTGCTGGAAGTTCATGTTTAATGCTGCATGTTTTATAGGATTTATGAGCTGGAAGAAATGTTTTACTTTTAAATGTTTTCTTTTAACCAACTGGTGCATTTTTATCTATATGCTTCAAATGAGTTTTATAAAAAACACATTTTTACTTATAAAAAATAAAATGTTATTCTGAGTAAAACCAATTGTTTATTAAATGCATTATTCACTAAATAAACATCAATGAAAACTGAATGATTTGTTTTTATTGAATGTAAAAATATTAATTTGAAGATAATTGAACTTAATGAATCGAATAGTTTTGGATTAAATGAAGACTTTACTGAACTAAACAGCACTGAATTCTCCTTTAAATCAACTTAAGTTTACTGAACTAAATACTGTTACTTATATGAAAATAAACCCGGTTTCTTGAACCCTGTTCGGTTTCAGCCCCACTTTTGGGCCTCACAGCTGAAAATGACCTTCCTGACTTTCAATGGTAAAAGTTCCTGACAACAGTGTGCTACATACACAATTTACATCTCTTTTGAAACAACACACTTTGGGCTTTACATCATCCAAAGATGCAGAAGTTCATTAGAAAAAAATGTGTACGTCATAAAACATATTATTTTAATATATAAATACATGAATTCGGTCCTGAAACAATCCAGAATAGTGACGGGTTAAAAGTCACATGTGTAATGAGTTTATATTTCAACTTTGAAGAAAATACAATAAAAACGAGATTCCTATAAACATTATTCTGAGACTGTGTGTAGTCCTTTTCTCCCTCCGTCTGTTTGAGGAAAAAGCAGCCTGATAACCAAATGTACTGGGAATAATAACATTCACACAATAAGCATAAGACTGGTATTTGAACATTAGAAAAACAGTAGAAGAAAAAAGTAATGAAAATAAAAGTAGCACAATGCTTCCTTCAGTGCCTCTGTGAATGATGGAGCACATCTGGACCTTCCTTTTATCCTTCCATTCTACAAACAGCACATCCTCTTCTCTCAGCCAGTGATGAGGCCTCGAGGAGCTTTTTTCAGAAGCTTGTTGGTGATGGTTTGAGGGTTTGTGGACTGAATTTTCCCACATGCTCAGATGTTCTTTTTTAGGAGATCTCTAAACAGTGCTGGACTTGTGTAGAAGTCGTCAACGAACAGTTTGTAGCCCGTTCCCAACATCTTCTCATCAACAAGTGGCATGACAGATGGTCTACAGACTGGCTGGGGTGTAAAATCCTGATTCCACCTCTCTTCAGGTGTGTTGGGGGATACAACCAGTGAAGACTGGGATTTTCTGTCTCTCACTCTTACTGGTAGAGCTGAAACAGGTGCTGAGTTTGGAGACTGCTTGAACCTCTTTTCTGGTTGATGGCTGGTGTGTGGAACCCACTTCTCCTCAGAAGATTCAACTAAATGACTGTTGAAAGACAAAGAAAGAAAAAAATAGCATTGTATATCAAGTACATACTTTTGTAGTAGTATGAAATCAGGAAGGGGGCAAACACTTTTTCACACCACTATGTATATTTATTTGCATGTTTGTCACACTTTAATGTTTCAGATCGTCAAACTAATTTAAATATTAGTAAAAGATACACAAGTGAACACGACATGCAGATTTTAAATGAAGGTTTTTATTATTGAGGGGAAACAAAATCCAAATCTACATGGCCCTGTGTGAAAAAGTGTTTGCCCCCCTGTTAAAACTGTGCTAACTTTATCACACCTGAGTTCAATTTCTCTCACCACACACAGGCCTGATTACTGCCACACCTGTTCACAATCAAGAAATCTCTTAAATAGGACCTGCCTGACAAAGTGAAGTCGACCAAAAGATCCTCAAAAGCTAGACATCATGCTGAGATCCAAATAAATTCAGAAACAAATGAGAAAGAAAGTAATGGAGATCTATCAGTCTGGAAAAGGTTATAAAGCCATTTCTAAAGCTTTGAGACTCCAGTGAACCACAGTGAGAGAAATTATTCACACATGGCAAAAACATAGAACAATGAAGAACCTTCCCAGGAGTGACCGGCTGACCAAAATTACCCCAAGAGCACAAGGACGACTCATCCAAGAGGTCACAAAAGACCCCACAACAACATCCAAAGAACTGCAGCCTCACTTGCCTCAGTTAAGGTCAGTGTTCATGACTCCACCATGAGAAAGAGACCATTTAAAAACTGCATGTTCACTTGTGTTATTGTTACTAATATTTAAATGAGGTTGATGATCTGAAACATTAACGTGTGACAAACATACAAAAAAATAAGAAATCAGGAAATTGCAGTTGCTCAGCTGGAGGTCACTTTGGAACAAAACCAGCATGGAGCTCCAGGATTCTCTAAATCAGTGTGAGAAAGAGAAGAAATGTGCAGAGCATCAGAGAAATATGAGAGAAACCCAATGTTGAACCTCTTCATGTCTAATGATTCAAAATCAAAGAAAATGTCCAAAATAATGAAATATTAAATTATTCAACAATTTTGTGTTTTTGTTACTATAATAAATATAAAAGTAATGAAACCTGTTCAGGGGGTGTCCCAATACTTTTGGTGATATAGTGTATCACTTCATTTGTGCTGGAACAGTTTTCTCTTTACAGGATCTGTACCTCAGGTATGAGAAAATATGACTATAACACACTGATAACACACTTACCAGGCAAGACTTCAGGAAGTTTCCAGACTTTTCCCTCATAAACAAAGGTAGACCTTCTGAGAGCTCTAGATTTTCTTTGAGCAGCACATCAGAAGCCTGAAAGACAGAAAAAGTTCAAACCTTCAGATTCATGGCTACTGAAAGTTGAAAGGTCGCTGGTTGTCAGCTCGCAATCTTTAAAAGGACAATTGATCGTGTCATGACCTCCACAAACGATTTCTGAGATGGTTTCAAAACTGTGGTATTTAAACTCGTACACCTTCACCACTCCACTGCTCTCCCTCTCATCCACACCTGTCTACTGACTTTCATTTTCCTTCTCTCCAGGACGCACCTCCACGTCTCCAGACTCTTCTCAACCTGCTCCCTACTCTCACCACGAATCACAATACCGTCGCCAAACATCATAGTCCACGGAAAGACTCCTGTCTGAACTCGTCCGTCCTCACGTGCCTCTGCATGCTTTATTACGGATCCTTTGCACTGTGGTTTAGAAGGGGCATTGTGAACATTAATGATCTTTTTCAGAAGAATACATTTGTTACTTTTTCCTACCTGTCAGAAAAATTCAACCTCCCTAAAACTCTTTTTTTTCCGATATCACCAAATTCGTGATTTGGTATGGAACGCATCCAGTTTAAATTGTTGCATAGAGTGTATTGGACAAAGACCAAACTATCTAAAATTAACCCTGGTTTGGATCCAACTTGTGATCGTGTCGGCGGCTCCGGCTACTCTTTATCATACTTTTTGTCTTTGCCCAGCCTTGACCTCTTTCTGGACATCAATTTTTAAATCAATCTCTGAATACTTCATTTTAGATATTAAACCATGTCCCCTAATAGCATTATTTGGACTCAAGCCCACAAATCCCTCATTGTCATCCTTACAATCAAACATGCTCGCCTTTTGTTTAATAGTAGCAAAGAGACTTATATTACTGAATTGGAAGAATCCTCACCCACCCAGTTCTTCTCATTAGATACATGACCTGTCTCAGTTTATTCAAATAGAAAAGATCAGATTTACATTACTTGTTATTACGGAAAATTTTACACCACCTGGCAACCATTCTTATCATATTTAAGAGAAAGAGGAAAATAAAATCCTGTTCTCTTTGTTTAGCCTTTTTGAGCTCTTCCCCTTGCCCCTGACTTCTTGGTAGATGTAGAAAGGAGAAAGGAAAACATATCTTTGAGAGTTTTAATGTACTTAGGTGCAAAATCTTTTATTTTGTTTTATTTTTCTTTTTTTCTCCTGTTCTTGATGCTCATATTCATGATTGTGATTGTGTGTATAACTTAGAAAGAGAGAGACCAATTTCTTGTTGTTGGACTAAATTAACCACTGTATCATTGTCTTTCTCGCCTGAGTGTCTCTGTTTGAAGTGCATCAATAAAAAAGAGTTGAATAATAATAATAATAATAATAAGAAGAAGAAGAAGAAGAAGAAGAAGAAGCCAAGTGATTTTGAAATGTTTTGCCGGTGTCTATGATGACAGGTGGGTCCATGTAATACACAAACGCCAAGTGTTCAAGGGAAGCAAATAGAAGCAAGACTGCTTCTATGCTAGAAGAACGATAGTGTTTTGAACTTCTCAGCAAACCGGTTCATTCTCCTGCTCTACTGAAACTGTGAATGTATGCAAAAGTGCAAACAGTGACCAAGAAGCTTTTCCCTGCGGTAGTTTCTGTAGTGTAGTGGTCATCACGTTCGCCTCACACGTGAAAGGTCCCTGGTTCGACACCAGGCAGAAACAAGGTTGTGATTTTGAAGCTAGTGTTACATTCTTAGGCCTGTAAACTGTGTTACTCGACAGCATTAGAGAAATGTAGAAAACTTTCTTTTATATTGTTTCTGTAGTGTAGTGCTTTAAGTGTTATTGCTGCTGTTTGAACTACAAAAATGTTCAAACAAGTTAAATGTTCCTTATTTTAAAATATGCAAATGCAGTTATAAGAAATTAAAAACTATTTCTATTTTAATAAAATCTGAATTCAAGAAATTCCTGGAAAAAAATCACTTATTTTACACACAGAGCTGTGCAGTAAAGCTGAAACTCTACATCTTCAAACTGCATCATGTCAGTAAAAAAAAGGAAAACTTTACAGAAGTGTTTGATTTACAAAATGCTAGCTAGTGATGTACATGCAGCCCCTTTTTACATCATTAGAATGCACAATTACTGTAGGAAAATTATAATCTAAGAAACTCCTGGAACTAACAAGCAAAAAAAATGAACAGGTACTTTAACAAATCTTGTTTAGTAAAACTCCAAATTGTTAAAAACTTTTCACTGACATTCAGAAGTGTAACAATTGTTTCAACAACAAAAACATCTGTAGAGTCTGTAACACACCTTTATCACATTGTCCACAACAAGAGGGGTCGCACTAGATCCACTCATGGTCAGCAATGTCTGAGATGAGAGTGAGGACTCTGGGATTGACTGAACACTTTTTTCTTCTTGGATTCAACCTCGGTGCCTCTCAGGATTTATGGAAAAGAAACACCTTTATGGAAAAAAAAAAGAGTGAGAGAAAGATTGAGAAAATGAACAACCTGAGATGGATATCAAATTGATACGTTTGATAAATCCAAAAAAGGTGTTGATAAAAACAGAATATTAGCGTTGGAGAAACTCCAGTGTTGATCGTAGTTCCACTGGGTAGTGTATGTTAAAGCAGTAATAACTGCCAAACATCAGGCAGATGGAGGAGGTGAAGGTTGTGATGTGGTCGTTGACAATCTTCTTGTCGATGCTCAACATGAATGTCTCAGCAGTAAAGCAGGAGGAACCTGGGAATAATAATAAACATAATAATTGAAACGTTTAATAACAGGGGCTTCAATGTCAGTTATATATATAATGCAGATACATGAAACAAATTGGAGGATGAACGCTGCCAATATTGATAGTAAACAAATACAAAATGGCTTAATAAAGTAATTAATGTGCCAAATAAAAATATTACATAAAAAGGAAAGTAATTATTAAACAATAAAATTGGAAATAAAAGGGAAAATTAAATAAGTGCTAATTTTAAAATAAAACTGAAAATGATAAATATTGATCTGTCAATGTAAAATAAAATAAGTTGGTAAAGTTTCTTTTTTGGATGCTGTATTTGGCACAATAATTAATCAAGCCATGTATTTAGTTCTTTTTTTTAATACCAATTAAGGCAGGAACTTGAGGGATTTATTTAAAGATAGTGAGGAGTTAATAATATTGAGAAGAGGCTCACCAGCTGTATGTAACACTTCTTTCAATAGATGAGTTGGAATGGGATCTAACTGACATGTTGTTGATTTAGCTTTGGTAATAACATCATACAGCTCTTCCTGTCCTGTACATGTAAAACAGTGTAGTTGTGGAGTTGGTGTAGGTAAGATTGTGTCAGGAGATGCTGTCAGAGGTTGGACCTCCACAATTGTTTTTCTAATGTTATCTATTTTTTCAGTGAAGAAATTCATAAAGTCGTCACTACTACACTGTGATGGAACACATTTTTCAGATCCCTGATTTGTAGTGTAGTGTACAGTATTTTAAAACATGACTATCTGTACTTCTACTTAAGTAATGGATGTATGTACTTTTGCCACCTCTGGTGATGAGGAGGTGATGGTAGGTATGGTCTGAAGGAGAGGAAAGTGGAAGGGCAGATGGTGGTAGATTTTGCTAAAAGAATGGAAATGGCAGTGGTAAACACTTAGTTTAAGAAGAAGGAGGATCATAGGGTGACCTATAAGAGTGGAGGAAGGTGCACACAGGTGGACTATGTTCTATGCAGGAGATGCAACCTGAAGGAGATTGGAGACTGTAAGGTGTTGTCAAGGGACAGTGTAGCTAAACAGCATCGGATGGTGTTCTGTAGGATGGTTTTGAAGGTGAAAAATAAGAGGAGTGTAAAAAAAGAAGGAAGAATAAGACGTTGGAAACTAAAGGAAGAAGACTGTAGTGTGAGGTTCTGGGGAGAGGTCAGGCAGGGGCTCGGTGGTGTTGGATGATTGGGCAACTACTGCAGAAGTGATAAGGGAGACAAAGGTAGAAAGGTACTTGGTGTAACATCTGGAAAGAGAAACAAAGAAAAGAGAAACAAATGAAAGAAATCTGGTGGTGGAATGAGGAAGTGCAGAAAAGCGTAAGGAGAAAGAGGTTGGAGAAACAGCATTTGGATCGACAGAGAGATGAGAAAAGTAGGCAGTGGTACAAGAAGATAAAGCAGCAGGTGAAGAGGGATGTGGCGAAAGCCAAGAAAAAGGCATATTACTGACACATTCAGGTGTGTAGCCATTATTTCAAAATTGAGAGGAACAGAAGAGTCAAATGTAATAATAATAATAAAATGGGTATAATTGACAGGGTTTATTTTCTCTTACTCCTTTTAGACTGGGCCTTGAAAACGTGAACACAGGAATTTACAATGTTAAATGTAAATGTCACAAAAATCCCCCAGGTATTCTACACCAGATCAAATGACCCCTGAACCACACAATAATGCAGTGCTGCACACTAAGTTACCCTTCATCTGATAAAACTTAAACTAGACATGGATTATAATCAGAGGTGGCAAAAGTATACACATCGTTTACTTAAGTAGAAGTACAGATACTCATGTTTTAAAAGACTCCAGTAAAAGTTGAAGTAGTGACTACACTTTTTTACTCAATTTAAAGTAAAGAGGTTTGGGCTGTGACATGTACTGTAAAAAGTAGCCGTTACTACTACCTGTTTAAGTGTCACACTGGTAATTAAACCTCACATCATATCAATGTATTAATACAAAAAAATGAATGTATCCAGACCACCATATAGAATACAAGCAGAGAAAAGACTAAGATATTGTAAAAAAAAAAAAAAAAATTATATAATATATATATATATATATATATATATATATATATATATATATATATATATATATATATATATATATATATATATATATATATATATATATACATACACAGACATACACACACACACTATATTACAGTTTTTCTCAAATGCTAAAACACATTTCACAAACGTTTCCTCCATGTTCCCCAATGTCTAAACACAACACCCTTTTCTAAAGCTACATAAACACAACCACACCTTCTCACCTCAAAACTCAAACTTTCACACCAAAAGAGCAGCTCGAAGCTTTCAAAAATGTAAACACTATACACATCATTACACACTACAGCAAAACAATTGAAAACACAATGCTCAATTTGTGAGAAGGTTCTTTGTTTCATAACTGCCAATGCATATTTTTGAAACTTTACAGTAATGGATGTTCTTAGATCTCTGTAGAGAATTAGGCATTTAGATTTGAGAGTTTCATATAAAGAGTATAAATCTATAGTAAATTCTGCATGTACACTACTGTAACACAACTCAATGCAAAAACAGAATCTATTGCACACAACGGTACTCTTAAAAACATGATCAGGGTGTGAAGTTTTTTTATTTACTTACACACACACACACACACACACACACACACACACACACACACACACACACACACACACACACTGTGCGGCATCATGTCGCTGAGCTGCATCGGGCCACATCACCTCATCCACATCGCAGGCTATATTGTCTCTTGCCAGGCACCGCGGGAAAAACGCCATGGAATGACGAATCCATCCTTGGAACGCCTTCACTGGGATGTCAACACAGGCCAGCTCCATTGCCCTTAGGAGGTTCTCTCTAGTGTATGGTTGTCTGTCATAAACCTTCCATCTCCATGATGAAAAGAACTCCTCTATAGGGTTCAGGAAAGGGGAGTAGGGTGGCAGACAGACGTTTAAAAAGTGGTTACTGTTGGTGGTGAACCACTCCCTGATTTGGTTTGTTTTGTGGAAGCGTACATTGTCCCAAATTATCACATAAATTTGATGTGCGGGCCCAGGATGGTGTTGTTGGCGGTCCAGGAGGATATCTTTTAGCTCCTCTAGGAAGGTAAGGAGACGTTGTGTGTTGTAAGACCCAAGGACAGCATGCCGGTGGACAAGCCCCTCCAAACCCATGGCTGCACAAAGAGTAATATTACCCCCCCGTTGGCCAGGAACCTCAGTGATGGCTCTTTGGACAATGATGTTACGGCCTCTTTGCCTTCGTTTCTGCAGGTTGAAGCCAGCCTCATCCAGGAAGAGGTACTCATGAGGTCTGGCCATCGTTTCCAACTGTAATATCCTCTGTGAAAATGTAAAAGTGCACAGGTGTTCAGAACAACAGTCAATCAGGTAGCACAGTATTGTCCAGAAGTAATGTAGGCCACTGAGCAACACAGTATGTCCACTAACTGCACTGTGAACATGGATGTATACTTACTTGCACATACTCGTAACGTAGGTCTTTGTGTCGTGCAGAGTTGCGCTCAAAGGGAACCTTATAGACCCTATAGACATCCGCATCTTTTGCCGCCAGAGAACTCAGTCTATTGTGGCCAAGCTGACATCATCAATGCTCTTAAAGTTGACATTATTGGCAATGACTTTGTCTCTGATCTCCCGGAGTCTGATGAAGTTGTTCTCACGAACCATATCCACAATGAGGGTTTCTTGTGCCGCTGTAAATATGGCAGCCCTTCCACCTCTATGTGGCATTCTTTCAACTATAAAGAAAGAAACATGTGTTGTCAGTTTTACAATACTGTAACAACTGATTTGAAACCAATAGACTACTTTCACAGGCTTGTAAAATTGTATTGTGACAAAGAAAGCAATAGAGTACAATACCTGTTGTGTTGTCTGCATGCCCTGATAATGGTGGCCATGGTGAACCTACTCAGGTTTGGATGGACTCGTAGTCCTGCTTCAGCCATTGTCATGCCATGGACAATGACATGGTCAATGACTGTTGCTCGCATCTCGTCCGTAATGATGGTGCGAGGTTGTCCATTGTGTTTGTTTGGAATCTTCAGCAAACTGTGCACTCTGAACTTGCTTTTGTACTTGTGGTCACAGCATTAGCAACAAGTGTCTTCAATTTTGAGTCGTTGTGTGTAATGAATGACGCCAGGTGTGTTCATTGTGTTCAAATATTGCTGACTGTGGCAAGCATTTTGCATCACATGAGCTTTCATTTGAGAATATGAGCAGAGTTCTTTTGCAACTTGTGTTTTAGCAAAAAAAAAAGTGTTAAGATTTATGAGAACGGAGGATTGTGTTTTGTGAATTGTGTCTTCATGTGAAATGTGTTTATGATATTGGAAAATGATGGCTAGATTTAGTAAATGTGTTTAGACAACTGGTCATTTGGTTTAGAGGATTGGCTTTTGTGTTTTAGCATTTGGGAAAAACTGTAATAATATTTGTACAGATTTAAGTAAAAAGAAAGTCCTGACAGGGCCACTAGAGGCTAGAGGGCAGTGTGAGACTCACATCTGACAACCAACTGCAGTTTATTATTATTATTATTATTATTATTATTATTATTATTATTATTATTATTATTATTATTATCATCATTATTATAGTTTTTGGGGGTTTATGAATGTTCCTTGCTTTGACGAGGATGTGTTGATTATATAACACCCAAATAACATTGTTTAATCAAACCAATTATTGGAAATGTAATCATTTTATCTCTTTGGGTTTCATAAATATGTAAATCTGCATATTTCTTGAGCGTTTTGGAATTCCTATTGTCCATTTCTGTTACAAGCACAATGCAGAAACACCAAAAGCTGTTTATTTATTACCAGGATTGAGTAAAAATTTGTGACAAATACATAAACCTCATTCATGTTTGCTAGCTGCATGGTTCCACTAGGGGTCGCAGAAGAACCTTCTGCATGTAAAGCAGATGTGATGACCACTACCCTATGGATCCACATAATCACCTGCACCTGCATATGTTTCCAGATTGCAACTTTTCAGCTTTGGGAAACTTGTTCCCAATGTACCCCAGCTTTCTGTTCTCGGTTGACAGGATTTCAAGTTATTTTCAAATACTGTAGTACATGATTAAATCATTAATATGAGAAAGATTAATCCTCATTATTGATCCTCATAGAGTGGCTAAGAGGAGCTACTCTAAAAAGCTGTAAAATCAGTTTTCAGCCAACGACCCTGCTTCAGTGAAGAAAGACCTGAGAGACATGGTGCAGTCATAAAAACCTGGAGCTTAACACGCTCAAAACAGTGGAGATGATTGTGACATTTGAGTCAGTGAATTTTCTAAGTTTAATTAATATTTTTCCAGTTAGAGTTTGAGAGATATGTTTCTATTTATGCACATTGGACATCAACCTTCTCAGCAGCAGGTTCCATAGTGTAGCGCTCATCACGTCTGCTTTACACGCAGAAGGTCCTGGGTTCGACCCCCAGTGGAGCCATCCCCTTAAGGCTGTGATTCTAAATGCTTTTTGTCTATTGCGGTTACAGGGCCCATGCACGCGATGAACATCAGGTGAGGGTCCCTGCCCGAGATGGTTCCTCCATATGAAGAAGGACACAGGTGAGATGCAACCTCCCTGAACTTATAAAAAACTGGATATGCAGAGAGAGCTTGATGTGGTCCCTCATGGGAAGAAAGTGCGAATGACATTTTAAGAGGGGGACAGACGGGTTGACCTGTTAAGACAGATGTGGTGTCATAGGAGCTTCTGTAGTTGGTCACGTCCAAAGCGATTCCCGTAGTGAAACACAGAGCGAGTTAGAAAAAGAAACTCATTTAATTTAAATTGTTCCACTGAGATTATCAAAAATGGTCCTATTTATGCACATTGGACATCAGCCTTCCTGAGTAACAGGTCCCGAAGTGTAGTGGTCATCACGTCTGTTTTACATGCGGAAGGTCTTGGGTTTGACCCCCAGTGGAGCCATGTTCTTGAGCCTCTGATTTTTATTTTCTACTAGCAGGATTTACTTGTATCTTTATTTTTGTTTAAGAAAAATATCAAGAATGTTTCCATTTATGCACATTGGACATCATCCTTGTCAGCAAAAGATTCCATAGCGTGGCAATCACGTCTGCTTTACGCTTAGAAGGTCCTGGGTTCGAGCCCCAGTGGTGCCATGCTTTTGGCCCTTTTCATCTAATTTTGAAATGCTTTTTCTTTATTACTGATACAAGCCCCCCCTCTTAAAAAGGCTTAACAGAGGATGTACTTTCTTCACCAGCTTAGAAAGTTCAACAGGGGTTGCTTTAATAACTGTCTGGTTCTGCTCAGCTGAAAAATCAGACATCAGAGGACTACAGAGGACAGTTTAGACGTCTGCAATGGTTATCGGTGTCCCCCTGCACACTTTTCAAGAACTGTATACATCCCGAGTGAGAAAAAGGGCTTTGAAAATCGTGTTAACCACTACACAATGGAACCAGTTAAGGTACCCTAATGGTGGAATTTCTTTCCCGCTAGCAGGATACAGTTTATTTTAGTACTTTTAGTATATTTAGTACTTTATATTTACTTTCATTTTATTATAATTTTTTTAATCTTGGCCACCTAGCACACGGGACTCAGCTTTTGTCTCTCCTTATTGTTTTAAGGCCACTTTTGTGTGTGAAGCAGAGGTGATTACAACCACGCTATGGTTCAAAAGAAGAAGAAACACACTCTTACATAATATTTGTTTTATACATGATTCCACTCGGAGTCAAACCCAGAACCTCCTGCATGTAAAGCAGAAGTGATGAATCACTACATGGAACCTGGGTTTTTTTGTTTTTTGCATTAAGTGCATTAAGATGCTGGAGATCTATCACTCGGTGGTCATGAGCCTACTGTGTGTGGTCTTCTGAGGAAGTGGCATTTTGCTCAGTAATGTCAGCAGCAGTAAGAAACTCATTTACATGGCTAAAACTATTATTTGGCAAAACCTGGGAACATTTGAGTCAGTGAGTTTTCTAAGTTTAATTAATATTTTTCCACTGAGATTTTGAGAGAGATGTTTATCTTTATAACATTAGACATAATCCTTTTCAGAAGCAGGTTCCATAGTGTAGCGGTAATCACGTCTGCTTTACATGCAGGAGGTTCTGGGTTTGACTCCCAGTGGCATCGTGTATAAAAAAAACAAATATTATGTTAGAGTGTTTTTCTTCTTCTTTTAAAGAATGTCCTGGTTTCGAGCCCCAGTGGAGCCATACCCTTGAGTCTCTCATTCTACTTTTGGAAAGCCAAAAGTTTTTGTCCAATGCTGTTACAAGCACAATGCAGAAAAATGCCAACCTGTTTTTATTTGCAGAATTGAGTAAAAATATTTCGGAATATCTTAACTTTCTTAACATAAGTGGTCACAAAAACAAACTTCATTCACCAGCTGCATGGTTCCACTGGGGGTTTAACCCAGGATCTTCTGCATGTAAAGCAGATGTGATGACTACTACATTATGGAACCACACAATCAACTAAACAGCAATAATGAGCAGAAATATCAATTCAGGCAAAATGTTTTCCAGATTGCAACTATACAGTTTTGGGAGATTAATGAGATTAATCCTCATCATTGATCCTCATAGAGTGGCTAAGAGGAGCTCCTCTAAAAAGCTGGAAAATCAGTTTTCAGCCAACGACCCTGCTTCAGTGAAGAAAGACCTGAGAGACATGGTGCAGTCATAAAAACCTGGACCTTAACACGTTCAAAACAGTGGAGATGATTGTGACATTTGAGTCAGTGAATTTTCTAAGTTTAATTTATATGTGTGTTTCTATTTATGCACACTGGACATCAACCTTCTCAGCAGCAGGTTCCATAGTGTAGCGGTCATCACGTCTGCTTTACACGCAGAAGGTCCTGGGTTCGAGCCCCAGTGGAGCCATGCCCTTGAGTCTCTGATTCTAATTTTGGAATGCTTTTCCTCCATTTCTGTTTCAACCACAATGCAGAAACATGCAAAACTGTTTATTTATTTCCAGGATTGAGTAACAATTTGTGAGTAATATATAAACCTCACTCATGCTTGCAACCTGCATGGTTCCACTGGAAGGACCTTCTGTGTGTAAAGCAGATGTGACGACCACTACCCTATGGATCCACACAATCATCTGCACAGCATAAATGAGCAGAAATAATGATTCAGGCAAAATGTTTTCCAGATTGCAACTATACAGTTTGGGAAACTTGTTCCCAATGTACCCTCAGCTTTCTGTTCTCGGCTGAGAGGATTACAAGTGCTTTTTAAATACTGTATGAGAGTGTGTGATCTGGAGTCTGTGCAGCGCCTGCTGTTCTCACTCTATTTATTCCAGCTCTTTTTTAAAGTAATGTTACATCCTCGATGACTTCAAACTTTACTCTTTACACTATTAATACAATTCTAAAATGAATTGTATTGATTTGTATGAATCATCTTGTACGAATTGTATGAATGAAGAATATTAATACATTTTTATTCACTCTATGTTGCTCGGTGGTCAGGGATAAAAACAGGTGTAAATCTGCATATAATAATAATAAAATTAATCATTTAAAAATACAAAAATATGTTTAAATGTAGACCTTTAGGTACTTAACCACCCCAGTGCTACTGTATATACAGTGAGAAAAATAAGTATTTGAACACCCTGCTATTTTGCAAGTTCTCCCACTTAGAAATCATGGAGGGGTCTAAAATTGTCATCGTAGGTGCATGTCCACTGTGAATTCTGACCCTCAAAGACCTGTTAGTCTGCCTTTAAAATGTCCACCTCCACTACATTTATTATCCTAAATTAGATGCACCTGTTTGAGGTTGTTAGCTGCATAAAGGCACCTGTCCGCCCCATACAATCAGTAAGAATCCAACTACTAACATGGCCAAGACCAAAGAGCTGTCCAAAGACACTAGAGACAAAATTGTACACCTCCACAAGGCTGGAAAGGGCTACGGGGAAATTGCCAAGCAGCTTGGTGAAAAAAGGTCCACTGTTGGAGCAATCATTAGAAAATGAAAGAAGCTAAACATGACTGTTAATCTCCCTCGGACTGGGGCTCCATGCAAGATCTCACCTCGTGGGGTCTCAATGATCCTAAGGAAGGTGAGAAATCAGTCCAGAACTACACGGGAGGAGCTGGTCAATGACCTGAAAAGAGCTGGGACCACCGTTTCCAAGGTTACTGTTGGTAATACACTAAGACGTCATGGTTTGAAATCATGCATGGCACGGAAGGTTCCCCTGCTTAAACCAGCACATGTCCAGGCATGTCTTAAGTTTGCCAATGACCATTTGGATGATCCAGAGAAGTCATGGGAGAAAGTCATGTGGTCAGATGAGACCAAAATAGAACTTTTGGGTCATAATTCCACTAAACGTGTTTGGAGGAAGAAGAATGATGAGTACCATCCCAAGAACACCATCCCTACTGTGAAGCATGGGGGTGGTAGCATCATGCTTTGGGGGTGTTTTTCTGCACATGGGACAGGGCGACTGCACTGTATTAAGGAGCGGATGACCGGGGCCATGTATTGCGAGATTTTGGGGAACAACCTCCTTCCCTCAGTTAGAGCATTGAAGATGGGTCGAGGCTGGGTCTTCCAACATGACAATGACCTGAAGCACACAGCCAGGATAACCAAGGAGTGGCTCTGTAAAAAGCATATCAAGGTTCTGGCGTGGCCTAGCCAGTCTCCAGTCCTAAACCCAATAGAGAATCTTTGGAGGGAGCTCAAACTCCGTGTTTCTTAGCGACAGGCCAGAAACCTGACTGATCTAGAGAAGATCTGTGTGGAGGAGTGGGCCAAAATCCCTCCTGCAGTGTGTGCAAACCTGGTGAAAAACTACAGGAAACGTTTGACCTCTGTAATTGTAAACAAAGGCTACTGTACCAAATATTAACATTGACTTTCTCAGGTGTTCAAATACTTATTTGCAGCTGTATCATACAAATAAATAATTTAAAAATCATACATTGTGATTTCTGGATTTTTTTTTTTAGATTATGTCTCTCACAGTGGACATGCACCTACGATGACAATTTCAGACCCCTCCATGATTTCTAAGTGGGAGAACTTGCAAAATAGCAGGGTGTTCAAATACTTATTTTCCTCACTGTATGTATATATATATATATATATATATATATATATATATATATATATATATATATATATATATATATAATTATTATATATATATATATATATATATATATATATATATATATATATATATATATATATATATATATATATATATATAATTATTATAATCACAAACTGCTTTTATAAAATGAACATGAAATAAGGCTGTAATACTGCACTGTATTTAACTGTCTGAACCAGATTTATTCTAGTTTTAAACATATTAATAGTCATTTTTATTTATTTTCGTTGTATTTTGATGTTTTCAATTTCATTGCAGTAAATTATGACTTTATGGTGGTATTTAATTTAAGTGTCGGTTTAGTTTTTAATCTATTACACAGTAAAAGCCTTAATATTTATAAATGTGTATTTAAAGTTAATTAAAATATTAAGGCTGTAATACTGCACTGCATTTAACTAATAATATTATTATTCTTGTTATATATTGTTATAATTTTAAATGTACTGATAGTTTTTATTTTGATTCTTTATATTTTGAAGTTTTATTTCAGATTAGTTTCAGATTATTTCAGATAAAACTAGTTCTGGAAGGAACAAGTCCAGAGACAATGAAATATAGTTATCATTTAGTTCCTAAAACCACATTAAATATGAATCTGTCATGCAGGAAATATAAAATGATTTTGTACTGACTGAGTAATGCAGCACTTATAAAATATTTGTACTACAACATTGTGTGTGTTTAAGACTGGTGCAGTATTGCATGACTCTGTTCTGTTCACTGTTTTAACTAGAAGTTTATCATGATTTCTGTTTAACTTAAACTTTGTTTTTTTATTTTGTAGATAAATTTAACGTTGCCAAGTGCAGAGATAAAAAAGGCAACATCAGAAGGCCAATGAATGCCTACATGGTTTGGGCGAGGAAACAGAGGCCCATCTTTTCCAAGGCCAATCCAAATAGCAGCTCTGCAGAGATCAGCATGCAGCTTGGGATCCAGTGGAACAAACTGAGTGAAGAACAGAAGAAACCCTACTACACTGAATCATGGAGGCTTAAACAGGAACATGAACAGTTGTTTCCTGGTAGGTGAACTTCCTTTATAGACAAATGGCAAAATAACAAAACAAACGCATCAATTCTGACACTTTTATTGTTTTTATGTTGCTTCTTACTCTTTAAATTCTTCTTTTCTATCATGTAGATTGGGTTTATAAACCGCTTCCAAAGAAGGGAAGGAGAAAAGGCAGTGTGCAGAGTAGTGACTCACAGAGGAGACCTGATCATCAACCAAACCACCACATAGTCATGAACATGCCAGAAGAAGTACCAGTCCATGACCTCGTGCCTGAAGTTAGTGATCAGTTCCCCGGCCTTAGCCACCAAGAACTGCTGTCTCCTAAAGACTTCTGCTTTGATCCTCCTCTTTTCCCTTCTGTTTCTGAGTCGACTTTCTGCCAGACCAAGTGAGTTAGTAAACTGCATTGGAACAGTTTCAGAAGAATGACATGCAAATGAAGTTTTACTCTGCATCTTAAATAATCGCCATAATCGCCACTCATTTACTTTAATATGCAGCTAAAATTGTGCACTTCTGTTTACAGCACCTGCTATGGGTCTGAGTGTACAAGCAGTGAGGTTCAGCTCGAGGACGAGGAGGAAATCACTTTGATCAACAACGACATCTTCTCCATGTTAAATGAGGAATATGGCTTTTTTAAAGAGTCTGGAGCCCTGAATCATACTGAAGACCCCCACAACAGCACTGAGATCCTGGATTCTGTACCAGCCTTTGATGTTGACAGCTTCGAGGATCTGTTGAAGCAACTTGAAGAAATGGAAAATGATTCAGGAAAAGAGGAAGATGGTGAAATACGAACGTTTCATGTACTTTAGTGTGCATGTTGTTTCACCAACTTCATTGTTTTATTTTATTTAAATAAATAAAGATTTTGAATTTTAATCATGTCTAATGTCTCTTCATCACAGAGAGCATTAAATGATGGTATTTTTTTTCTTGAAATCCACTTTAGTAAATTCAGTGATGTTTGATGTCCTTAAAGAAAAGGAATTTGACAGAAACTGAAGTTGAGGTATTTTCTTGCAGCTTTAGTGCTTTGTTCATTTTGAGCTCTGAAAGCAATATAGCTGACAGTTAATGTGGGGCAGAACCTGATTCACTTAAACATCTGTACTTTATAATTAATCACATGGATTGGCACAAGAAAGTGGATGATCTTTCAGCAGTCATTCTGACAGGGTTAACACTGGATTCACCTCACAACACCTGAACACTACTGCTGGATGGAGCAGCGGGTGCGTGCACGAGCGGCGGTTGGTGAATGGAGGGTGGAGCCGGGGGGAAACGAGCGGTGAGAAGCAGATCTGTGGCTGATGGGACTAATCAGTGTGCTCTGTTTTAGTGACTGGTGATGAGGAGAAAAAGGAGAAAGACACCGAGCAGAGCTGAGCACGTGTGTGTGTGTGTGTGTGTGTGTGTGTGTGTGTGTGTGTGATGTAAAGTGTTTGAGTAAATGTACTTTGTTACTGTACTTGAGTAACTATAAGTGACTTCTTGTCTGATGAACTGTTCTGTATTGGTCCTGTTTACTTCAATAGTAAGGAATGTAGACCTGAGATCCTGATTATTGGTCTTTTATTACCCATAAGGCAGTGGTTTTTACCCTTTTTTGAGGCGTGACTCATTGTTTACATGAAGAAAACACAGTGCATGTAGGGGTACGGCCTCAGGAGCCCTGCAGTAAGTGTGCTGTGTGCATGTGATTGATGAATGTGCAGGTAGAAATTCAACTGAAACTGCATTCAATCTGGTTGATTATCAAGCAAGTTATTTTTTAACTACATTTAAGTTCCCTGTTATAGGATAACTTGCAATTTTGTAAATTCCAACTGTATTTCCATTCATTCCTGTTAATACCGAAATATTCCTGATAATTCATATGGGAAGTTTCCAGTCTTGAAAATTCCTGCAACCACATTCCTAGGAAATACATGAGCTGTTCCTTGGTCTTGGGCACAGGGATATTTTGCCTGCCTTTTTTTTTTCTTTTAAGTTTTACATTGTTCTGATATCAGATGCCCCAAGAAATTGCAGTTTAGACACAGAAGCTTTGTGTATGTGAGGATCCTCTATAATTATTTGGAGAAAGAGTCTGGTGTGATTATGCCATGGCTTGGGAAGTCGGGATGTTGTTAATAAATGTGAACTGATTTAATGTCATACAGTGTGTCTGTGTTCTACATTACAGTGGGGTCTGAGGTTCGGTTCCTACCTGTGTTTTTCTTGTTCTGCCTTCTGCTTCAAATTCCTACATGTTCTTTGAAAACCAATTTACAGTAATTTTCTTTTCCCCCTTTTTCTTTTACTGTCTTCTATTTGTTTGTGTTTCTTTGAGGATACAACATACAATACAATACAATACAATACAATACAATATAATACAATACAATACAGGTGTGAATCTACCTGTATTTGAGAGTTTATTTGTTAATTATCCGCTAGGTGGCAGTAATGGCACACTTACCAGTAAGCTGTAGAAGAGCTCATGATCTTCATATCACTTCACTTTTGCCCTCAGACTCTCACTAGTGTACAGAGATGATTGTGGATTAAACATATTAATGTGTGAATGTTAGATTTTGTGTTTTCTTCAAAAGGGAAATCAGATCTTTACATTTTCAGCACACAGTTTACAAAGTCACAGTTTGCTGGATCCTTCAGCAAAGATTCAGCAGCCAAACCTAATGTAAATGTACCAATGCAGATTCATGTCATTGAAAAAGACCTTCATATGTCATTATCATCATCATTATTATTCTTAAGTTAATAATATACAATATGTGTCTTCAGCCAGTGATTCATCTTCATCCAGTCCTTCATCTGCATCCAGTCCTTCATCTGCATCCGGTCCTTCATCTGCATCCAGTCCTTCGTCTGCATCCAGTCCTTCATCTGCATCCAGTCCTTCATCTGCAGCCACACCTGCTGTTTATTCCAGTTCTGCTCCTCTAATTATTTATTTCCGGTATTTTAAGCCACTCAGAGACTTGATATCATTTTACTGTTTATAAATATTTGTGCTAATATTATATAGTTGTGTTATGATTTTACTTTTGTGGATTTACTGCTATTTGTATCTATTGTTTTGTATTTGTATTTGTACCTTTGTGTGTTTGCATCAATTATACTTTATCGTTTGACATTTTTGTAGCATTTTCAGTCATTAAAAATAAAATGTTTTATTGTACATAGAACAGTGACTCATGAATTATTCTGTGAACCTGCTGAACCCATTATCATCTTCATTATTATTATCCTTATTATTTATATATATATATATATGAACTTTATATGTTTATGATGTAAACAATTATAAACTCAATCTGAACAGAGTGGGGATCCTGATCATGTTCCTCATCATAAATCACTAAGAACGTGAACGTGATCTTCAGTCAATTTAGTGATCATCAGCACAGACCTCATAGTCCTCACCAGAGTCTGGATTCTTCTGAAAACACACACAAAAGCCCTACATCACCTCTAACCCTTTTCATCTAGTAGCAGCTCTACATTTAGCTGCAACTGCACTAATAATACATTACAAATGATACAAATGTACTATGATTTAAGTGAATCAATGCTTCAGTTCAGTGAGATTACAAGTTGGGTTTAAAGCTGTAGATTTTATAGGAGGGTGGATTTTATTTCTACATACTGTTCTTTCCTTTAAAAAAGGATTAAGGGGATGATTTGGGAAAAGGTAGAGGTTTATTCATGTTTACTCCAATAACATCACTTGGGAAGGGCAGATTTGATTCTACCCCTCTGACATCTACTCGGGGGTCTGCCCTGGAGAATTAGTGAAATGAAACGGTACGTGGCAGTTTTAGTCTACACATCATGTGTGTGTGTGTGTGTGTGTGTGTGTGTGTGTGTGTGTGTGTGTGTGTGTGTGTGTGTGTGTGTGTGTGTGTGTGAGGATACTCACCGACTTGACTCCTGCTTTTCCTGTTTTTAGGATCATGTTCATTTCATCCACCTGCACACAAACACACACATATACACTTCTATCACACGTGTGTCACGTGCATATAAAGAGTGAATAGAGGAGTGATGTGTGTGATTATGAATAGATGTAAATGAGGAATTTGTGGGTGGGGTTTTGTTACCACATGACCAAAACTTAATCATCATATTAATATAATATTATTTAACATAATAATACACTCGTTACTACAACCACTTATTACAAATCATTCCTAAATATAATATTAGTGTGTGTGTGTGTGTGTGTGTGTGTGTGTGTGTGTGTGTGTGTGTGTGTGTGTGTGTGTGTGTGTGTGTGTGTGTGTGTTTGCTCACTTTTGTTTGCAGAAGATCAGGATCAGAAATCATGTTCATGATTTCAAAGTTGTTTTCACTCCCAATCAGCATCCATGAAATTTTATTCGCTTCAGCCGGGTGGATTTTCTCTACCAGAGGCAACAGGTGATCATCTGCAGAGAGAGAGGGAGAGAGAGAGAGAGAGAGAGAGAGAGAGAGAGAGAGAGAGAGAGAGAGAGAGAGAGTGAGTTACTGAAACTGCTTGTGTGTGTGTGTGTGTGTGTGTGTGTGTGTGTGTGTGTGTGTGTGTGTGTGTGTGTGTGTGTATGTGAGTGTAACACTTACGTGCCATCTGGATCTGTATTTCAAAATCTGCAGACTCCAACATGTAAATGGTTAAGCGCTTCTGGGGTGCTGCAGCCATGGATACATCCTGCACATCTGGAACATGAGATGAAGCTGGACTCTGTTCTAGAGCTGGAACATGAGGTGGAGCTGGACTCTGTTCTACAGCTGGAACATGAGATGGAGCTGGACTCTGTTCTACAGCTGGAACATGAGATGGAGCTGGACTCTGTTCTACAGCTGGAACATGAAATGAAGCTGGACTTTGTTCTACAGCTGGAACATGAGGTGGAGCTGGACTCTGTTCTACAGCTGGAACATGAGGTGAAGCTGGACTTTGTTCTACAGCTGGAACATGAGATGAAGCTGGACTCTGTTCTACAGCTGGAACATGAGGTGGAGCTGGACTTTGTTCTACAGCTGGAACATGAGGTGGAGCTGGACTTTGTTCTACAGCTGGAACATGAGATGGAGCTGGACTCTGTTCTACAGCTGGAACATGAGGTGGAGCTGGACTCTGTTCTACAGCTGGAACATGAGATGAAGCTGGACTCTGTTCTACAACTGGAACATGAGATGGAGTTGGACTCTGTTGTACAGCTGGAACATGAGATGGAGCTGGACTCTGTTCTACAGCTGGAACATGAGGTGGAGTTGGACTCTGTTCTACAGCTGGAACATGAGATGAAGCTGGACTCTGTTCTACAGCTGGAACATGAGATGGAGTTGGACTCTGTTGTACAGCTGGAACATGAGATGGAGCTGGACTCTGTTCTACAGCTGGAACATGAGGTGGAGCTGGACTCTGTTCTACAGCTGGAACTTAAGGTAGAGCTGGACTCTGTTCTTCAGCTGGAACTTGAGGTAGAGCTGGACTCTGTTCTACAGCTGGAACTTGAGGTAGAGCTGGACTCTGTTCTACAGCTGGAACTTGAGGTAGAGCTGGTTTCTCATCCACAGTTGTGCGCTCTTCTACAGCAGGAACTGTGTTTACTGCTGGGGCATTTTCTTTATTTCGCTCTCCCTTCTGGCTTGGTGTGAAGGGAGTCATATTCTGAGTCTGTAACACAAAGACACACACAGCTGTAAACACTTCATTCCATTTTGTTTTATCAGATCATCATCACTGCTAGCAGAAAGCTCTTGAGGGAACCAGCTAGAGGAGGATCTTTAACCTTTTCAGCCAGTAACCCATTTAACTGCAATATTGAACTTCAGCATCAAATCATTTTAATGGGGACAGCATGGGGTGGTAGATGTTTAGGGTACAGTCTTCACCTGCACATTCTTCATCCTTTGCACGTTATGATGGACAGGGTTATCCTGGTGTTCTGGTCTCAGTAAGGTCTTCTGCTTGTTAATGAAGACCTGGGTGTGGTGGTTCTTCTCAGTCTCGCGCTCCTTACGAGACTTAAAGTGTTGGATGGAGCTGTAACACAACAGAGACACTGCTCTTAAACACCGCTGTTAGTCTTTATGCCGACACCAGAAAAATTACCCCCTGATGCTGACTGAAATCCCCTCATATGACCAAACCCACACTTTATATTAATAGCTTACACTTTATGGCCGTTAAGAAGTTTGCCATTGAGTTTCTCTTTTGCCAAATTCGCCGCCTCTGGAGACTCAAATTGGACGTATCCATATCCTTTTGTCCCCGTCTTGTAACGGACAACCTTCAGGAGAGACACGTCATGTCAACACACAATTCATATCAAACAGATCTAATACAGGACTTTAGTAGAAAACATGCTAATCATGCTATACAGATGTTATTCAGATCCAAACAGTTTAAAGCACAAACCCTGCATGACAGGATCTTCCCAAAGACTGAGAACAGGTCAAAAAGGGCCATGCTGTCAATCTTCTCCAGGTCCAAGTTCTTGATGAACAGGTTTCCGATGCCGCTTTTCCTCATGGTGGAATCCCTCTGAGACCACATGACTCTCATAGGGTTCCCCATAAGGAGCTCACAATTAAGTGTTGCCAACGCTCGCTCAGCTGAGGAAACAAAATTCATTACAGGTCATTCATTTCAGTAAAAAAGACTGGGGAAAGATGGGTGAGGAGAAAACACTCTCAAATTTTATTTAAGGCACAAAACCTGACCATATTCACATAATAAAGTAGTAAAATAATACAGAAATTACTCCTGGAGTATTAAGTAGACAATAAACTGGTGTAGATGCAGAAATAGTGTATCAGGGTTTAATGAGGATTTAATTACCATCGGCTCGCTGGTAAAAGTTGACGTAGGCGTAACTGAGTGAAACGCCGGTGTTCCAGTTCCTGCAGATCCGGATGGAGTGAACGTGGCCCACAGAGCTGAATTTCTCCATTAGCATGTTTTCTGTCACTTCATGGTGCAGATCACCAACATACAGTGTTGAAATACTCGAATTCATTTTTATCTAAAAAAAACAACAAACAAACAAACAAACTGTCAGTTATAAACAAGAGAATTAACACCAAACCTACAGTCTTAAACAGAAAAACATCAGTATGAGTGAACTACAATCAGTTTCTACTCTAAAATGTTAAAAGATTGTAAAACATACAGGTTTAAAAGATCTTACATTTCTACATTTCTCAGTACAAAAATTAAGTTAACAAAAAGCACAAAACAGTCTAAAAAGTATTCAGAATAACTATATATATAGCAAAGCTACTTATCAGGTACCTAATAGTCAGTAGTAGATGAATAGTTATAATGTTTATCAGTCGCTGCTGCTGCTTTTATTGCTTCTGTGTGTTTGTTTGATGGTTGTCAAGGAGATACTAGAATTTTGATGATGACGTCATAGAAACGTTTTTGCAGTATCACTCTGGTCACATGACCAGTTGGACACATGAATCACAGACACTTAAATAGCAAACACTATAGAAATATTATTTTAATACAAAACTAACTTCAAATATCAATAAGATAAAAATAAAAATGGTCCTGAATCCTGCATGTACACAAAACAGACCATTCATTCATTCATTAATTTTCTCCCGCTTATCCGTAATTCGGGTCGCGGGGGCAGCAGTCTAAGCAGGCCCCCGCCTTCGACTGCTGCCCAATCCTCACAGCACCGACCCTTACGGTCCCTCCTGCAGGTGGTGAGCCCACGGGAAGGCGGCCCCACGTCACTCCGACGTCACGGACCTTAATATTTCCCTCGTAAGGGACCAATGAATTCCATTTAAAATGCTTAAAAATGGTCCTGAATCCTGCATGTACACAAAACAGACCAATGAATCCCATTTAAAATGCTTTCAGTGATTCTACATCCTGCGCCTGATCTACACTGTGTGGACAAATGTATTGAGTCTAAATTTGACAAAAAAAATTAAGATTAAAAAAGCGATAATATTTCCAGAAATGTTGCAGTGAGCAGAAATGGACATTTCGGCTAATGGTGTAGGAGACATCATCATTAGCCTCATGCTAGCCGTGTTTGCTAGCGCTGTTTTTGTGTTAGCTAGTTTCTTAGAAAATTTTACTAAAAGTTGATCAAAAGACAAATACATTCGTTATTAAGACACTTATAGTTTATTTATAGCGCACTAAATGCAGAATATTTAGACCGACGATGAAAACTATTGAAGCTAAGATTATTTAGCCGGCTAATTAGCCTAGCTCAGTGGTTCTCAAAGATATGACAGGTGGGGCGCAATGAACGGCAGGATTTATTTATTTATTTGTTCTTCATTTATTTGTGACATTGACCACAAAAAAAACAAGCATGTAATTCAGCACAAGCAGACAAAAAAGGTAGATGGTGGGAGCTTAAACCAAAAATTCAGCCTTAAAGAAAATATAACTGTTTTATCCTGTTCCTTTTGCCACATCTCATCTCTGAGACTTTTCAGATGTTGCTACACTGAAAACTAAATACAGATCTCAGCTCAATATTGAGCATGACTTGAGAGTGACAGTATCAAGTCTACAACCCCGTTTTGAAAAGATTTATGAAATGAATTTGCTCTATTTTGCACAGACTGCAAAGTGACAGAAAGTCCAAGAGATAACACAACTACACCTTTATTTTTTCTATTTTTGTTTTTGATGCTAATGTTCATTTAGAATTGGATAGTTCAATAAATTCGACATTTTTTAAACTTAAAGAATTTCATTATCCTTTTTTGAGGTGACGGAGGACAGGTGGGTTTAAAAATCCACCCCTCTGAAGTGGTAAATGGCAGAAAAAGATTGAGAATCACTGCATTAAAACACAAACAGAAGTCACATTAGTACAGAATGGAGCATAAAGCACGTCCTGATAGTGCCGCTAGAGGGCAGTGTGAGACTGAGAGTTGAGGATGTGAGCTGTGTGAAGCTGGAGATCAATAGTCTGTTAAGGGGTGGGAAATAGGGGAAAAAAAGGGGAAGGAGGGACAAGAGAAAAAGGAGAAAGAAAAAATAGAAAAATGGAAGAAAATGAAAGGAAATGGAAAGATGATGGACATTTGTTATGGTTTTAGCAAACTGCCTTTTTATCTGCTTCCCAGGGAGAATCTCTGATGTGAATGATGCCGGTTTGAATCTTACCTCAGACACCGCTGAAATCCCCTTTTATACGTCATTATATGATAATATGATTATATGATAATGACATATAAAAGTCTTTTTAAATTACATAAAAGTGCAGGCTGTATAATGGTGGGGGTGGAGGTAGAGGGCACTACAGCAGTAGGAGTGGAGTAAAGCAGGTGGAACAATTCAATACCATATTTGGATCAAAATGAGGTTTCTTAATGAGGGGCTTAATAACTGCTAACTTGAGGGATTTATGGACGTGACCTAAAGATAGTGAGGAGTTAATAATATTGAGAAGAGGCTCACCAGCTGTATGTAACACTTCCTTCAATAGATGAGTAGGAATGGGATCTAACTGACATGTTGTTGATTTAGCTTTGGTAATAACATCATACAGCTCTTCCTGTCCTGTACATGTAAAACAGTGTAGTTGTGGAGTTGTAGGTGAGATTGTGTCAGGAGATGCTGTCAGAGGTTGGACCGCCACAATTGTTTTTCTAATGCTATACATTTTTTCAGTGAAGAAATTCATAAAGTCCTCACTATTAAACTGTGATGGAACACATTTTTCAGATCCCTGATTTGTAGTTAATTTAGCGACTGTACTGAAAAGGAACCTGGGATTGTTTTGGTTGTTTTCTATGAGTTTGCTCAGGTGTTCAGCTCTAGCAGCTTTTAGCGCCTGTCTGTAGCTGAGCATACTGTCTTTATACGCAATTCTAAATACCTCCAATTTAGTTTTCCTCCATTTTCTCTCCAGATTACGTGCTGTTCTCTTGAGGGCATGCGTATGACTATTATACCAAGGTGCAGGTGCTTGTTCTCTAACCTTTTTTAACCGGATGGGGGCAACAGTGTCTAATGTGCTAGTGAGGATAAGGTCTATGTTGTTAGTCATTTCATCAAGATTATTAGCAGTTATGGGTTTAGTGAGAAATTGAGATAAATCAGGCAGGTTATTTATGAATCTGTCCTTAGTGGTCTGAACAATAGTCCTACCAAGTCGATAACGTGGTGAAACACGGCTAATCTGCTCTACCGGTAGTGTGTACAGTATGAGGTAATGGTCTGTGATGTCATCACTCTGAGGTAAAATATCTATATCAGTGACGTCTGCTCCGTGGGATCTTATTAAGTCTAGTGTGTGGTTAAAACGGTGAAATGGTCCGGTGACGTTTTGTTTAACCCCAAAAGAGTTTAATAAGTCGACAAATGATAATCCTAGAGCATCGTTTACATCATCTACATGAATATTAAAATCTCCTACAAACAGCACTTTATCATTGTGATCATCTCATTTACAATCAGTGCTTTGGGTGCAAGTGATCTAATGTTTAAAAGACCAAACTTTAGAACTTTTTGGTGTTTGCTTATCTGGCATTTTTCAGTTTTAACTGCAATAAGATTATTTCTGGATCTTGTGTATTTAATTCTTGGTTTTACTACATGAGGAATAGATACGGTTTCTATAAACTGGACTGTGTGTGAACTTGTAACTATTTGGTTTGTTGTATAAATGTTCTCATAGCTGAAATTTCCTGATGTCTTACCAGTCAGATGGTGTGAAGTATCCTAGAGATGTTATCTGATAGCACTGCTGCTCCAACTCTGCTGGGGTGCAGGCCATCAGGGCGGAAGAACCTCGGACGCTCCCAGAAACAGTTCCAGTTATTAATAAAGAGAAGTTTGTGCTCTCGACACCATGACTGTAACCATTCATTTAGTGCAAAGAGTCTACTAAACTTCTCAGCCCCTCGCTGGTAAGTGGGAAGAGGTCCTGACACTATGATCCTCGTTGTGGGTGATGTGCTGCATACCGTCTCCACCAGGATCCTGAAATCCCTCTTTAAGATCTCCGTTTGCCTCAGCCGGGTGTCGTTCGTTCCGGCATGAAGAACAACCGCTCCGAAGTTCTCGTTCAGGATCGCGGGTACCTGCACAGCGACATCGAGAACACGAGCACCAGGAAAACAGCGAGTGTGCACCTTACCTTTGTCTCCGGTAGTGCGGACATGCCGGACGATGGAATCTCCAAGAATCACAGTATGACGTTCCGTCTCGCGGAGAGGGGGGAAGCGGTTCTCGGTCGAGATCTCGAAGGCCGGTGGTGGTGGTGGGGGAGACGTCCTCGACCGGGGCTTGGCTCGTGTCTTCTGCTGCTGCAGCATGCAGTGTCCGTGGGCCTGGGCAGAGAAACACGTGGAGTTGAGGTGCTGGGAGCGTTAGATTTAACCCGGGAATTTACCTGGGACGAGTGAGCGTCCACCCGGGATGTTTCCAGCACCGCATTCCGCTCTCGCAGCTGGGCATCGAATGAGTCCTCACCTGTGCTCAAAGGCAGACACACAAAAAAGGAGAGATAAATAGTAAAGTTTGTTTAAAAACACAGTCAAACACAGGAAGCTACGTCACAGAAAGTCTGCAAGCAGAGAGTCTCCTTTCCACGTCATGACCTGCTCCCATCCTGCTGCCACCTAAAAAGATAAATAACTAACAACAATCTGCACTTACTTTATCTTTACAGTAAATACATTTACAAATAAATACATAAATACAATATGAAAATAAATAATAATAAATTGGCAATTCACACAACAAACAAATTAAATAAATTTTTCACTACAAAGTCATTTTCCTAAAAACAGATCTTTCTTGCTTTGTTTGTTGCAAAGTCATCAATTACATCATCGTTGCAAATCTGACCAGCACTTGTATGGTTGATGTTTATGACAGCGAGGCTGCTGAGGTGCTCTTGTGACATGGTGGATCTCAGGTATCATTTGATTAGTTTCAGTTTTAAAAAGCTTCTTTCTGCTTCAGCTACAGTCACTGGAAGTGTAAGACAAAGTCTTGTGAAAAAAAGAAAGCTTGTTCACGTGAAAGAAAAGTGTCAATGATTTTTTTTTGGCTTTTAAGTGTAGAAAAAGTTCAGCAAAAACACAAGTCGAGTAAAATCTCAAACCAGAGGCAAATCTCATCTAATTAAGCCACAAGATCTTTTGCATGAAAGTTGTTTTAAAAAGATTTTCACTTTTTCTATCAGTAACTACACTAATAAAGGAGAGGTAGAGAGAAGATTTGAACAATTTATAACAGCCCCCAAAATACTTATAATTCTTATTATTAATATCATAACTGCAGTAACACACACACACACACACACACACACACACACACACACACACACACACACACACACACAGCTGCATTAACACATTTAAATCACTATCTCTCTAATCACACTTAATTCCTCCAGGATTAATTACAGGTTGGGTGACCTCTAACCTCTCGTGTGGTGCTGATGTTCCTCCTCAGAAGTCCGTCTGCTGTCTGAAGTCTCAGCTCCACCCTCTTCAGGTCATCAGACTTCATCAGGGCTGTCAATTAAACACAACCTATGTTTATCTACACTTATGATACCAGGACGAGAAAAAACCTCTCTGAAGATGTTCTTCTTAAAGACTGAAATCCGTATCAGAGCTCTTTTATAGAAATATATATATGACTGTATAATGCTGCTGCCATTAGGACTTTATTTCACATCACATGAATCTGCTGCACTTGTGAGTGGATTTGATTCGGACTTTTCTGATAAGCGTCTCTAATAGATCAGTGTAATTATTATAATATTAACGCTTAGTGGCGTCTCACCGTCCAGACTACAATTATCTCATACATACAACTGAGCATATCATTTAAACTCACACCTAGAGGTCGACTGATACAGGATGACCAATATATGTTGCTGATTTCTTTTGTCCGATATGTTTGTCCAAATAAAATCTCTACAAATTTAAACCTATTTTGTAATGACACTGAATTGAAATAAAAAAATAAATAAAAAATCTGTGTGACATGAACAACTCATATTTCTTGTCCACTTATTACACTATTTATAACTTTTAGAATAAACTTTAAAAACTGGACCAATATAAAGTTTGTTCACAAACTTTTACTAAACTGAGTTTATTTATATGATCATCACCATTCATTACATCACATTACCTCTGTCTTTGTCCCGCTTTTCTTCTTCTACACTTTTTCTTCTTTTTTATTTAATTTGTATTGTTTTCCAGCACAGTAATGTGATGAATGTAAATACTGTTATGTTTGCATCATTATGCTATAAAACACATATTATAACGTTAAGTTCTGAGCATGCGCAGAAAGAACAGGAGACATGACTGCGCAGCGTTTTTTACTCGTTTACTCTGCACACTGCAAACACACCCACATGCAGCACGAGAGTGCCCTCTAATGGCTATCAGATATTATAACATTAATGCAATGTTACCAATGTCACTATGACCATTATTAATTTAGGGGCTTCAGGAAAGTCTGCAAAGGAAACAAAACTATACCTACCTTTTCCGGTTTGTCTGAATCATTGCACGAAAAACATTAACAAATCCGAAAACACAGCGACAAGTCAGACAAACCGGAAAAGGTAGGTATCATTTGTGAATGGAAACTTATCAATCATTGGAGAAGACACCTGTCATTCACCTGTATATCTTGACTGACAGGTGTCTTGTCCAATGATCGGTAAGTTTACATTCACAAACTATACCTACATTTTCCGGTTTGTCTGACTTGTGATTTGTTATTTTGTTTTCGGATTTGTTAATCTGTTTTGTACTTCTCACACACACACACACACACACACACACACACACACACACACACACGTGCGCAGCTCTGCTCGGTGTCTTTCTCCTTTTTCTCCTCATCACCAGTCACTAAAACAGAGCACACTTATTAGTCCCATCAGCCACAGATCTGCTTCTCACCGCTCGTTTCCCCCCGGCTCCACCCTCCATTCACCAACCGCCGCTCGTGCACGCACCCGCTGCTCCATCCAGCAGTAGTGTTCAGGTGTTGTGAGGTGAATCCAGTGTTAACCCTGTCAGAATAACTGCTGAAAGATCATCCACTTTCTTGAGCCAAACCATGCGATTAATTATAAAGTACAGATGTTTAAGTGAATCAGGTTCTGCCCCACATTAACTGTCAGCTATATTGCTTTCAGAGCTCAAAATGAACAAAGCACTAAAGCTGCAAGAAAATACCTCAACTTCAGTTTCTGTCAAATTCCTTTTCTTTAAGGACATCAAACATCACTGACTTTACTAAAGTGGATTTCAAGAAAAAAAATACCATCATTGAATGCTCTCTGTGATGAAGAGACATTAGACATGATTGAAATTCAAAATCTTTATTTATTTAATAGTGTTTATTGTGTCTCGCTGTAGTAAAAGTGTTCAGACTCTCTGTTTCACTTGTCGTCTTCTTCTTTTTCTATTTCTCCTGTTCTTTTGAAGGTTTTTTTGTCTCAGCTGAGCAACAATTTCCTCCCATCGCTCTCGGACCCTCATATAATGTTCTGTTTTTTTCTCTGAAGTCTTCTTTTCTTCCTCACAGAGATTCTGGGTATCCTGGAGCCCCCTGTTGGTCTGAAGCTGTAAGTTGTTCCTCTCCTCTATGTCAAGTTTAGTTTTCTCTCTTTTGTCGTCTTTTTTTTCCTCAAAATCCAACGTGGGCTCAAACTGAGAAACACGTTCCTCCAGTCGCTCTTTGTCTCTGATCAAATGATCTCTCTCCTGCTTTGCACTATTTTTTTCTTTCTCACAGTGATTCTGAGTATCCTGGAGCTCCATGGTGGTCTGTTCCAAAGTGGCATCAAGCTGAGCAACATGTTCCTCTATATTATTTTGTTCTCTCGTCCAGCTCTCTTTCTCACATTCTAAGGTTTTCTCCAGTTCCTCATGGATTTTCAGGAAAGACTGGAGCTCCATGGTGGTCTGTTCCAACGTGACCTCAAGCTGAGCAACATGTTCCTCCAGTTGTTTTTGCTCTTTCATCCAGCTCTCTCTCTCACAGTCTACAGTTTTCTCCAGTAACTCAATGATTTTCAGGGAAGACTGGAGCTTCTTGGTGGTCTGATCCAAAATAAACTCAAGCTGAGCAACACGTTCCTCCAGTTGTTGTTGTTCTCTCGCCCAGCTCTGGCTTCTCTCATTTATGTCCTGTTCCTGCTGCTTTCGCTCAGAAGCCAAAGTAGCCTCCAGCTTTTGCACCGTCTGTAGCAGAACGTCTTTCTCTTCTTTCTCTTCTGTTATCTTCTCTATCATTAAAAGAGAAAATGCATCCAAGTCTTTCTCTACTTTCTCCATGTGTTCCAGCTTCTCCTTCATTTCAGCAATCTGCTTAGTTTTCTTTGTTCTTCTGCTTTGAAAAAACTTTCTCAACCTTCTGAAGAGCTCCATGTTTATGCCTCTTTACTCACAAGCAAAAAGCTCGGAAATGAGAGAAACAGAGACGCGTTCCCAGTTGCCTTACTGTGACGTCACAGGGAGATGCCCCGCCCTCTGTCTGTGACGTAACCCGGTCTCTATTAACCGGACTATGCGCATGCGCACATTACAGAGGTAAATAGCGGATAAAATATCATGTCTTTACAGCTTTTCTGTTGTTCCTGAGAGAAGAGCGATATTACAGTCATAAATAAGATAAAAACGGCTGTAAACTGTGTATAAAGCGAGTGAATCCGAGTTGAGAACCGGAAGTTGACCGGAGTGACTCTATGAATGTTGCAGAATCATAAATGACCAGTAGGTGGCAGTGTGATGTGTATTAGAGCTCACTGTCACAGCAAGTTTTTTTATTTATTTATTTATTTATTTATTTATTTATTTATTTTATATAATGAACAGTTTACAATAAAAAATATAGTAAAATGTTACAAACATGGTATTCACATTTCCTAGAAAAAAAAACAACAACAAAAAAAAGACAGAAAAAAGAAACAATGAGGGTATATACCAATAATCACAATAAAAAAGAGGAGTTTAGTTCTTTGAATATGTTCATAGTTCTGGTTGCTTTCCGATTTGAAAGACCTTGAAGAGTTTCAAAATAAATCCTCAGATCAACTTTGAATTGGGAGATATTGGGCTTCCTTTCTGACCATTTACATTTGTGTGTATAAAACTTACCTAATAATATTTAAAGATTTAGTATAAAGATGTGACTTTTATCTATATCTTTATTTTCAAAATAAAATATGACATCTCTTTTTCTTATGTTAATTTTAGATCCGCTCAACCTAGTAAATAAATATTCAACATCAGTCCAGAAAAATTGAACATACATACATTCAAAAAAAAGATGCAAAACAGTCTCTATATCCATTCCACAAAAAAACACAACATTCAGAAAGATCGGCTTTGTATCTCTTGAGAAAATAGTTAGTTGGATAAATTATAGTTATAATTTAAATAAATTTGTAGTTATAAGTCCAAATCAATTTCCAGTTGATATTTTGAAAGTGATTATTCCAGAAGTTTTTACTTCAAAATGTTGCAGGGCAATGAATTAAACATCTAAAAAATGTATTATTACATTTTCTATCTTTGATATCAATACCGTTTAATAAGATCTCTTTTTTAAATGTTGAAGGTTTAGAATCACTGAGGCCCTTTAACAGCCTCAGAAATCCTGCTGGAATTGCATCAATCACAATACAATATTCACACAGAGGTATTGGAATATCAAATTTCTCAAGAAATTCAGTATATGTAAGTAAATAACCTTCATTATTTATTAACTGTGAGACCATTAAAATATCATTTTTAACCCAATTAGTATAGAAAATTGATTTGTTCTTATATTTTATGTATTTATTATTCCAAATGATCTGCCTATGAGGAGAAAAGTTATGTTTGTATATAAGAATCCAATATAAGAGAGTTTGTCTATGAAAATTAGATAACTTAATAGGGAGTTTGTTGACCTTAAAATCACATTTAAAAAGAAACTCTATGCCACCAACTTTTTCAAAGATAAGATTTGGAATTATATACCACATCTCATCTTTATGTTTAATATCATTTTTAATCCAGTTCAACTTGAAAATTGCATTAGATGTAGCAAAATCAATCACATTCAGACCTCCTTGATTATATGAATTACATAAATTTTAATAGTGAGGCTTGTTTCTCCATATGAAATTAAATAGAGTTGAATCAGGTTTTTTTTAAGAAAAGATTTTGGTACATCTAATACTTTAGCAGGATAGACTAAACGAGACAACCCCTCGGTTTTAGACAAAAGAATCCTGCCTTTGAGTGATAAATCCCTCATGAGCCACATAACAAATTTCTTTTTCATTTTTAGCATAAGGGGTTGGAAATTAGATTGTACTCTGTTTAACTGATCTTTGCAAATATTGATACCAAGATAAGTTACTTCCTCTCTAATCGGAATACCTTCAAATTGGGTAAAAGGAATGCCATCATCTTTAAGTGGAAAAAGAGTAAATTTTTTATGTTTAAAAATAAACCTGACACTTCAGAAAAAAGATTAAGGCACTCTATACTTTTCTTAGCCTGTGATAGATCTTTCAAAAAAATAGCTGTATCATCAGCAAGCTGACAACATTTCATTTCTCTGTCCCTAATACTGATGCCTTGATAGGAATCATTATGCAAATGTAACGCCATCGTTTGCATAACTAACAGAAATAAAAAGGGTGCCGCTGGGTCGCCTTGTTTTATGCCCCGAGAAATACTAAATCGATGAGTCGTTCCCCACGGGAGTTTAACTGAACTATTACAGTCATTGTATAAAGTTTGTATCGCCCTTTTAAAGTATTGACCAAAACCAAAAAAATCTAAAAGATCAAATAAAAAATTATGTTTTACAGTATCAAAGGCTTTATATATATCTATAAATAAAATTAAGCTGTCATCATTTATATAATCCTTATAATCAATTAAATCTAAGATTAATCTAATATTATTGCTAATATGTCAGCCTTGCATAAAGCCTGATTGACTATCATCTATGATTGTATCTAAACATAATTTTAATCTTTGAGCAAAAATATGGGCAAACAATTTTGCATCATTATTAATTAATGTTATAGGTCTCCAATTGTCAAGAAGCAAACAATCCTTATTCGGTTTAGGTAACAATGTAATTAGGCCTTGACACATAGATGGGCGGAGCTTACGGGCTTCTATAGCTTCCTTAAAAACCAATAACAAAAATTCAGAGATATAATCTTGGAATATTTTATAAAATTCACCTGTTAGGCCATCATTCCCGAGGGATTTATTGTCTTTTAACTTACTAAAATTCTTTTTTAATTCTTCTAAGGATATATCTTGATCACAAACTTCTTTCGTCAATACCTTGGAAATATGGCTACTTGGTTCAGAATATCAATTTTTTTAGAAATCTTCCACAAAATCAGAAATTGTTTTAGGATCTTCGGATATCTGCTCATTAATTTTAAGTTTATATATATTATTAACACTAATATTTATTTTTTCTAATTATGAAAATATTTTGTATTCCTTTCACCATGTTCCATCCATTTCCGTCTAGAACGAATGAAGGCCCCCCGTGCCAGATTTTGATAGATATCATCCAATTCAGATTGTAATTCAATTAACATATTAATATCAGCTTGTGTTTGCTCATCCTTTTCATAAATAAGAATAATTCCCTTAAGTATTCTGTCTTGTCTCATTCTTTTTTCCTTAGATAATTCTTTTCCTCTTTTAATTGCCATATTTCGAATCTGAAATTTTGTATAGTCCCAATGTTTGCCATATATCTGATCTTTTTTAGCTTTTGACAAATTTTCATTTATAATTTTTATGGCTTTTTCTTTGAACAATTCATCACTCAAAAGTGTATTATTTAATTTCCAGTAATTTGCTTTAAATGTAATTGATCTATTCCTTATGCATATTGCTAAAGTGATCATATTATGATAAGAAAAAAACGAGGGTTCTATTTTCGTTTCCTTCACACTATCTAATAATTCATTTGAAATAAGCCAAAAATCAATCCTAGATCTCTTAGATAAATCTTTGTTGTTCCAAGTGAACTGGATTTGATGTGGATTTTTTAGTCTCCACACATCACAACAGTTTAAGTGCAAACAGAGATTAGTAAATTCTCCATAAGTGCCTCTTAAGGATCTTTGAGGATGACAGTCTTTAATGGGATCATTTATGCAGTTCCAGTCGCACCCAAATATTAGTTTAGCATTAACAAAAGAATTTAACAAGGCATTTATTTTTTCTTCAAATTCAGCAAAAAGAAGTGTGTTTCTTTGGCTAATATTATGGCCATATATATTACCTAAAATAAAAATATCCTCCATAAATTCAACAACTAAAATTATCCATCTTCCTGAGTCATGAACTACATTTTTTAGGATTTTTCCCTGAAAGGAGCCCTTTAATATAGCAACACCCGCTGATTTACTGTTTCCATAAGACATCCATATATTGTCTCCCCACTGATTTTTCCAGAAATTAAAATCTGAGACTAAAGCATGCGTTTCTTGTAAAAAATATAAATCTGCCTTAAAAGATTTACAAAACAAAAAAACAGCTTTCCTCTTAATCTGTTCTCGTAAACCCCTCGCATTAAGTGAATACAATGAAAAAGACAAAGTGAACAGGTAGAACAAATAGTTAACACAAAAAACGTAGGTTTTAAGTAGAACAAAGAAATAAAATGATTTTCTAGACCTTTTGAGTGCAAAGTATTTAACAAGCAAACAATGGATTATAACTCTCTGGCCTTTGGAATTTCAGAGTTTATGTATATTGTATGAGCTTGCATTTTACTAACTGCAATTTAGAATGAGATAAAATTTCTTAACGAAAGGCAGACAAATTACCCATCATTCTTCTTCTTAACGACATATCAGGGCTTTTTCACCATTACAATCTTACTTCTTTACCATCAATGATGGCTCTGGCTCCAACGAAAATAGCTCTTTTCCCTTGCTTTCGTGCCTCTTCAATTTGTGGCCACAGTTTAATGCGTGTCTCTTTGTCTTTTGTGGTCAGGTCTTCACCGAACTTTAACTTCTTTGTTTTGAGGAATTCCGAGTTCTTTGCGCATTTCCATACTCTTTCTTTGGTTGACCTGGACGTAAATCTCGTTATCACCGGTCGAGTTTTGCCATCTTCTCTCCTTCTGATCCTGTGGCTCACATCAACTTGGGAGCGTAGATCCTCTCCGGAGTCTTGAATGAGTGTCTTGCAGATGTCGACCACATGCTGTTTAACATCTTCTCCCTCTTGCTCTGGCAGACCATACAGCCTCAGGTTCCATCTTCTGTGATAGCGTTCCATATCGTTCAACCGGTCCTCCAGACCAGTTATTCTCTTCTGATGATCATCACTTGCCTTCTTAATCGTTGTTATTTCTGTTTTCATATCTTGAACTTCGTTGAAGAGAAACTCTGATGATTCCTTTAAGGCCTCGATGGTGTCTGCATTTTTCTTTATCAAGCTTGCAAGATTATTCGCATTCTCTTTTATTTTTTCAGCCACAAGTCTCACGATGTTGTCTTGCAATTCGGAGAGTGTTGGTTCAGCTTTTCCCTTCTTTGCGACCGGAGTGCACGGAGCTGAATCAGGAAGAGGGATAACTCCTCCATCGTAATTAGTGTAGGAATGCATATCACCTGCTTTAACAACTTCCATAATATCCTCCGTCAAATCTCTGTTTTCTGTTGTAAATGAAAGCATCTTTTTACCTTGGTCTCTTAGTCTTTTTTCTGTCATCTTTTTGGTTTTTGCAATTATAGTCTGATAAACTTTGGGCAACAGATCAAGTCAACAAAGAGTCCGAAATCTTTATCTCAGTGAAAACCAACAACGAAAAAGAGATATGTTTGCACTAATTAATTGTAACGTTAAAGGTTAGAAAACCATTTAGCATCTCTTAGCCTCGAATATCGACAACTGTCCCGGCCGCAATCTTGCACGCCCCCCCAGAATCCCAAACTGCTGTGTGTCTTGTCCTCGCTATTAGTGACGTCATTAGAGCTCCACTACTTCTAATTACCTGCTGTGACAGTGAGCTCTAATACACATTACACTGCCACCTACAGGTCATTTATGATTCTGCAACATTCATAGAGTCACTCCGGTCAACTTCCGGTTCTCAACTCAGACCCAGTTTACTGTCAAATACCGCGTACTAACTGCTCTCTCTATGGAGCTCTATGTAATAAGTGTAGTTTAAACACTCATCAATCAAATACAATTATCAACTGTATGTGAATAAAAGACAGTTTGGACTTTAAAAACCTCTATGTATTATGTAACAGACATGTCTACTGAAGTTAGCATGCTAAGCTAGCCCCGGTCCGTCCTCAGAGAGCATGGAGTCCCGCTGACCTTCACTCGCTTTATACACAGTTTACAGCCGTTTTTATCTTATTTATGACTGTAATATCGCTCTTCTCTCAGGAACAACAGAAAAGTTGTGAAGACGCCATGATAATTTATCCGCACTTTCCCTCTGTAATGTGCGCATGCCACAGTAAGTGTGGCGTGTGTGTGTGTGTGTGTGTGTGGGGGGGAGAGAGAAAGAGAGAGAGAGAGAGAGAGAGAGAGAGAGAGAGAGAGAGAGACAGGGGTGACGTCACAGAAAGAGGGCGGAGCATCTCTCTGTGACGTCACAGCAGGGCAACCTGTATGTAAGTCAGAATGTGTCTCTGTTTCTCATTTCCGAGGTTTGTGCGGTTGAGTAAAGACACGTAAACATGGGGCTCTTCAGAAGGTTTAGAGAAATTTTTCAAACCAGAAGAAAGAAGAAAACTAAGCAGATTGCTGAAATGAAGAAGAAGCTGGAACACATGGAGAAAGTAGAAAAAGATTTGGATGCATTTTCTAATCCAAGGATAGAGAAGATAACAGAAGAGAAAGAAGAGAAAGCCATTCTGCTACAGACGGTGCAAAAGCTGGAGGCTACTTTGGCTTCTGAGCGAAAGCAGCAGGAACAGAATATAACTGAGAGAAGCCAGAGCTGGACGAGAGAACAAAAACAACTGGAGGAACGTGTTGCTCAGCTTGAGGTCACTTTGGAACGGACGACCAAGAAGCTCCAGTCTTTTCTGGAAATCCATGAGGCACTGGAGAAAACTGTAGAATGTAAGAGAGAGAGCTGGGCGAGAGAACAAAAACAACTGGAGGAACATGTTGCTCAGCTTGAGGTCACTTTGGAACAGACCACCAAGAAGCTCCAGTCTTCCCTGGAAATCCATGAGGAACTGGAGAAAACTGTAGAATGTGAGAGAGAGAGCTGGACGAGAGAACAAAAGAAAGTGGAGAAACATGTTGCTCAGCTCGAGGTCAATTTGAAACAGACGACCATGGAGCTCCAGTCTTTCCTGAAAATCAATGAGGAACTGAAGAAAACTGTAGAATGTGAGAGAGAGAGCTGGACGAGAGAACAAAAGAATATGGGGCAACATGTTGCTCAGCTTGAGGTCACTTTGGAACAGACCACCATGGAGCTCCAGGATACTCAGAATCACTGTGAGAAAGTAAAAAATAGTGCAGAGCAGGAGAGCGATCATTTGATCAGCGACAAAGAGCAACTGGAAGAACGTGTTGCTAGTTGGATGCCACTGTGCTCTGTGCCGAAGAAAAGAAGACTTCAGAGAATAAAACAGATCATTATATGAGGGTCCATGAGCGATGGGAGAAAATTGTTGCTCAGCTGAGACAAGAAAACATTCAAAAGAAAACGAGAAATAGAAAAAAAAAAGAAGACAAGAGAAACAGAGAGTCTGAACATTCCTTTTTCCTCTTTCTGTTTCTTTAATGGGTATTTATGATAGTTTTACACTTATAGTCAATAGTATAAAGCTGAGTGTAAAGCTATTGTATCTTGTAGATCGTCTCGTCTTTTGATCATTTTTTATTTCTGTCTTGTCAAAAATACTGATTTGAATCTTTTACTACAGCGAGTCACAATAAACACTATTAACAACCATTATTTTTGTCTTCCTTACAAACGCCGTATGACCTCCTCATGGATTCTTCCACTTAGTTTATATCTCTCTTGTGGGGCAGGGGGCTGTGGCTCGGGGTCATAATGCTGAGGGGGAGGGAGGTCAGGAGGAAGAGGGAAACTGGTCCTCAGTGCCACATTGTGCAAAACACCACACACCCTGATAATCTTACACACTTTTTCCGGGTGGTATAGAAATCTTCCAGCTGAGACATCCAGAGCTCCACATCTGCATTTAAGGCGTGAGGAGCATCTGAGGGGTGAAGCCTCGGTCACCTGTCATATTATAAACTACTTCAGGACAATGTTTACAATTTGTACATGTTTTTAAACTCAACAAGAAGCCAGTCATCACGTCCTGCAGCTGCCTGTAGTCTGTTCCCTACACTGCTATGTGTCAGGATAAAGGAATCATGTGCTGAAGCAGGTCAGTGTGCCGCAGTGAAGGGAAACCTGATGTATTGACTACCCACCTTAATAATAACATCCAAAATGACAGGCATTATGACACTCAGGGGCAGATACCAGACCTATAGCATGAGATTTAATAGAATTATATTATATTTAAATATGGTCTTTGTGAAAAAAGTTGATTATATATAATATTTATATAAAGTCTTTCCCTGTCCGCCATTTCCCACTAGAAACAACCTGTTGTCTTTAACCCCAGAGTGGTGAGGACCTGTATTTGGACGGGGATGGCATGGTTCTGGCGTGTTTCCCTCTGTAGTACTGGACCCAATTCAGCACATAGATCCAGGAGCACAGCTGTAGGAATCTAAATCAGCTTATTAGCCAGTCATCATCATGGGCCAAGAAATCATCATGGTCCCTGGAGACTCTTTCTCTCCTTAATTTTCCATTGGCACCGCAGCATTTATGTTTTCTTTCCAGCTCATTATGGAAAGATAAAATAAACTGATATTTGGTCCTGTGCCATGAACATAAAAGCAATAAGAGCTACAGAAAAGCTCCTGCTACCCTCTGTAGCGGGTATTAAAATCCCATTTAAAATGCTTTCAGTGAGTCTACATTCTGTTTCTATGAAGTGTTTTCACTGTTTGCATGTTAATTGGCTGTATGGTGCATTAAAGTGCATGTGAAATATGTGAATTTATGAACCACATCTGGCTGGAAAAGACAAGTGTCCAAATACTTTTGACCACACACTGTGTATCAGCTGAAAAGCAGCAGCTTCGGATCAGTTGCGTTTCCACTGGGATTCAACTCTGAAATATCACTTTTGATTTGTATTATATGAAATATTTTATATTATATATTTGATATTATTTGTTTGGACTTTTCTTTCCTCAGCATCACTTGGATTTTCCTCCTGTAGCTCTGAGAGACGGCGTGTACCAGGTGGAGGATGAAGACCCTCTGCCGGGATTAAGCGAACTGTATGACCCCTGGAAGAGTGAGTTTCTGAGCTTTATGGATTTTATTCTCTTTAAAACACAGAATTTATCATTTATTATAATTATTATTATTATTAATCATCGGTACCGGAGTGAAGAGGGGAAAAGCTATGTTCCTCATTTTGTGTTTACTCCTGATCATTAGCATAAAGATCACAGACTTGCAGGAAAAAGTGGATACATTTGTCTAAAATAAATAAAGAATGATAATAAAGAGTGATAATATTTCCATAAATGTTGCAGTGAGCAGAAATGGACCTTTCGGCTAATGGTGTAGGAGACATCATCATTAGCCTCATGCTAGCCGGGTTTGCTAGCGCTGCTTTTGTGTTTATTTTATTAGAAACCTCTACTTTTTGACTAAATGATGAATAAAACTATATTTAATAAGATAACATAAGTTACATTAGTACATAATTTTACTTATAGTTCACTAAAAATCTGTGTAGTGTATGACTGAGTTGTTCCTCTGTGTGCTTCAGTAACTGCTGTTAAACTGAGAGGAAAGAAAAATGGCTTCAGTTCAGCAGAAATGAACTGATAAACAGTGTTAGGAAAAGACAAAGTGTTCAAATATTTACTTAAATATAAATTGTGATAACTTGTTAAAATGTTTTTAATGGTTTAATAGAGGATTTATTCAGGTTTAAACACACAAGCTGGTGGTGAAGGTAATATTGATTATAGATTCCTTTTACGAGACGCGTCTCACTGTGTGTTTGTCTCTTCAGACACAAGAAGACGGAGACAGGATACAGCATCAGTCTCGTCCCCTGTGAGGACTCGGTCTCCTCCAAGCAGCTCGTCCCCTGTGAGGACTCGGTCTCCTCCAAGCAGCTCGTCCCCTGTGAGGACTCGGTCTCCTCCAAGCAGCTCGTCTCCTACCAGTCATGAGCCTCACATAGAGATACAGAGCACATAGTGTTTGAACAGCTTTATGTTATAGGTTACAGAGGGATTTCTTTCCAACACTAGGGGATCAGGAGGAGAAGGAAAAAGATGAAGAGATCAAGAGGAAGAAGATGAAGAGAAGATGTTATGGACTTGTCTCTGAGCAACAGTTTAAAGTCTCATCTCACTCGTTCCTGTTCAGTGTCTCACCTCAGGTCTGGGGATATTAAAGATTCCTGTAGATGATGTGTTGTGTATACAGTAGAACATCAGCTGTAGGAGAACCAGGGAATAATTGACCAAACAAGGATTTAAATATTAAGATTTAGCAGAAAGGAGAAAGTTGTTTTTGCTGTGAACTGATCAAATCTCACACTAGGGCACTTTGTATTTGTGGAAGTGGTGTTACGAATCTCACGTGTTAACATTTGAATTGTTTTTATGCCTCGTTAGTCTTAAAACTAACATTTATAGAACTGACTAATAGAAAGTGGTTTTTTTTTCATGGATCACCTCAAATCAGTGTTACATTCATTGTGTGTGTATAATGATGGCATGTCAGCTATAAGGGTGATGGAGGAAAAGTCAAATCTAAATGAATTTTGTCACTTTTTTATTTCTTGTCATTATTTGTTGTCCTCCCCATGTGCTGCTGTACACAGGTGAACAGAGACGTCCATTCCACACCAAACTTTTTACAGAAATCACCAAATCTTGATTTTATTACTGCTGAGATGATTTTATAGGAGTTTAGTTTCTTATTTTAATACAGATATTAAAATCCCATACATATTATGGTGTAGTCGTGGACCAGTTGAGAAAACACTAAGTGCTTGTAAAAAGACTGGCAGCAGATCAAAATCAATCACATCTTTTATTAATGTTTTTTCTTTTTTAAATACATTTTTGGACTTGATTTTATTCAATAAAAAATATGTATTACAGTTAATTTACCTTGTGAATAATTTACCAGATTATTTTATTCTTATGATAATTTCTTGCTTACAAACATCTTAATAAGTAGATGATTATAATTGAAAGATAAACAGAGACTATAAATACTACCATGTGTTTAAGTAAAACATCTGTTTGTGTTCAGAGAAGGTAAGTATAATGAATAATCTAAGGGAAATTAAATAAAGTCTTTGTTAAAAGTGCAGTGTTGTCAGGAAACAGAAGGAAGCGAGGCCAGGTAGCATAAATGAATAATTTATTTTCTAATAGCTCATAACACACATCTGACACGCGCTAATCACGTGTTCTCTCATTCTCTATTTTCAATGCACTTCTACTCCCCCTAATGGTCACTTTAAGTATAACACAACAACAGGTCACCACATGCAGTACAAACTAATTACACCTCAAATTAAACCCCACAATTTTTATCAAAAACACATTCCAAACTGCAAACACGTGTTTTCTATTAAATAATATAATTCTAAATATTTTAATTCCCTACTGTGTCTAAACAAAGGAGCGCTATAGGAACTCGTGTAGGGTTTACAATCACACACCACTTCGCATGTCTTAACACCACCCGTTTTCAGCTTCGGCGTCTGCATTTGAATCATTGAAGCCACGCCTCTTTTGTGACGTCAGTATCTCTGATAGCGCCCTGGACTCGCTTTTATTGTCATGACAACTTTGTTGTGCTGCTGTTCAACACAAACATTTACTGACCACAGCAATGAAGCGCAAACAAACAGCTGAAATGTTTTTAATTGTTTTTAGTGATAAGCGTCAATGTTTTGAACAATCCGCTCTCCAAGACGCCAAAAAAGATTTTTCAGCCAGAAAGAGCGACTTTCAGAAGAAAGAAGGAGAAATAATGAGAGATAATAAGACGGGTAACAGATTTTATTTTGTAGATAAATTTAACATTGCCAAGTGCAGAGATAAAAAAGGCAACATCAGAAGGCCAATGAATGCCTACATGGTTTGGGCGAGGAAACAGAGGCCCAACTTTTCCAAGGCCAATCCAAATAGCAGCTCTGCAGAGATCAGCATGCAGCTTGGGATCCAGTGGAACAAACTGAGTGAGAAACAGAAGAAACCCTACTACACTGAATCATGGAGGCTTAAACAGGAACACGAACAGTTGTTTCCTGGTGGGTGAACTTTCTTTATAGACAAATGGCAAAATAACAAAACAAACACATCAATTCTGACACTTTTATCGTTTTTATGTTGCTTCTTACTCTTTAAATTCTTCTTTTCTATCATGTAGATTGGGTTTATAAACCGCTTCCAAAGAAGGGTAGGAGAAAAGGCAGTGTGCAGAGTAGTGACTCACAGAGGAGACCTGATCATCAACCAAACCACCACATAGTCATGAACATGCCAGAAGAAGTACCAGTCCATGACCTCGTTCCTGAAGTTAGTGATCAGTTCCCCGGCCTTAGCCACCAAGAACTGCTGTCTCCTAAAGACTTCTGCTTTGATCCTCCTCTTTTCCCTTCTGTTTCTGAGTCGACTATCTGCCAGACCAAGTGAGTTAGTAAATTGCATTGGAACAGTTTCAGAAGAATGACATGCAAATGAAGTTTTACTCTGCATCTTAAATAATCGCCATAATCGCCACTCATTTACTTTAATATGCAGCTAAAATTGTGCACTTCTGTTTACAGCACCTGCTATGGGTCTGAGTGTACAAGCAGTGAGGTTCAGCTCGAGGACGAGGAGGAAATCACTTTGCTCAACAACGACATCTTTTCCATTTTAAATGAGGATTGTGACTTTTTTAACCAGTCTGGAGCCCTGAATCATACTGAAGACCCCCACAACAGCACAGAGATCCTGGATTCTGTACCAGCCTTTGACGTCGACAGCTTCGAGGATCTGTTGAAGCAACTTGAAGAAATGGAAAATGATTCAGGAATAGAGGAAGATGGTGAAATACGAACATTTCATGTACTTTAGTGTGCATGTTGTTTCACCATCTTCATTTTATATTGAATTCCAATTTAAAGTTTTATTTAAATAAAGATTTTTAATTTCAATCATGTCTAATGTCTCTTCATCACAGAGAGCATTCAATCACTTTATTTTCTTTCCTGAAGTCCACTTTAGTAAATTCAGTGATGTTTGATGTTCCTTAACCCTCTGGAGTCTGAATTGCCGCCGGCGCCCAATCGTGCTTTTTTTTCAGATGCCAGCAAAAAGAGCTTAAACTGTTTGGTCATATTTTATCAAAAATGTCAAAGTAATACATCATTTAAATCTGTAAAGGGTCTTCTTTCATTTGTGTATGCTCACTATATAAACAAAACGTTGTATTTTTTTAAAAATAAATAAAATATTAAATTTTTTTTATGTAAATTTTTTTTTTATTGAATACAAAAGTATATAAACAACAAAAGCAAATATACACTTACAATGTAGATAAATATTACAGGCTCAACACAGTATAACTAATAAATTGTTTAGAAAAAATAAAGAAAATAAATAGATAGAAATCTGAAATTATAATTTACATTAACTTAAATAGTGAGTAAAAGAAAAGAAAAAAATAAATAAATAAATAAATAAATAAAATTAAATAAAGATAAATATTAGGGGCAGTATTACAATAAATTAAATGATGTCAATAAATAAAGCAGCTTCACAGCACTCTGCACTTTCATCTTATTGAGGGCCTTGAAAAAACATTTGAAGTCATTTTTGAATATAATAAGTGGTGTGTGGGGGGGGGAATTAGAGAATCTACATTTATGAATGAAATATTTTGCTAATATTACAATGTTATTAAGCAAAAAAGAATTAACACAAAAGTCTTTAGGTTCTCCAAATATGATGTAAAGAAAAAACAAAACTATCAACAACCACCTCTTTTTCTATCAACCAGTCCTGAATTGACATCCAGAAGAGTTTGGAGAAATTGCAGAAGAGAAAGATCTGATCCGTGTCTTCAGAATGGCTTTCACAAAAGGAACAGGGGACAATTTTTATATTAAATTTCTAATTTGGGAATTTGTAAGAAGGATAAATCTCATTTAAAATTTGAAGTGTATTTCTTTAGCTTTAGGAGGAACAGGAGGAACATCTCATCAGCATCTTTATGCCAGAAGGTATTGCATTAACAACAGTGAAAAACTCTTCCGGGTGACAGGCAAAGCCATGTTTCAAAGTAAAAGTATTATAGTCTAAAATGTGACTCTGTTCATCCATTAGATCTCTTACTGACCATATACTTCTGTTTAACCAATTCTTATGCCATAAAGATCTGTTCCTCTGCAATATATATTTGTTGTTCCAAACTGAAGCATTATGAGGTGTAAAATTGTGTGTATGTGCCAATTTGCAAAATAAGAGTACTAAGAGGGCTTAGTTTCACTGGGAGTTTAGATAAATCAAAATCACATTTGAGAAAAAATTGAATTCCACCAAGTTCTTGAAACAAAGCTGATGAAACTGTAAACCAAAAACTCTCTTCTTTACATAGAAACATTTTTAACCATTTAAGTTTTAACAAAATATTCATGTTTTCAAATTTAATTACATTCAAACCACCTTGTTCATAGGATTTTGTAGTGTCTGCTTTTTTTATATAATGGGCTTTGTGCTTCCAAATAAAATTAGAAATTTTTATATTTTAATGAAATTTGAGGGAGGAGCCAAAGAAAGAGCGGGATAAATCAGTCTTGATAAATATTCAACCTTCGTTAGCAAGATTCGGCCAAAAATGGAAATGTCTCTTTGTAACCAGCGATTTAATATTCGGTTTGCTTTTTGCAAGTTATTATCCAAATTTTCTTTCGTACTTAATTTCTGGTCTTTGGTAACTATAATGCCTAGATTCTTAGATTCAACTGGAGTCCTGATGCCTTAGAAAAAACATTAACTAATGAAATAGCCAGAGGAATTTGGTCTTTGTCTTTTAAGAGCAGTGTAGTATCGTCTGCCAATTGACTAATTGCTAAACTTTTACCAAATACTTTTAATTTCTGTACCGTTTGATCATGAATAACTAAAGTAGACAACATATCCACAGCCAAAATGAATAAAAGAGGGGACAGAGGGCATCCCTGCCTTATTCCACGACTAACAGGAAATCTTTGTGATGTACCATAGGGAAGAGAAATAAAACTGTTCATACCTTTATAGATCATTTTTATAATATTGACAAAGTGCTCACCAAAACCAAAGCTTTCTAAAGCTTTAAATAAAAACCTGTGTCAAAGGCTTTCTTAAAGTCTAAGAAAAGAATATATCCATCATCCTCTATCAAGTGATTGTATTCTACCATATCCATTACTAGCCTTACATTATTGTGAATGGATCTTTCTTTAAGAAATCCCGATTGAACCTCATTAACTACTCCATTAAGTCCTTTCTTAAATCGATTGACAAAGACGTGTGTGAAAATTTTTAGTCACTGTTAAGTAAAGTGATTGTGCGGAAATTATCTAAAAATCTATGATCTTTATCTGGTTTGGGGATTAATGTAATTAAGCCTTGACTCATTGTGGGGCCCAATGAACCATCTTCAATAGATTCAAAAAGGGGATTAAACAGTAACATTTTCAAATCATTCCAAAAAAATGTATAAACATTTCCTGTAAGGCCGTCAGGACCAGGCGATTGGTTTGATTTTGAGTTTCTGTACAGCTAAATCGAGTTCTTCCATACATAATTGTGCATCACAAAGCTCTCTTAATTCATTGTCAATCTTAGGAATAAAATGTATAATTTTTTCAAAAAAGTCATCACACTCCTTTGGAGAAAAATTAGACAAATACAAGTCATTGTAGAAATTATGTATTTCTTTGCTTATTATTTTAGGATCAGTATTTTCAACATCATTTACCATTAGGAAAACAAAACTGTTTTTTGATTGCCGTCTGTTTTCTAACCTACAAAAATAGGACGTGCTCTTCTCTCCTTCTTCTATCCACTTGGCTTTTGAGCGAATGTATGCACCTTTAGCTTTTTTAATGTACAAGTTATTCAGTTGTTCGGATTTTGGAGGCCCGTAACACTAACACAAAACTTAAATATCACTCTGGGTAGGTGTAATTGAGAATTAAATTACTTTCATATTAGAAAACGGGAGATAACTAAGCCGCTTAGTGAGAGCACATGTGTTCAGCCTGCCATCTTGCCGGAACTGAGAGAAAGAGAGACCGGAGGGCGGAGCATCTCTGTGTGACGTCACAGTAGGGCCACTTGTATGTATGAACGCGTTTTTCTCTCATTTCCTAAGGTTTGTGCGTGTGAGTAAAGAGGCATAAACATGGGGCTCTTCAGAAGGTTGAGAGAGTTTTTTTAAACCAGAAGAAAGAAGTCTGAGCAGATTGCTGAAATGAAGGAGAAGCTGGAACACATAGAGAAAGTAGTAAAAGATTTGGATCCGATGATAGAGAAGATAACAAAAGAGAAAAAAGAGAAAGTCTTTCTGCTACAGACGGTGCAAAAGCTGAAGGCTATTTTGGCTATTGAGCGAAAGCAGCGGGAACAGGATATAACTGAGAGAAGCCAGAGCTGGGCGAGAGAACAAAAACAACTGAAGGAACGTGTTGATCAGCTCGAGGTCACTTTGGAACAGACCTCCATGGAGCTCCAGTCTTTCCTGAAAATCCTTAAGCAAAACCCCACATACCTCCAGAACATCACTAAGCTTCTGTCTTCACTGAACCTCCATGAGGAACAAGAGAAAATTGTAGAACGTGAGAGAAAAAGCTGGGCCAGAGAACAAAAACAACTGCAGGAACGTGTCGCTCAGCTTGAGGCCACATTAAAAAGAAAGAAAGGAAAGAAGGCAAAACTAGACATGGAGATGCGTAATAACTTACAACTCAAGACCACCAGGTCCCTCCAGGATTCCCTAAAACAATCTGAGGAAAAGAAGTGTGCAGATCATCAGAGCGATCATTTGAGGAGCGACAGAGAGCGACTGGAGAAACGTCTTGCTCTGCTGGTGACCACTTTGAATTTTGAACAAAATAAATTTGAAAAGGAAATAGAGATGATCAAACTAGACATGGAGGAGATGACCACCAGACATTTTCAAACCATCAGAGAGCTGCAGGATTCCCTGAATCACTCCGAGGAAAAAAAGTGTGCAGATCATGCGAGCGATCATTTGAGGAGCGACAGAGAGCGACTGGAGAAACGTCTTGCTCTGCTGGTGACCACTTTAAATTTTGAACAAAATAAATTTGAAAAGGAAGTAGAGATGATCAAACTAGATATGGAGGAGATGACCAACGTACACTTTCAAACCATCAGAGAGCTGCAGGATTCCCTGAATCATTGTGAGGAAGAGAAAAATTATTTAATGAGAGACAGAGAACGACTGGAGGAACGTGTTGCTCAGCTGGAGGAAACTTTGGAATTTTAACAAAATAAATTTAAGAAAGAAAATAATGAAGGCCAAACTAGACATGGAGGAGATGATCACCTTACAGCTCCAAACCACCAGGGATCTCCAGAATTCCTTGATTCACTGTGAGGAAGAGAAGAAGACTGCAAAGGATGAGAGAGATCATTTGATGAAAAATAAATAAAAGGATAAACTAAAGGCCAAACGACAGATCAATCACTTTATACACAACTTCTTCAATAATTCATGAAGAACAGAAAATGGCAGCACTGGAGAGCAAAAAGTCTCTAAGCTCTGGGCAGGTTTAGATTCAGCATGTGAGCACATGTTATACATATAATAAAGTAAAAAAAATTGTTTATTGTAATATAAAAAAAAATACATGTTAAAATTGTGTGTTTTTTGTTTTTATTATTAAACTGTTGGACTTCATTTAAATTCAACTAAGAAATAAAATCCACATGATAAAATGTTGGGAATGTGACAAAAGTAAATTATATTAAAATAAAGGTTAAAAAGTAAAACTAAATAAAAATTCTATTTATTTATTTCAATAACTCCATTCAGTTTGATCAATTCAGTTAAAAAAAGATTTGGTTCAGTAATTTGACTCCTTTGAATCAGTTCAAGTAACTCAGTTTAAAAGAGTTAAATAATAAAGTCCAGAAGAGTCGGTTCACTGGTTTCCACTATTTCCACTATCATACGACACTCAGTCACATGACGCTAATTAAACAGTTCCTCATCGTCATTATCACACAATATGAACAGTTCAGACTCATATACACGTTACTGATCAACCAACACACATCTTTACCTTTTAATACCACAAAACTCACCAGAATCCCATTGTTCAAGATCTGAGTTTGCATTTTCTCTCACACAATGACATCAGTACACATCTAATTCCATAAACAACCATTTTTACACATTACAAACTGTGTACTCACCAAAATCCAAAGAAATAAACATGTAGGTATGTATTTTATCCTTTGAATTTATTTTCTTGCTCTAAATTATGCTACTGCTCATCTCTTCCATACATCATACATTCTTATAGGAAAACCAAGGACCAATTAACATCTGTTTACAGGCTGCATTTGTCCCTGGGACCAGATTTTGATTCCCCCTGAGATAACTAGAGTGCTCATGGAGAAGTTATTTCCAAATCTCCCAAAACACACTGAATTTGAAGATGAATTCAATTTTTCGAACTAAAAGTCTCAGCAATGAAGTCAGTGAATGTCAGTGAGATGTGCTCCTGCTGAAGTAGAGCAGTTCATGCTGAAACCCCTGCAACAGCTGGAGCTCTGTTCTTTATTAAACTCCACCATTTATAACTTCACCTCTAAAACACAATGAAGTTTCAATACTGTAATGTTCATTTGTTGCTGGTTTCAGGAAAACATTCAATTAAATTTTCTTCTTTCATGCGTGTGTATCACAATCACTTCACATAAAATTACAATAATTACAATCCAGACCACTCAAAATCATTTACATTGTAGGACGGAGTCTTTATTTTTATTTGTAAATTATTATTATTATATCTAAATATCACTGTAATCACTCTGATCACATGACCTGCTTTACACATGAGTCCCAAAGCACTTAAAGCACCAACAAAAAAATTATATTATTTTAATACAAAATTACCTTCAAATATCAATCTAGAAAAATGGCCCTGAATCCTGTATGTACACAAAACAGACAAATGAAGCTCATTTAAAATGCTTTCAGTTAATCTACATTCTGTTTATATGAAGTGTTTCCACAGTTTGCATGTTAATTGGCTGGATGGAGCATTTAAGCATTATGCATTTTATGTGAATTTATGAACCACATCTGGCTGGAAAAGACAAGTGTCCAAATACTTTTGACCACACAGTGTGTATCGGCTGAAAACAGCAGTTTCGGATTCGTGTTTCCACTGGGATTCAACTCTGTAATATTACTTTTGATTTTTATTATATGAAAAATGGTATATTATATATTTGATATTTGTTTGGACTTTTCTTTCCTCAGCATCACTTGGATTTTCCTCCTGTAGCTCCGAGAGATGCTGTGTTCCAGGTGGAGGATGAAGACCCTCTGCCGGGATGAAGCGAACTGTACGACCCCTGGAACGGTGAGTTTCTGAGCTTTATGGATTTTATTTTCTTTAAAACACAGAGTTTATCATTTATTATTATTATAATTATTATTATTGAGAAACAAATCACCCATAAAATCCCCAAACAGGTGGAAAGGTGATCAGGACCATCGGTACCGGAGTGAAGAGGGGAAAAGAGATGTTCCTCATTTTATGTTTACTCCTGATCATTAGCATAAAGATCACAGACTTGCAGGAAAAAGTGGATACATTTGTCTAAAATAAATATATATAAGGGTGATGAAGGAAAAGTCAAATCTAAATGAAGTTTGTCACTTTTTTGTTTCTTGTCATTATTTGTTGTCCTCCCCATGTGCTGCTGTACACAGGTGAACAGAGACGTCCATTCCACACCAAGCTTTTTACAGAAATCACCAAATCTTGATTTTAATACTGCTGAGATGATTTTATAGGAGTTTAGTTTCCTATTTTAATACCAATATAAAAAATCCCATACATATTGTGGTGTAGTCGTGGACCAGTTGAGAAAACACTAAGTGCTTGTAAAAAGACTGGCAGCAGATCAAAATCAATCACATCTTTTATTAATGTTTTTTCTTTTTTAAATACATTTTTGGACTTGAATGTATTCAATAAAAACATATGTATTACAGTTAATTTACCTTGTTATTAATTTACCAGATTATTTTATTCTTATGATAATTTCTTACTTACAAACGTCTTAATAAGTAGATGATTATAATTGAAAGATAAACAGAGACTATAAATACTACCATGTGTTTAAGTAAAACATCTGTTTGTGTTCAGAGAAGGTAAGTATAATGAATAATCTAAGGGAAATTTAATAAAGTATTTGTTAAAAGTGCAGTGTTGTCAGGAAACAGAAGGAAGCGAGGCCAGGTAACATGAATTAATGATTTATTGTCTAATATCTCATAACACACATCTGACACGCGCTAATCACGTGTTCTCTCATTCTCTATTTTCAATGCACTTCTACTCCCCCTAATGGTCACTTTAAGTATAACAACAACAACAGGTCAACACATGCAGTACAAACTAATTACACCTCAAATTAAACCGCCCAATTTTTATCAAAATCACATTCCAAACTGCAAACACGTGTTTTCTATTAAATAATATAATTCTAAATAGTTTAATACCCTACTGTGTCTAAACAGAGGCGCGCTATAGGAACTCGTGTAGGGTTTACAATCACACAAAAAAACATCCGTTTTCAGCTTCCGTGTCTGCATTTGAACCTTTGAAGCCCCGCCTCTTTTGTGACGTCGGTATCTCTGATAGCGCCCTGGACTCGCTTTTATTGTCATGACAACTTTGTTGTGCTGCTGTTCAACACAAACATTTACTGATCACAGCAATGAAGCGCAAACAAACAGCTGAAATGTTTTTAATTGTTTTTAGTGATAAGCGTCAATGTTTTGAACAATCCGCTCTCCAAGACGACAAAAAAGATTTTTCAGCCAGAAAGAGCGACTTTCAGAAGAAAGAAGGAGAAATAATGACAGATAATAAGACGGGTAACAGCTACAGCTGCTTCTCCTGCTGTCAACTTTATTCAACTTTATTGTCATTGTACAGAGAACAAGTCCAGAGACAATGAAATATAGTTATCATTTAGTTCCTAAAACCACATTAAATATGAATCTGTCATGCAGGAAATATAAAATGATTTTGTACTGACTGAGTAATGCAGCACTTATAAAATATTTGTACTACAACATTGTGTGTGTTTAAGACTGGTGCAGTATTGCATGACTCTGTTCTGTTCACTGTTTTAACTAGAAGTTTATCATGATTTCTGTTTAACTTAAACTTTGTTTTTTTATTTTGTAGATAAATTTAACGTTGCCAAGTGCAGAGATAAAAAAGGCAACATCAGAAGGCCAATGAATGCCTACATGGTTTGGGCGAGGAAACAGAGGCCCATCTTTTCCAAGGCCAATCCAAATAGCAGCTCTGCAGAGATCAGCATGCAGCTTGGGATCCAGTGGAACAAACTGAGTGAAGAACAGAAGAAACCCTACTACACTGAATCATGGAGGCTTAAACAGGAACATGAACAGTTGTTTCCTGGTAGGTGAACTTCCTTTATAGACAAATGGCAAAATAACAAAACAAACGCATCAATTCTGACACTTTTATCGTTTTTATGTCGCCTCTTACTCTTTAAATTCTTCTTTTCTATCATGTAGATTGGGTTTATAAACCGCTTCCAAAGAAGGGAAGGAGAAAAGGCAGTGTGCAGAGTAGTGACTCACAGAGGAGACCTGATCATCAACCAAACCACCACATAGTCATGAACATGCCGGAAGAAGTACCAGTCCATGACCTCGTGCCTAAAGTTAGTGATCAGTTCCCCGGCCTTAGCCACCAAGAACTGCTGTCTCCTAAAAACATCTGCTTTGATCCTCCTCTTTTCCCTTCTGTTTCTGAGTCGACTTTCTGCCAGACCAAGTGAGTTAGTAAACTGCATTGGAACAGTTTCAGAAGAATGACATGCAAATGAAGTTTTACTCTGCATCTTAAATAATCGCCATAATCGCCACTCATTTACTTTAATATGCAGCTAAAATTGTGCACTTCTGTTTACAGCACCTGCTATGGGTCTGAGTGTACAAGCAGTGAGGTTCAGCTCGAGGACGAGGAGGAAATCACTTTGCTGAACAATGACATCTTTTCCATTTTAAATGAGGAATATGGCTTTTTTAACCAGTCTGGAGCCCAGAATCATACTGAAGACCCCCACAACAGCACAGAGATCCTGGATTCTGTACCAGCCTTTGATGTCGACAGCTTCGAGGATCTGTTGAAGAAACTTGAAGAGATGGAAAATGATTCAGGAATAGAGGAAGATGGTGAAATACGAACATTTCATGTACTTTAGTGTGCATGTTGTTTCACCATCTTTAATTTATATTAAATTCTAATTTAGTTTTATTTAAAGGAATAAAGATTTTCAATTCAAATCATGTCTAATGTCTCTTCATCACAGAGAGCATTCAATCACTTTCCTGAAATCCACTTTAGTAAATTCAGTGATGTTTGATGTTCCTTAAAGAGAAGGAATTCGACAGAAAATCAAATGAGTTTCACTACAGGAATCGCTCTGGGCGTGACCAACTACAGAAGCTCCTATGACACTACTTCTGTCTTAACAGGTCTCCCTGTCTGTCCCCACCCTTACAATGTCATTCACACTTTCTTCCCATGAAGGACCACATCAAGCTCTCTCAGCATATCCACTTTTTAATGAGTTCAGGGAGGTTGCATCTCACCCATGTCCTTCTTCATATGGAGGAACCATCTCGGGACCCTCACCTGATGTTCATCGCGCGCATGGGCCCTGTAACCGCAATGGACAAAAAGCATTTAGAATCAGAACCTCAAGGGCATGGCTCCACTGGGGCTCGAACCCAGGACCTTCTGCGTGTAAAGCAGACGTGATGACCGCTACACTATGGAACCTAAGTTTATTAATTAAACTTAGAAAACTCATTGACTCAAATGTCACAGTCATCTCTACTGTTTTGAGCGTGTTAAGCTCCAGGTTTTTATGACTGCACCATGTCTCTCAGGTCTTTCTTCACTGAAGCAGGGTCGTTGGCTGAAAACTGATTTTCCAGCTTTTTAGAGTAGCTCCTCTTAGACACTTAATGAGGATCAATGATGAGGATTAATCTTCCTCATATTAATGAATTAATCATGTACTACAGTATTTGAAAAGAACTTGAAATCCTGTCAACTGAGAACAGAAAGCTGAGGGTACATTGGGAACAAGTTTCTCAAAAATGTATAGTTGCAATCTTGAAAACATTTTGCCTGAATTGATATTTCTGCTCATTCATGCTGTTTAGTTGACTGTGTGGTTCCATAATGTAGTGGTCATCACATTTGTTTTACACACAAAAACTCCTGAGTTAAACCCCCAGTGGAACCATGCAGCTGGCAAACATGAATAAGGTTTATATTTTTGTGACCAGTTATGTTAAGAAAGCGAAGATATTCCCTCAAATTTTAACACAATTCAGCAAATAAAAATAACAGGTTGGCCTTTTTCTGCATTGTGCTTGTAACAGCATTGGACAAAAAGCATTTCACAAGTAGAATCAGACTCAAGTGCATGGTTCTACTGGGGATCAAACCCAGGACCTTCTGTGTGTAAAGCAGATGTGTTGACCACTACCCTATGAATCCACACAAGCACCTGCACAGCATAAATAAGCCGAAATAACGATTCAGGTAATATGTTTCCAGATTGCAACCTTTCAGCTTTGGGAAACTTGTTTCCAATGTACCCTCAGCTTTTTGTTCTGTTTGTTTCTTTAAGGAGAGGAATGTGGAAGGGCAGATGGTGGTAGATTTTTGCTAAAAGTATGGAAATGGCTGTGGTGAACACATTTTAAAAAGGAGGAGGATCATAGGGTGACGTATAAGAGTGGACTGTCAGGTGTTGGCAGGGGACAGTGTGGCTAGACAGCATTGGATGGTGGCCTGTAGGATGGTTTTGGAGGTGAAGAATAAGAGGAGGAGAGTGAGGAATGAAAGAAGAATAAGATGGTGGAAAGTAAAGGTAGAAGACTGTAGTATGAGATTCAGTGGTGAAGAGGTGCTGGATGATTGGGCCACTACTACAGAGGTGATAAGGGAGACTTGGTACTTGGTGTAACATCTGGAAAGAGAAACAAAGAAAAGAAATGTGGTGGTGGAATGAGGAAGTGCAGAAAAGCATACGGAGAAAGAGGTTGAAGAAACAGGATTTGGATGGACAAAAAGATGAGCAAAGTAGGCAGGAGTACAAGAAGATAAAGCAGCAGGTGAAGAGGGATGTGGCAAAAGCCAAGGAAAAGGCATATGAGGAGCTGTAGGAGAAGTTGGACACTAAGGAAGGAGAAAAGGATTTGTAGCGATTTGCCAGGCAGAGGGACCGAGCTGGGAAGGATGTGCTGCAAGTTAGAGCAGTAAAGGATGGAGATGGAAATGTGTTGACTAGTGAGGAAAGTGTGTTGAGAAGATGGGGGGAGTGTTTTGAGCAGCTGATGAACGAGGAAAATGAGAGAGAGAGAGAAGGTTGGATGGTGTGGAGATGGTGAAGCAGAAGGTGGATAGGATAAGTAAGGAGGAAGTGAGAGCAGCGATTAAGAGGATGAAGAGTGGAAAGTCGGTAGGACCAGATGACATGGAGATGTTTAGAAGAGATTTCAGTGGAGTTTTTAACAAGATTGTTTAACAGGATTTTGGAAGGTGAGAAGATGCCTGAGGAATGGAGAAGGAGTGTGCTGGTACTGATCTTTAAGAATAAGGGAGATGTGCAGACCTGCAGTAACTACAGGGGAATTAAGTTGATCAGTCACATCATGAGGTTATAGGAAAGAGTGGAAGCCAGGCTTAGAGAAGAGGTGACCATCTGTGAGCAACAGAATAGTTTCATGCTGAGGAAGAGCACCACAGATGCAATATTTGCTTTGAGAATGTTGATGGAGAAGTATAGAGAAGGTCAGAAGCAGTTGCATTGTGAGTTTGTGGATTGTAGAGGACAGAGTAGTATGGAGACGAATGATCCCCTAATGGGAGCAGCCAAAAAAAGAAGAAGAAGTAGTAGTCATGTGTAGAAATATTAGTTGTATTGTTATTACTGACACATTCAGGGGTGTAGCCATCATTTCAAAATTGAGAGGAACAGAAGAGTCAAATGTAATAATAATAATATTCATTCATTCATTCATTTTCTCCCGCTTATCCGTAATTCGGGTCGCGGGGGCAGCAGTCTAAGCAGGCCCCCGCCTTCGACTGCTGCCCAATCCTCACAGCACCGTCCCTTACGGTCCCTCCTGCAGGTGGTGAGCCCACGGGAAGGCGGCCCCACGTCACTCCGACGTCACAGACCTTGATATTTCCCTCGTAAGGGACCCCCGGAGCATAGAGGGTTAAGGGCCTTGCTCAAGGGCCCAGGAGTGGCAGCTTGGCGATACTGGGGCTTAAACCCCAGACCTTCCGATAATAATAATAATAATAATAATTATAATAATAATAATAATAATAATAATAATAATAATAAAATGGTATAATTGACAGGGTTTATTTTCTCTTACTCCTTTTAGACTGGGCCTTAAAAACGTGAACACAGGAATTTACACTGTTAAATGTAAATGTCCCCCAAATCCCCCAGGTGTTCTACACCAGATCAAATGACCCCTGACCCACACAATAATGCAGTGCTGCACACTAAGTTACCCTTCATCTGATAAAACTTAAACTAGACATGGATTATAATGAAGTTAGCTCACCCTGTTTAGCAAGTCTAATTTCACAATCTCTTTTTTCCAGTTTATACACACACACATATATACTTAGTAAACGATAACACAAGTGAACACGACATGCAGTTTTTAAATGAAGGTTTTTATTATTGAGGGGAAACAAAATCCAAAACTACATGGCTTTGTGTGAAAAAGTGATTGCCCCCTAAACCTTATAATTGGTTGGGCCGCCCTTAGCAGCAACAACTGCAATCAGGTGTTTGTGATAACTTGCGATGAGTCTGTTACAGCACTGAGGAGGAATTTTGCTCCACTCATCTATGCAGAATTGTTGTAATTCAGACACATCGGAGGGTTTTTGAGCACGAACCGCCTTTTTAAGGTCATGTCACAGCATCTCAATAGAATTCAGGTCAGGACTTTGACTAGGCCACTCCAAAGTCTTCATTTTGTTCATTTGTGTTTTTCTTTAGCTATTCAGAGGTGGACTTGCTGGTGTGTTTTGGATCGTTGTCCTGCTGCAGAACCCAAGTTCACTTCAGCTTGAGATCACAAACAGATTTTCCTTCAGGATTTTTAAGTAAACAGCAGAATTCATGGTTCCATTTATCACAGCAAGTCTTCCAGGTCCTGAAGCAGCAAAACAGCTCCAGACCATCACACTACCTCAACCATATTTCACTGTTGGTATGATGTTCTTTTTCTCCACTGTTCCATGTTTTTGCCATGTGTGAATAATTTCTCTTTCTGTGGTTCACTGGAGTCCCAAAGCTTTAGAAATGGCTTTATAACCTTTTCCAGACTGATAGATCTCAATAACTTACTTTCTCATTTGTTTCTGAACTTTGGATCTCAGCATGATGTCTAGCTTTTGAGGATCTTTTGGTCGACTTCACTTTGTCAGGCAGGTCCTATTTAAGAGATTTTTTGATTGTGAACAGGTGTGGCAGTAATCAGGCCTGTGTGTGGTGAGAGAAATTGAACTCAGGTGTGATAAAGTTTGCACAGTTTTAACAGAGGGGCAAAGACTTTGTCACACAGAGCCATGTAGATTTAGATTTTGTTTCCATTCAATAATAAAAACCTTCATTTAAAATCTGCATGTCGTGTTCACTTGTGTTATCTTTTACTAATATTTAAATTAATTTGACGATCTAAAACATTAAAGTGTGACAAACATGCAAATAAATATACACAGTGGTGTGAAAAAGTGTTTGCCCCCTTCCTGATTTCATACTACTACAAAAGTATTTACTTTCTTTGTCTTCCCCATTTAGTTGAATCTTCTGAGGAGAAGTGGGTTCCACACACCAGCCATCAACCAGAAAAGAGGTACAAGCAGTCTCCAAACTCAGCACCTGTTTCAGCTCTACCAGTAAGAGTGAGAGACAGAAAATCCCAGTCCTCACTGGTTGTATCCCCCAACACACCTGAAGAGAGGTGGAATCAGGATTTTACACCCCAGCCAGTCTGTAGACCATCTGTCATGGCACTTGTTGATGAGAAGATGTTGGAAATGGGCTACAAACTGTACGTTGACGACTTCTACACAAGTCCAGCACTGTTTAGAGATCTCCTAAAAAATAACATCTGAGCATGTGGGAAAATCCAGTCCACAAACCATCACCAACAAGCTTCTGAAAAAAGCTCCTCGAGGCCTCATCACTGGCTGAGAGAAGAGGATGTGCTGTTTGTAGAATGGAAGGATAAAAGGAAGGTCCAGATGTGCTTCATCATTCACAGAGGCACTGAAGGAAGCATTGTGCTACTTTTATTTTCATTACTTTTTTCTTCTACTGTTTTTCTAATATTCAAATACCAGTCTTATGCTTATTGTGTGAATGTTATTATTCCCAGTACATTTGGTTATCAGGCTGCTTTTCCTCAAACAGACGGAGGGAGAAAAGGACTACACACAGTCTCAGAATAATGTTTATAGGAATATCGTTTTTATTGTATTTTCTTCAAAGTTGAAATATAAACTCATTACACATGTGACTTTTAACCCGTCACTATTCTGGATACAAGCTTCAGGACCGAATTCATGTATTTATATATTTTTGAAAAAATATATGTTTTATGACGTACACATTTTTTTCTAATGAACTTCAGCATCTTTGGATGATGTAAAGCCCAAAGTGTGTTCTTTTAAAAGAGATGTAAATTGTGTATGTAGCACACTGTTGTCAGGAACTTTTACCATTGAAAGTCAGGAAGGTCAATTTCAGCTGTGAGGCCCAAAAGTGGGGCTGAAACCGAACAGGGTTCAAGAAACCGGGTTTATTTTCATATAAGTAACAGTATTTAGTTCAGTAAACTTAAGTTGATTTAAAGGAGAATTCAGTGCTGTTTAGTTCAGTAAAGTCTTCATTTATTCCAAAACTATTCGATTCATTAAGTTCAATTATACTCAAATTAATATTTTTACATTCAATAAAAACAAATCATCCAGTTTTCATTAATGTTTATTTAGTGAATAATGCATTTTAAAAAGAAGTGGTTTCAACCTTATAGTTGAGGGGAAAAAGAAGATAAAAATGCACCAGTCGTTTAAAACAAAACCAATATAAAAACATTTCTTCCAGCTCATAAATCCTATAAAACATGCAGCATTAAACATGAACTTCCAGCAGATAAACATCTCATAATACTGTCTGGAAGTGAGAAATGTACAGGTTGTTTTTACTCCATACACATGAACTTACTTTGATCAGAAACACAATCATACTCCAAATCAATTCATCAATAAAGTCAATAAAAGAATCCCAAACTGCTGTGTGTCTTGTCCTCGCTATTAATGACGTCATTAGAGCTCCACTACTTCTAATTACCTGCTGTGACAGTGAGCTCTAATACACATCACACTGCCACCTACTGGTCATTTATGATTCTGCAACATTCATAGAGTCACTCCGGTCAACTTCCGGTTCTCAACTCGGATTCACTCGCTTTATACACAGTTTACAGCCGTTTTTATCTTATTTATGACTGTAATATTGCTCTTCTCTCAGGAACAACAGAAAAGATGTAAAGACATGATATTTTATCCGCTCTTTACCTCTGTAATGTGCGCATGCGCATAGTCCGGTTAAGAGAGACCGGGTTACGTCACAGACGGAGGGTGGGGGCATCTCCCTGTGACGTCACAGTAAGGTAACGTCTATAATTGGGAACGCGTCTCTGTTTCTCTCATTTCCGAGGTTTTTGCTTGTGAGTAAAGAGGCATAAACATGGAGCTCTTCAGAAGGTTGAGACAGTTTTTTCAAAGCAGAAGAACAAAGAAAACTAAGCAGATTGCTGAAATGAAGGAGAAGCTGGAACACATGGAGAAAGTAGAGAAAGACTTGGATGCATTTTCTCTTCTAATGATAGAGAAGTTAACAAAAGAGAAAGAAGAGAAAGACGTTCTGCTACAGACGGTGCAAAAGCTGGAGGCTACTTTGGCTTCTGAGCGAAAGCAGCAGGAACAGGATATAACTGAGAGAAGCCAGAGCTGGACGAGAGAACAAAAACAACTGGAGGAACGTGTTGCTCAGCTTGAGTTTATTTTGGATCAGACCACCATGGAGCTCCACTCTTCCCTGGAAATCAATGAGGAACTGGAGAAAACTGTAGAATGTGTGAGAGAGAGCTGGACGAGAAAGAAAAAGATAGTGGAGGAACATGTTGCTCAGCTTGTGGTCACTTTGGAACAGACCACTATGGAGCTCCAGGATACTCAAAATCACTGTGAGAAAGAAAAAAATAGTGCAGAGCAGGAGAGAGATCATTTGATCAGAGACAAAGAGCGACTGGAGGAACGTGTTGCTCAGTTTGAGCCCATGTTTGATTTTAAAGAAAAACAAGAGGATGAAAGAGAGAAAACTAAACTTGACATAGAGGAGAGGAACAATTTACAGCTTCAGACCAACAGGGGGCTCCAGGATACCCAGAATCTCTGTGAGGAAGAAAAGAAGACTTCAGAGAATAAAACAGAACATTATATGAGGGTCCGAGAGCGATGGGAGGAAATTGTTGCTCAGCTGAGACAAGAAAATCTTCAAAAGAAAACAAGAAATAGAAAAAAAAGAAGACGACAAGAGAAACAGAGCGTCTGAACACTTTTACTACGGCGAGACACAATAAACACTATTAAATAAATAAAGATTTTGAATTTCAATCATGTCTAATGTCTCTTCATCACAGAGAGCATTCAATGATGGTATTTTTTTTTCTTGAAATCCACTTTAGTAAAGTCAGTGATGTTTGATGTCCTTAAAGAAAAGGAATTTGACAGAAACTGAAGTTTAGGTATTTTTTTGCAGCTTTAGTGCTTTGTTCATTTTGAGCTCTGAAAGCAATATAGCTGACAGTTAATGTGGGGCAGAACCTGATTCACTTAAACATCTGTACTTTATAATTAATCACATGGATTGGCACAAGAAAGTGGATGATCTTTCAGCAGTTATTCTGACAGGGTTAACACTGGATTCACCTCACAACACCTGAACACTACTGCTGGATGGAGCAGCGGGTGCGTGCACGAGCGGCGGTTGGTGAATGGAGGGTGGAGCCGGGGGGAAACGAGCGGTGAGAAGCAGATCTGTGGCTGATGGGACTAATCAGTGTGTGTTCCTGTCTGATGAACTGTTCTGTATTGGTCCTGTTTACTTCAATAGTAAGGAATGTAGACCTGAGATCCTGATTATTGGTCTTTTATTACCCATAAGGCAGTGGTTTTTACCCTTTTTTGAGGCGTGACTCATTGTTTACATGAAGAAAACACAGTGCATGTAGGGGTACGGTCTCAGGAGCCCTGCAGTAAGTGTGCTGTGTGCATGTGATTGATGAATGTGCAGGTAGAAATTCAACTGAAACTGCATTCAATCTGGTTGATTATCAAGCAAGTTATTTTTTAACTACATTTAAGTTCCCTGTTATAGGATAACTTGCAATTTTGTAAATTCCAACTTTATTTGTATTAATTCCTGTTAATACCTAAATATTCCTGATAATTCATATGGGAAGTTTCCAGTCTTTAAATTTCCTGCAACCACATTCCTAGGAAATACATGAGCTGTTCCTGAGGGATATTTTGCCTGCGTCTCCTTTTATTTATTTTTATTTACATTGTTCTGATATCAGATGCCCCAAGAATTTTACCTGTTGTACAAATTGCAGTTTAGACACAGAAGCTTTGTGTATGTGAGGATCGTCATACACAAAATGTGTGAGAGATCTTTCCACTGATCTCTCACACATTTAGAAAGTGATCTATGCAGAGCTGAACATCTCACCATAAATAGTGAACAACCTCATGCATGTTGGTGAGTTTTATTTAGAATCTACTTCGACTTCACTTCTGTGTTTATTTCAAGCCCATTTTATGTTGTCAGTCTGATTAGAGAGCAAACAGAGTGCAAGTGATTCTTCACTGCAAGGAAGAAAAAAAGTTTGGGTTAGAGCTGTTAGATCTGAATACAAACATGGTGCATCAGCGTACAGCGGTGGTGAGTCTCCAAGTGCCGGAGCGGTTGCTTGAGCTGTCTGTTGACCTCGCTGTGCCTGATGTGCTGGGGGTCTCTCCTCGTTGGGCAACCATCCATGTCTGGATTTGTTTTAACACACTAGAAATAGTGAGTTCTGTCCTGTCCCAACCTGTGTTTTTCTGACTTCTGCTTCAAATTCCTACATGTTCTATGAAAACCAATTTACAGTAATTTTCTTTTTCCCCATTTTCTCCCTTTTTCTGTCTTCTATTTGTTTTAGTTTTTCTTTGAGCATACAACATACAATACAATACAATACAATACAATACAATACAATACAATACAATACAATACAATACAATACAATACAATACAATACAATACAATACAATACAATACAATACAATACAATACAATACAATACAGATATGAACCTACCTGTCTTGATGAGTGTTTTGGAGAGTTTATTTGTCAATTATCCACTAGGTGGCAGTAATGACACACTGGTAAGCTGTAGAAGAGATTAGAAAAAATAGAATAAAATCTTCAAATTCAGTGTGTTTTGGGAGATTTGGAAATAACTTCTCCATGAGCACTCTAGTTATCTTAGGGGGATCCAAAATCTGGTCCCAGTAACAAATGCAGCCTGTAAACAGATGTTATTGGTCCTTGGATTTCCTATAAGAATGTATGATGTATGGAAGAGATGAGCAGCAGCATAATTCAGAGCAAGAAAATAAAACAAGTCAAAGAGGATAAAATACATACCTACGTGTTTATTACTTTGGATTTTGGTGAGTACACAGTTTGTAATGTGTAAAAATGGTTGTATATGGAATTAGATGTGTACTGATGTCATTGTGTTAGAGAAAATGCAAACTCAGATCTTGAACAATGGGATTCTGTTGAGTTTTGTGGTATTCATTCATTCAGTCATTTTCTCCCGCTTATCCGTAATTTGGGTCGCGAGGGCAGCAGTCTAAGCAGGCCCCCGTCTTCGACTGCTGCCCAATCCTCACAGCACCGTCCCTTACGGTCCTTCCTGCAGGTGGTGAGCCCACGGGAAGGCGGCCCCACGTCACTCCGACGTCACGGACCTTGATATTTCCCTCGTAAGGGACCCCCGGAGCATAGAGGGTTAAGGGCCTTGCTCAAGGGCCCAATAGTGGCAGCCTGGCGATACCGGGGCTTGAACCCCAGACATTCCGATCAGCAACCCAGCGCCTTAACCTGGAGCCACCACTCCCCCAAGAGTTTTGTGGTATTAAAAGGTAAAGATGTGTGTTGGTTGATCAGTAACGTGTATATGAGTCTGAACTGTTCATATTGTGTGATATTGACGATGAGGAACTGTTTAATTAGCGTCATGTGACTGAGTGTCGTATGTCGAAATCGTGAAAACCAGTGAACCGACTCTTCTGGACTTTATTATTTAACTCTTTTGAACTGAGTTACTTGAACTGATTCAAAGGAGTCAAAATTACTGAACCAAATCTTTCTGAATGGCGTTATTGAAATAAATAAATAGAATTTTATTTTAGTTTAACTTTTTAACCTTTATTTTAATATCATTTACTTTTGTCACATTCCCAACATTTTATCATGTGGATTTTATTTCTTAGTTAAATTTGAATGAAGTCCAACAGTTTAATAATAAAACCAAAACACACACAATATTTAAACATGTACTTTTGATTAAATATTACAATAAACATAGATTTTATTTTTCTTGTACTTTATTATATGTATAACATGTGCTCATATGCTGAATCTAAACCTGCCAAGAGATTAGAAGATTTTCTGCTCTCCACTGCTGCCATTTCCTGTTCTTAATGAATTATTGAAGAAGTTGTGTATAAAGTGATTAATCTGTCGTTTGACCTTTAGTTTATCCTTTTATTTCTTTTTCATCAAATGATCTCTCTCATCCTTTGCAGTCTTCTTCTCTTCCTCACAGTGAATCAGGGAATTCTGGAGATCCCTGGTGGTTTGGAGCTGTGAGGTGATCATCTCCTCCATGCCTAGTTTGGCCTTCATTATTTTCTTTCTCAAATTTATTTTGCTTTAATTACAAAGTTTCCTCCAGCTGAGCAACACGTTCCTCCAGTCGTTCTCTGTCTCTCATTAAATAATTTTTCTCTTCCTCACAATGATTCAGGGAATCCTGCAGCTCTCTGATGGTTTGAAAGTGTTCGTTGGTCATCTCCTCCATATCTAGTTTGATCATCTCTTTTTCCTTTTCAAATTTATTTTGTTCAAAATTTAAAGTGGTCACCAGCAGAGCAAGACGTTGTTCTCTGGCCAAGCTTTTTCTCTCACGTTCTACAATTTTCTCTTGTTCCTCATGGAGGTTCAGTGAAGACAGAAGCTTAGTGATGTTCTGGAGGTATGTGGGGTTTTGCTTAAGGATTTTCAGGAAAGACTGGAGCTCCATGGAGGTCTGTTCCAAAGTGACCTTGAGCTGAGCAACACGTTCCTTCAGTTGTTTTTGTTCTCTCGCCCAGCTCTGGCTTCTCTCAGTTATATCCTGTTCCCGCTGCTTTCGCTCAATAGCCAAAATAGTCTTCAGCTTTTGCACCGTCTGTAGCAGAAAGACTTTCTCTTTTTTCTCTTTTGTTATCTTCTCTATCATCGGATCCAAATCTTTTACTACTTTCTCCATGTGTTCCAGCTTCTTCTTCATTTCAGCAATCTGCTCAGATTTCTTCTTTCTTCTAGTTTGAAAAATTTCTCTAAACCTTCTGAAGAGCCCCATGTTTATGCCTCTTTACTCACACGCACAAACCTTAGGAAATGAGAGAAAAACGCGTTCATACATACAAGTGGCCCTACTGTGACGTCACACAGAGATGCTCCGCCCTCCGGTCTCTCTTTCTCTCAGTTCCGGCAAGATGGCAGGCTGAACACATGTGCTCTTACTAAGCGGCTTAGTTATCTCCCGTTTTCTAATATGAAAGTAATTTAATTCTCAATTACACCTACCCAGAGGGATATTTAAGTTTTGTGTTAGTGTTACGGGCCTCCAAAATCCGAACAACTGAATAACTTGTACATTAAAAAAGCTAAAGGTGCATACATTCGCTCAAAAGCCAAGTGGATAGAAGAGGGAGAGAAGAGCACGTCCTATTTTTGTAGGTTAGAAAAAAAGACGGCAATCAAAAAACAGTATTGTTTCCCTAATGGTAAATGATGTTGAAAATACTGATCCTAAAATAATAAGCAAAGAAATAAATAATTTCTACAGTGACTTGTATTTGTCTAATTCTTTTCCAAAGGAGTGTGATGACTTTTTTAAAAAAATTAGACATTTTATTCCTAAGATTGACAATGAATTAAGAGATCTTTGTGATGCACAATTATGTATGGAAGAACTCGATTTAGCTGTACAGAAACTCAAATCAAACAAATCGCCTGGTCCTGACGGCCTTACAGGAAATGTTTATACATTTTTTTTGAATGATTTGAAAATGTTACTGTTTAATGCCCTTATTGAATCTATTAAAGATGGTTCATTGGGCCCCACAATGAGTCAAGGCTTGATTACATTAATCCCCAAACCAGATAAAGATCATAGATTTTTAGATAATTTCCGCACAATGACTTTACTTAACAGTGACTATAAAATTTTCACACACGTCTTTGTCAATCGATTGAAAAAAGGACTTAATGGAGTAGTTAATGAGGTTCAATCAGGATTTCTTAAAGAAAGATCCATTCACAATAATGTAAGGCTAGTAATGGATATGGTAGAATACAATCACTTGATAGAGGATGATGGATATATTCTTTTCTTAGACTTTAAGAAAGCCTTTGACACAGGTTTTTATTTAAAGCTTTAGAAAGCTTTGGTTTTGGTGAGCACTTTGTCAATATTATAAAAATGATCTATAAAGGTATGAACAGTTCTATTTCTCTTCCCTATGGTACATCACAAAGATTTCCTGTTAGTCGTGGAATAAGGCAGGGATGCCCTCTGTCCCCTCTTTTATTCATTTTGGCTGCGGATATGTTGTCTACTTTAGTTATTCATGATCAAACGGTACAAAAATTCAAAGTATTTGGTAAAAGTTTAGCAATTAGTCAATTGGCAGACGATACTACACTGTTCTTAAAAGACAAAGACCAAATTCCTCTGGCTATTTCATTAGTTAATGTTTTTTCTAAGGCATCAGGACTCCAGTTGAATCTAAGAATCTAGGCATTATAGTTACCAAAGACCAGAAATTAAGTACGAAAGAATATTTTGATAATAACTTGCAAAAAGCAAACCGAATATTAAATTGCTGGTTACAAAGAGACATTTCCATTTTTGGCCGAATCTTGCTAACGAAGGTTGAATATTTATCAAGACTGATTTATCCCGCTCTTTCTTTGGCTCCTCCCTCAAATTTCATTAAAATATGCTCCCAAAAAATTTCTAATTTTATTTGGAAGCACAAAGCCCATTATATAAAAAAAGCAGACACTACAAAATCCTATGAACAAGGTGGTTTGAATGTAATTAAATTTGAAAACATGAATATTTTGTTAAAACTTAAATGGTTAAAAATGTTTCTATGTAAAGAAGAGAGTTTTTGGTTTACAGTTTCATCAGCTTTGTTTCAAGAACTTGGTGGAATTACATTTTTTCTCAAATGTGATTTTGATTTATCTAAACTCCCAGTGAAACTAAGCCCTCTTAGTACTCTTATTTTGGAAATTGGCACATACACACAATTTTACACCTCATAATGCTTCAGTTTGGAACAACAAATATATATTGCACAGGAACAGATCTTTATGCTATAAGAATTGGTTAAACAGACGTATATGGTCAGTAAGAGATCTAATGGATGAACAGGGTCACATTTTAGACTATAATGCTTTTACTTTGAAACATGGCTTTGCCTGTCACCCGGAAGAGTTTTTCACTGTTGTTAATGCAATACCTTCTGGCATAAAGATGCTGATGAGATGTTCCTCCTGTTCCTCCTAAAGCTAAAGAAATACACTTCAGAATTTTAAATGAGATTTATCCTTTCTACAAATTCCCAAATCAGAAATTTAATAAAGAAATTGTCCCCTGTTCTTTTTGTGAAAGCCATTCTGAAGACACGGATCAGATCTTTCTCTTCTGCAATTTCTCCAAACTCTTCTGGATGTCAATTCAGGACTGGTTGATAAAAAAAGAGGTGGTTGTTGATAGTTTTGTTTTTTCTTTACATCATATTTGGAGAACCTAAAGACTTTTGTGTTTATTCTTTTTTGCTTAATAACATTGTAATATTAGCAAAATATTTCATTCATAAATGTAGATTCTTTAATTCCCCCCCCCCCTCACACTACTTATTATATTAAAAAATGACTTCAAATGTTTTTTCAAGGCCCTCAATAAGATGAAAGTGCAGAGTGCTGTGAAGCTGCTTTATTTATTGACATCATTTAATTTATTGTAATACTGCCCCTAATATTTATCTTTATTTAATTTTATTTATTTATTTATTTTTTCTTTTCTTTTACTCACTATTTAAGTTCATGTAAATTATAATTTCAGATTTCTATCTATTTATTTTCTTTTTTTTTCTAAACAATTTATTAGTTATACTGTGTTGAGCCTGTAATATTTATCTACATTGTAAGTGTATATTTGCTTTTGTTGTTTATATACTTTTGTATTCAATAAAAAAAATACAACGTTTTGTTTATATAGTGAGCATACACAAATGAAAGAAGACCCTTTACAGATTTAAATGATGTATTACTTTGACATTTTTGATAAAATAGGACCGAGCAGTTTAAGCTCTTTTTGCTGGCATCTGAAAAAAAGCACGATTGGGCGCCGGCGGCAATTCAGACTCCAGCGGGTTAAGGAACATCAAACATCACTGAATTTACTAAAGTGGATTTCAGGAAAGAAAATGAAGTCATTGAATGCTCTCTGTGATGAAGAGACATTAGACATGATTGGAATTCAAAATCTTTATTTAAATAAAACTTTAAATTGGAATTTAATATAAATTAAAGATGGTGAAACAACATGCACACTAAAGTACATGAAATGTTCGTATTTCACCATCTTCCTCTTTTCCTGAATCATTTTCCATTTCTTCAAGTTTCTTCAACAGATCCTCGAAGCTGTCGACATCAAAGGCTGGTACAGAATCCAGGATCTCTGTGCTGTTGTGGGGGTCTTCAGTATGATTCTGGGCTCCAGACTGGTTAAAAAATCCATATTCCTCATTTAACATGGAAAAGATGTCGTTGTTCAGCAAAGTGATTTCCTCCTCGTCCTCGAGCTGAACCTCACTGCTTGTACACTCAGACCCATAGCAGGTGCTGTAAACAGAAGTGCACAATTTTAGCTGCATATTAAAGTAAATGAGTGGCGATTATGGCGATTATTTAAGATGCAGAGTAAAACTTCATTTGCATGTCATTCTTCTGAAACTGTTCCAATACAGTTTACTAACTCACTTGGTCTGGCAGAAAGTCGACTCAGAAACAGAAGGGAAAAGAGGAGGATCAAAGCAGAAGTCTTTAGGAGACAGCAGTTCTTGGTGGCTAAGGCCGGGGAACTGATCACTAACTTCAGGCACGAGGTCATGGACTGGTACTTCTTCTGGCATGTTCATGACTATGTGGTGGTTTGGTTGATGATCAGGTCTCCTCTGTGAGTCACTACTCTGCAAACTGCCTTTTCTCCTTCCCTTCTTTGGAAGCGGTTTATAAACCCAATCTACATGATAGAAAAGAAGAATTTAAAGAGTAAGAGGCGACATAAAAACAATAAAAGTGTCAGAATTGATGCGTTTGTTTTGTTATTTTGCCATTTGTCTATAAAGAAAGTTCACCTACCAGGAAACAACTGTTCGTGTTCCTGTTTAAGCCTCCATGATTCAGTGTAGTAGGGTTTCTTCTGTTCTTCACTCAGTTTGTTCCACTGGATCCCAAGCTGCATGCTGATCTCTGCAGAGCTGCTATTTGGATTGGCCTTGGAAAAGATGGGCCGCTGTTTCCTCGCCCAAACCATGTAGGCATTCATTGGCCTTCTGATGTTGCCTTTTTTATCTCTGCACTTGGCAATGTTAAATTTATCTACAAAATAAAAGCTGTTACCCGTCTTATTATCTGTCATTATTTCTCCTTCTTTCTTCTGAAAGTCGCTCTTTCTGGCTGAAAAATCTTTTTTGTCGTCTTGGAGAGCGGATTGTTCAAAACATTGACGCTTATCACTTAAAACAATTAAAAACATTTCAGCTGTTTGTTTGCGCTTCATTGCTGTGGTCAGTAAATGTTTGTGTTGAACTGCAGCACAACAAAGTTGTCATGACAATAAAAGCGAGTCCAGGGCGCTATCAGAGATACCGACATCACAAAAGAGGCGGGGCTTTAAAGGTTCAAATGCAGACGCGGAAGCTGAAAACGGGTGGTGTTAGGACAAGCGAAGTGGTGTGTGATTGTAAACCCTACACGAGTTTCTATAGCGCTCCTTTGTTTAGACACAGTAGGGTATTAAAATTTTTATAATTATATTATTCAATAGAAAACACGTGTTTGCAGTTTGTAATGTGATTTTGATAAAAATGTGGGGTTTATTTTGAGGTGTAATTAGTTTGTACTGCATGTGGTGACCTCTTGTTGTTATACTTAATTTTACCATTAGGGGGAGTAGAAGTGCATTGAAAATAGAGAATGAGAGAACACGTGATTAGCGCGTGTCAGATGTGTGTTATGAGCTATTAGAAAATAAATCATTCATTCATGCTACCTGGCCTCGCTTCCTTCTGTTTCCTGACAACACTGCACTTTTAACAAAGACTTTATTTAATTTCTCTTATTATTTATTATACTTACCTTCTCTGAACACAAACAGATGTTTTACTTAAACACATGGTAGTATTTATAGTCTCTGTTTATCTTTTAATTATAATCATCTACTTATTAAGACGTTTCTAAGCAAGAAATTATCATAAGAATAAAATAATCTGGTAAATTAATCACAAGGTAAATTATATTTTTTATTGAATACAATCAGGTCCAAAAATGTATTTAAAAAAGAAAAAACATTAATGAAAAATGTGATTGATTTTGATCTGCCGCCAGTCTTTTTACAAGCACTTAGTGTTTTCTCAACTGGTCCACGACTACACCATAATATGTATGGGATTTTTATATTGGTATTAAAATAAGAAACTAAACTCCTATAAAATCATCTCAGCAGTATTAAAATCAAGATTTGGTGATTTCTGTAAAAAGTTTGTTGTGGAATAGACGTCTCTGTTCACCTGTGTACAGCAGCACATGGGGAGGACAACAAATAATGACAAGAAACAAAAAAGTGACAAACTTCATTTAGATTTGACTTTTTTTCTCCATCACCCTTATAGCTGACATGCCATCATTATACACACACAATGAATGTAACACTGATTTGTGAATGTAACACTGCAAAAACATCTTCCTCCTTTCTGCTAAATCTTGATATTTAAATCCTTGTTTAGTCAATTATTCCCTGGTTCTCCTACAGCTGATGTTCTACTGTATACACAACACATCATCTACAGGAATCTTTGATATTCCCAGTACTGAGGTGAGACACTGAACAGAAACGAGTGAGATGAGACTTTAAACTGTTGCTCAGAGACGAGACCATAACATCTTCTCTTCATCTTCTTCCTCTTGATCTCCTCATCTTTTTCCTTCTTCTCCTGATCCCCTGGTGTTGGACAGAAATCCCTCTGTAACCTATAACATAAAGCTGTTCAAACACTATGTGCTCTGTATTTATCTCTATGTGAGGCTCATGACTGGTAGGAGACGAGCTGCTTGGAGGAGACCGAGTCCTCACAGGGGACGAGCTGCTTGGAGGAGACGAGTCCTCACAGGGGACGAGCTGCTTGGCGGAGACCGAGTCCTCACAGGGGACGAGCTGCTTGGAGAAGACCAAGTCCTCACAGGGGACGAGCTGCTTGAAGGAGACTGATGCTGTATCCTGTCTCCGTCTTCCTGTGTCTGAAGAGACAAACACACAGTGAGATGCGTCTCGTGAAAGGAATCTATAATCAATATTACCTTCACCACCAGCTTGTGTGTTTAAACCTGAATAAATCCTCTATTAAACAATTAAAAACATTTTAACAAGTTATCACAATTTATATTTGAGTAAATATTTGAACACTTTTTCTTTTCCTAACACTGTTTATCAGTTCATTTCTGCTGAACTGAACCCATTTTTCTTTCCTCTCAGTTTAACAGCAGTTACTGAAGCACACAGAGGAACAACTCAGTCATACACTACACAGATTTTAAGTGAACTATAAGTAAAATTATGTACTAATGTAACTTATGATATCTTATTAAATATAGTTTTATTCATCTTTTAGTCAAAAAGTAGACGTTTCTAATAAAATAAACACAAAAGCAGCGCTAGCAAACCCGGCTAGCATGAGGCTAATGATGATGTCTCCTACACCATTAGCCGAAAGGTCCATTTCTGCTCACTGCAACATTTATGGAAATATTATCACTCTTTATTATCATTCTTTATTTATTTATTTTAGACAAATGTGTCCACTTTTTCCTGCAAGTCTGTGATCTTTATGCTAATGATCAGGAGTAAACACAAAATGAGGAACATAGCTTTTCCCCTCTTCACTCAGGTACCGATGGTCCTCATCACCTTTCCGCCTGTTTGGGGATTTTATGGGTGATTTGTTTCTCAATAATAATAATAATAATAATAATAATAATAATAATAATAATAATAATAATAATAATTATAATAAATGATCAACTCTGTGTTTTAAAGAAAATAAAATCCATAAAGCTCAGAAACTCACCGTTCCAGGGGTCGTACAGTTCGCTTCATCCCGGCAGAGGGTCTTCATCCTCCACCTGGAACACGGCGTCTCTCGGAGCTACAGGAGGAAAATCCAAGTGATGCTAAGGAAAGAAAAGTCCAACCAAATAATATCAAATATATAATATAAAATATTTCATATAATAAAAATCAAAAGTAATATTTCAGAGTTGAATCCCAGTGGAAACGCGACTGATCCGAAGCTGCTGCTTGTCAGCTGATACACACTGTGTGGTCAAAAGTATTTGGACACTTGTCTTTTCCAGCCAGATGTGGTTCATAAATTCACATAATTCACATGCACTTTAATGCACCATACAGCCAATTAACATGCAAACTGTTAAAACACTTCATAGAAACAGAATGTAGAATCACTGAAAGCATTTTAAATGAGATTTAAATACCCGCTACAGAGGGAAGCAGGAGCTTTTCTGTAGCTATTATTGCTTTTATGTTCATGGCACAGGACCAAATATCAGTTTATTTTATCTTTCTATAATGAGCTGGAATAAAACATAAATGCTGCGGTGCCAATGAAAGATTAAGGAGAAAAAGAGTCTCCAGGGACCATGATGATTTCTTGGCCTGGATAATGACTGGTTAATAAGCTGATTTAGATTCCTACAGCTGTGCTCCTGGATCTATGTGCTGAATTGGGTCCAGTACTACAGAGGGAAACACACCAGAACCATGCCATCCCCGTCCAAATACAGGTCCTCACCACTCTGGGGTTAATGACAACAGGTTGTTTTAGTGGGAAATGGCAGACAGGGAAATACTTTATATAAATATTATATATAATCAACTTTTTCACAAAGACCTTCTTTAGATATAATATAATTCTATTAAATCTCATGCTAGAGGTCTGGTATCTGCCCCTGAGTGCCATAATGCCTGTCATTTTGGATGTTATTATTAAGGTGGGTAGTCGATACATCAGGTTTCCCTTCACTGTGGCACACTGACCTGCTTCAGCACATGATTCCTTTATCCTGACACATAGCAGTGTAGGGAACAGACTACAGGCAGCTGCAGGACGTGATGACTGGCTTCTTGGTGACTTTAACAACATGTAGAAATTGTAAACATTGTCCCGATGTAGTTTATAATATGACAGGTGACAGAGGCTTCACCCCTCAGATGCTCCTTACCTCCTTAAATGCAGATGTGGAGCTCTGGATGTCTCAGCTGGCAGATTTCTATACCACCCGGAAAAAGTGTGTAAGATTATCAGGGTGTGTGGTGTTTTGCACAATGTGGCACTGAGGACCAGTTTCCCTCTCCCTCCTGACCTCCCTCCCCCTCAGCATTATGACCCCGAGCCACAGCCCCCTGCCCCACAAGAGGAATATAAACTTAGTGGAAGAATCCATGAGGAGGTCATACGGCGTTTGTAAGAAAGACAAAAATCATGGTTGTTAATAGTGTTTATTGTGACTCTTTGTAGTAAAAGATTAAAATCAAAATTAAAAAAAAGATTAAAAAAAGATTTGACAAAACAGAAATAAAAAATTATCGAAAGACGAGACAATCTACTAGATACAATAGCTTTACACTCAGCTTTATACTATTGACTATAAGTGTAAAACTATCATAAATAGCAATAAGAGAAACAGAAAGAGGAAAAAGGCATGTTCAGACGCTCTGTTTCTCTTGTCGGCTTCTTCTTTTTCTATTTCTCCTTTTCTTTTGAAGGTTTTCTTGTCTCAGCTGAGCAACAATTTCCTCCCATCGCTCTCGGACCTTCATATAATGTTCTGTTTTATTCTCTGAAGTCTTCTTTTCTTCCTCACAGAGATTCTGGGTATTCTGGAGCCCCCTGTTGGTCTGAAGCTGTAAGTTGTTCCTCTCCTCTATGTCAAGTTTAGTTTTCTCTCTTTCGTCCTCTTGTTTTTCCTCAAAATCCAACGTGGGCTCAAACTGAGAAACACGTTCCTCCAGTCGCTCTTTGTCTCTGTTTAAATGATCTCTCTCCTGCTCTGCACTATTTTTCACTTTCTCACAGTGATTCTGAGTATCCTGGAGCTCCATGGTGGTCTGTTCCAAAGTGACCTCAAGCTGAGCAACATGTTCCTCTAAATTCTTTTGTTCTCTCGTCCAGCTCTCTCTCTCACAGTCTACAGTTTTCTCCAGTTCCTCATGGATTTTCAGGGAAGACTGGAGCTTCGTGGTGGTCTGTTCCAACGTGACCTCAAGCTGAGCAACATGTTCCTTCAGTTGTTCTTGCTCTATCATCCAGGTCTCTCTCTCACATTCTACAGTTTTCTCCAGTTCCTTATGGATTTTCAGGGAAGACTGGAGCTTCATGGTGGTCTGTTCCAACGTGACCTCAAGCTGAGCAACATGTTCCTCCAGTTGTTTTTGTTCTCTCCTCCAGCTCTCTCTCTCACATTCTACAGTTTGCTCCAGTTCCTCATGGATTTTCAGGGAAGACTGGAGCTCCATGGTGGTCTGTTCTAAAGTGACCTCGAGCTGAGCAACATGTTCCTCCACTTTCTCTTGTTCTCTGTTCCAGGTCTCTTTCTCACAGTCTACAGTTTTCTCCAGTTCCTTATTGATTTCCAGGGAAGACTGGAGCTCCATGGTGGTCTGTTCCAAAATAAACTCAAGCTGAGCAACACGTTCCTCCAGTTGTTGTTGTTCTCTCGTCCAGCTCTGGCTTCTCTCAGTTATGTCCTGTTCCTGCTGCTTTCGCTCAGAAGCCAAAGTAGCCTCCAACTTTTGCACCGTCTGTAGCAGAACGGCTTTCTCTTCTTTCTCTTCTGTTATCTTCTCTATCATTAGAAGAGAAAATGCATCCAAGTCTTCTACTACTTTCTCCATGAGTTCCAGCTTCTCCTTCATTTCAGCAATCTGCTTAGATTTCTTTGTTCTTCTGCTTTGAAAAAACTTTCTCAACCTTCTGAAGAGCTCCATGTTTATGCCTCTTTACTCACACGCAAAAACCTTGGAAATGAGAGAAACAAAGACGCGTTCCCAATTATAGACGTTGCCTTACTGTGACGTCACAGACGGAGGGCGGGGCATCTCCCTGTGACGTCACAGTAAGGTCGTAACCCGGTCTCTCTTAACCTGACACTATGCGCATGTGCACATTACAGAGGTAAGGAGCAGATAAAATATCATGTCTTCACAGCTTTTCTGTTGTTTCTGAGAGAAGAGCGATATTACAGTCATAAATAAGATAAAAACGGCTGTAAACTGTGTATAAAGCGAGTGAATCCGAGTTGAGAACCGGAAGTTGACCGGAGTGACTCTATGAATGTTGCAGAATCATAAATGACCAGTAGGTGGCAGTGTGATGTGTATTAGAGCTCACTGTCACAGCAGGTAATTAGAAGTAGTGGAGCTCTAATGACGTCATTAATAGCGAGGACAAGACACACAGCAGTTTGGGATTCTTTTATTGACTTTATTGATTAATTGATTTGGAGTATGATTGTGTTTCTGATCAAAGTAAGTTCATGTGTATGGAGTAAAAACAACCTGTACATTTCTCACTTCCAGACAGTATTATGAGATGTTCATCTGCTGGAAGTTCATGTTTAATGCTGCATGTTTTATAGGATTTATGAGCTGGAAGAAATGTTTCTATATTGGTTTTGTTTTAAACGACTGGTGAATTTTTATCTTCTTTTTCCCCTCAACTATAAGGTTGAAACCACTTGTTTTTAAAATGCATTATTCACTAAATAAACATCAATGAAAACTGGATGATTTGTTTTTATTGAATGTAAAAATATTAATTTCAGGATAATTGAACTTAATGTATCGAATAGTTTTGGATTAAATGAAGACTTTACTGAACTAAACAGCACTGAATTCTCCTTTAAATCAACTTAAGTTTACTGAACTAAATACTGTTACTTATATGAAAATAAACCCGGTTTCTTGAACCCTGTTCGGTTTCAGCCCCACTTTTGGGCCTCACAGCTGAAAATGACCTTCCTGACTTTCAATGGTAAAAGTTCCTGACAACAGTGTGCTACATACACAATTTACATCTCTTTTAAAACAACACACTTTGGGCTTTACATCATCCAAAAATGCTGAAGTTATTTTTTAAAATATATAAATACATGAATTTGGTCCTGAAACAATCCAGAATAGTGACGGGTTAAAAGTCACATGTTTAATGAGTTTATATTTTAACTTTGAAGAAAATACAATAAAAACGAGATTCCTATAAACATTATTCTGAGACTGTGTGTAGTCCTTTTCTCCCTCCGTCTGTTTGAGGAAAAGCAGCCTGATAACCAAATGTACTGGGAATAATAACATTCACACAATAAGCATAAGACTGGTATTTGAACATTAGAAAAACAGTAGAAGAAGAAAGTAATGAAAATAAAAGTAGCACAATGCTTCCTTCAGTGCCTCTGTGAATGATGGAGCACATCTGGACCTTCCTTTTATCCTTCCATTCTACAAACAGCACATCCTCTTCTCTCAGCCAGTGATGAGGCCTCGAGGAGCTTTTTTCAGAAGCTTGTTGGTGATGGTTTGAGGGTGTGTGGACTGAATTTTCCCACATGCCCAGATGTTATTTTTTAGGAGATCTCTAAACAGTGCTGGACTTGTGTAGAAGTCGTCAACGAACAGTTTGTAGCCCGTTCCCAACATCTTCTCATCAACAAGTGGCATGACAGATGGTCTACAGACTGGCTGGGGTGTAAAATCCTAATTCCACCTCTCTTTAGGTGTGTTGGGGGATACAACCAGTGAGGACTGGGATTTTCTGTCTCTCACTCTTACTGGTAGAGCTGAAACAGGTGCTGAGTTTGGAGACTGCTTGAACCTCTTTTCTGGTTGATGGCTGGTGTGTGGAACCCACTTCTCCTCAGAAGATTCTACTAAATGACTGTTGAAAGACAAAGAAAGAAAAAAATAGCATTGTATATCAAGTACATACTTTTGTAGTAGTATGAAATCAGGAAGGGGGCAAACACTTTTTCACACCACTGTGTATATTTATTTGCATGTTTGTCACACTTTAATGTTTCAGATCATCAAACTAATTTAAATATTAGTAAAAGATACACAAGTGAACACGACATGCAGATTTTAAATGAAGGTTTTTATTATTGAGGGGAAACAAAATCCAAAATTACATGGCCCTGTGTGAAAAAGTGTTTGCCCCCCTGTTAAAACTGTGGTTTATCACACCTGAGTTCAATTTCTCTCACCACACACAGGCCTGATTACTGCCACACCTGTTCACAATCAAGAAATCTCTTAAATAGGACCTGCCTGACAAAGTGAAGTCGACCAAAAGATCCTCAAAAGCTACACATCATGCTGAGATCCAAAGAAATTCAGAAACAAATGAGAAAGAAAATAATGGAGATCTATCAGTCTGGAAAAGGTTATGAAGCCATTTCTAAAGCTTTGGGACTCCAGTGAACCACAGTGAGAGAAATTATTCACACATGGCAAAAACATGGAACAGTGGAGAACCTTTCCAGGAGTGGCCGGCCGACCAAAATTACCCCAAGAGCACAGTGACGACTCATCCAAGATGTCACAAAAGACCCCACAACAACATCCAAAGAACTGCAGCCTCACTTGCCTCAGTTAAGGTCAGTGTTCATGACTCCACCATGAGAAAGAGACCATTTAAAAACTGCATGTTCACTTGTGTTATTGTTACTTATATTTAAATGAGGTTGATGATCTGAAACATTAACGTGTGACAAACATAAAAAAATAAGAAATCAGGAAATTGCAGTTGCTCAGCTGGAGGTCACTTTGGAACAAAACCAGCATGGAGCTCCAGGATTCTCTAAATCAGTATGAGAAAGAGAAGAAATGTGCAGCGCATCAGATAAATTAATGATCTTTTTCAGGAGAATACATTTGTCACTTTTTTCTACCTGTCAGAAAAATTCAACCTTCCTAAAACTCATTTTTTTCCGATATCACCAAATTCGTGATTTTGTAAGGAACACATTCTCTTATTTCCTGCACCCACCTCCTAAACAAGAGATTGATCGAGTTTTAGAAACAAAACTTTGTAAGGGTACTGTCTCTAATATTTATAAAACTATTTTTTCATTCGTTGTTCAATCGGGATCTTCATCGCTTTCTAAAATAAAGAGTAACTGGGAATCGGACCTTAATTATAATTTCACGGATGAGGAATGGTCCAAGGCCCTTGGTCGTGTACATCCTCCTCTATATGCGCCCGTCATTCGTTAATCCAGTTTAAATTGTTGCATAGAGTGTATTGGACAAAGACCAAACTATCTAAAATTAACCCTGGTTTGGATCCAACTTGTGATCGTGTCCGCGGCTCCGGCTACTCTTTATCATACTTTTTGTCTTTGCCCAGCCTTGACCTCTTTCTGGACATCGATTTTTAAATCAATCTCTGAATACTTCATTTTAGATATTAAACCATGTCCCCTAATAGCATTATTTGGACTCAAGCCCACAAATCCCTCCTTGTCATCCTTACAATCAAACATGCTCGCCTTTTGTTTAATAGTAGCAAAGAGACTTATATTACTGAATTGGAAGAATCCTCACCCACCCAGTTCTTCTCATTAGATACATGACCTGTCTCAGTTTATTCAAATAGAAAAGATCAGATTTACATTACATGGTATTACGGAAAAGTTTTACACCACCTGGCAACCATTCTTATCATATTTAAGAGAAAGAGGAAAATAAAATCCTGTTCTCTTTGTTTAGCATTTTTGAGCTCTTCCCCTTGTCCCTGACTTCTTGGTAGATGTAGAAAGGAGAAAGGAAAACATATATCTTTGAGAGTGTTAATGTACTTAGTATTAAAGTACTAATGTATCTTTTATTTTGTTTTATTTTATTTTATTTTTTTCTTTCTCCTGTTCTTGATGCTCATATTCATGATTGTGATTGTGTGTATAATTTAGAAAGAGAGAGACCAATTTCTTGTTGTTGGACTAAATTAACCACTGTTCCATTGTCTTTCTCGCCTGAGTGTCTTTCTCTTTGAAGTGCATCAATTAAAAAGTTGGAGAGTTGGATCATAATAATAATAATAATAATAAGAAGAAGAAGCCAAGTGATTTTGAAATGTTTTGCCGGTGTCTATGATGACTGGTGGGTCCATCTAATACACAAACGCCAAGTGTTCAAGGGAAGCAAATAGAAGCAAGACTGCTTCTATGCTAGAAGAACGATAGTGTTTTGAACTTCTCAGCAAACCGGTTCATTCTCCTGCTCTACTGAAACTGCGAATGTATGCAAAAGTGCAAACAGTGACCAAGAAGCTTTTCCCTGCGGTAGTTTCTGTAGTGTAGTGGTCATCACGTTCGCCTCACACGCGAAAGGTCCCTGGTTCGACACCAGGCAGAAACAAGGTTGTGATATTGAAGCTAGTGTTACATTCTTAGGCCTGTAAACTGTGTTACTCGACAGCATTAGAGAAATGTAGAAAACTTTCTTTCATATTGTTTCTGTAGTGTAGTGCTTTAAGTGTTATTGCTGCTGTTTGAACTACAAAAATGTTCAAACAAGTTAAGTCTGTAACACACCTTTATCACATTGTCCACAACAAGAGGGGTCGCACTAGATCCACTCATGGTCAGCAATGTCTGAGATGAGAGTGAGGACTCTGGGATTGACTGAACACTTTTTTCTTCTTGGATTCAACCTCGGTGCCTCTCAGGATTTATGGAAAAGAAACACCTTTATGGAAAAAAAAAGAGTGAGAGAAAGATTGAGAAAATGAACAACCTGAGATGGATATCAAATTGATACGTTTGATGAATCCAAAAAAGGTGTTGATAAAAACAGAATATTAGCGTTGGAGAAACTCCAGTGTTGATCGTAGTTCCACTGGGTAGTGTATGTTAAAGCAGTAATAACTGCCAAACATCAGGCAGATGGAGGAGGTGAAGGTTGTGATGTGGTCGTTGACAATCTTCTTGTCGATGCTCAACATGAATGTCTCAGCAGTGAAGCAGGAGGAACCTGGGAATAATAATAAACATAATAATTCAAACGTTTAATAACAGGGGCTTCAATGTCAGTTATATATATAATGCAGATACATGAAACAAATTGGAGGATGAACGCTGCCAATATTGGTAGTAAACAAATACAAAATGGCTTGATAAAGTAATTAATGTGCCAAATAAAAATATTACATAAAAAGGAAAGTAATTATTAAACAATAAGATTGGAAATAAAAGGGAAAATTAAATAATGGTGCTAATTTTAAAATAAAACTGAAAATGATAAATATTGATCTGTCAATGTAAAATAAAATAAGTTGGTAAAGTTTCTTTTTTGGATGCTGTATTTGGCACAATAATTAATCAAGCCATGTATTTATTTCTTATTTTATTACCAATTAAGGCAGGAACTTGAGGGATTTAAGGACGTGAGCTAAAGATAGTGAGGAGTTAATAATATTGAGAAGAGGCTCACCAGCTGTATGTAACACTTCCTTCAATTTGTTTTTCTAATGCTATACATTTTTTCAGTGAAGAAATTCAAAAAGTCGTCACTACTAAACTGTGATGGAACACATTTTTCAGATCCCTGATTTGTAGTTAATTTAGCGACTGTACTGAAAAGGAACCTGGGATTGTTTTTGTTGTTTTCTATGAGTTTGCTCAGGTGTTCAGCTCTAGCAGCTTTTAGCGCCTGTCTGTAGCTGAGCATACTGTCTTTATACGCAATTCTAAATACCTCCAATTCAGTTTTCCTCCATTTTCTCTCCAGATTACGTGCTGTTCTCTTGAGGACATGCGTATGACTATTATACCAAGGTGCAGGTGCCTGTTCTCTAACCTTTTTTAACCGGATGGGGGCAACAGTGTCTAATGTGCTAGTGAGGATAAGGTCTATGTTGTTAGCCATTTCATCAAGATTATTAGCAGTTATGGGTTTAGTGAGGAATTGAGATAAATCAGGCAGGTTATTTATGAATCTGTCCTTAGTGGTCTGAACAATAGTCCTACCAAGTCGATAACTTGGTGAAACACGGCTAATCTGCTCTACCGGTAGTGTGTACAGTATGAGGTAATGGTCAGTGATGTCATCACTCTGAGGTAAAATATCTATATCAGTGACGTCTGCTCCGTGGGATATTATTAAGTCTAGTGTGTGGTTAAAACAGTGAGTTGGTCCGGTGACGTTTTGTTTAACCCCAAAAGAGTTTAATAAGTCGACAAATGATAATCCTAGAGCATCGTTTACATCATCTACATGAATATTAAAATCTCCTACAAGCAGCACTTTATCAAAATTGATCAAGAGGTCTGAAAGAAAATAAGCAAACTCTTGAAGAAAATCAGCGTAGGGTCCTGGGGGTCTGTACACGTTGACCAGAGCGAGTTTTCTATGCATGTCTGAAAGTACAACTTTAAGAACGAGCACTTCAAATGATTTAAAGCTGAATCCTAATCTCTGACTAACATTAAGAGAGGCACTATAAATGGTTGCTACACCTCCCCCACGACCAGTCTGACGGGGCTCATGCTTATAAACATATCCTGACGGTGTCGACTCGTTTAGACCCATATAATCACCTGGTTTAATCCAGGTCTCAGTGAGACAGAGTGCTGAGAGATTATTCTCTGTGATCATCTCATTTACAATCAGTGCTTTGGGTGCAAGTGATCTGATGTTTAAAAAACCAAACTTTACAACTTTTTGGTGTTTGCTTATCTGGCATTTTTCAGTTTTAACTGCAATAAGATTATTTCTGGATCTTGTGTATTTAATTCTTGGTTTTACTATATGAGGAATAGATACGGTTTCTATAAACTGGGCTGTGTGTGAACTTGTAACTATTTGGTTTGTTGTATAAATGTTCTCATAGACGTAAATTTCCTGATGTCTTACCAGTCAGATGGTGTGTAGTATCCTAGAGATGTTATCTGATAGCACTGCTGCTCCAACTCTGCTGGGGTGCAGGCCATCAGGGTGGAAGAACCTCGGACGCTCCCAGAAACAGTTCCAGTTATTAATAAAGAGAAGTTTGTGCTCTCGACACCATGACTGTAACCATTCATTTAGTGCAAAGAGTCTACTAAACTTCTCAGCCCCTCGCTGGTAAGTGGGAAGAGGTCCTGACACTATGATCCTCGTTGTGGGTGATGTGCTGCGTACCGTCTCCACCAGGATCCTGAAATCCCTCTTTAAGATCTCCGTTTGCCTCAGCCGGGTTTTGTTCGTTCCGGCATGAAGAACAACCGCTGCGAAGTTCTCGTTCAGGATCGCGGGTACCTGCGCAGCGACATCGAGAACACGAGCACCAGGAAAACAGCGAGTGTGCACCTTACCTTTGTCTCCGGTAGCGCGGACATGCCGGACGATGGAATCTCCAAGAATCACAGTATGACGTTCCGTCTTGCGGAGAGGGGCGAAGCGGTTCTCGGTCGAGATCTCGAAGGCCGGTGGTGGTGGCGGGGGAGACGTCCTGGACCGGGGCTTGGCTCGTGTCTTCCATGTCATGACCTGCCCCCATCCTGCTGCCACCCAAAAAGATAAATAACTAACAACAATCTGCACTTACTTTATCTTTAATACGAATTTACAGTAAATATATTTAAATATAAATACATAAATAAAATATGAAAATAAATAATAATAAATTGTAAAATTCACACAACAAACAAATTAAATACATTTTTCAGTACACACACACACACACACACACACACACACACACACACACACACACACACACACACACACAGCTGCATTAATACATTTAAATCGCTATCTCTCTGATCACACTTAATTCCTCCAGGATTAATTACAGGTTGGGTGACCTCTAACCTCTCGTGTGGTGCTGATGTTCCTCCTCAGAAGTCCGTCACATTTTTAAAAGCCCTCTGTAACAACCAGCCAAAAATATGCCGAGTCAAGCGATTAGATCAGACATAAACAATAGTATTTCAAAGCAATTTTCAAGCGAAATGATTTCATAAAATAACTATGCTGTCACTTTTACTCAGCTCTTCTATTATTATTACTCAAGTAGTAGAAATTCTACTGCCCACTGGATCCTGTTTGGTCCAGATCTTCCAGTGGAGTCTAAATCTAGTGTGCAGCCAACAGCTCACCTGCTCAGTAATGAAGTTGTTCCCATCCACGGTTTCAGGAAGAAAATCAGCCCAGCTCAGTTTAGAGTCCCTCCATAAGGCCTCCACTTCCTTTTGGCTCTAAAGTGAAGAAAAACACAGCAATGACTTGAACAAAAAAGAACTTTTTTCAACTAGTATGACAAAATACTTTCCTTTTTTCAGTCATATTCTATAGAAGATCTCACAGCTCACCATTTGTTTGCAGAGAAGGTTCAATATTTCTGCAAATAATATGCCGGCTCTTGCCACAGGAAGTAGTGGTTTGCTAAATTCACTGGAATTCACAAGAAATCAACAATTAAAAACAAACACCAACTTCCTTTCCAGCAAAAAATGTATATGTATAGTCTCAAATGTAACTGTAAATACATTAATAATTCTCTCAAAGAGATTCCTCCTTCCCGAAGCACAGGATTAACGAGCTCCGCTATGTACTGCCATACATAAGGAATGTCAATCGCCATATCATCTGCTATCTCGAGGGTTTCTGAGAACCTGTGTAAACAAGGATCGGTAAGAAAATGGGGGGAAAGAGAGCAAAAAAAAACACAGACAAAAGTCTTAATAAAGGATTCTGATTCTCATAAAATTCTCAAAAAAATGACCAAATGTAAACGCAAGCGTATTCATAATAATGCTAACAATAACCCCATTGGGTGTAAATATGTCATCAAGCTGTGGACATCTCATGACGCAGACAGTAGTGTCTCTGGCGCCAGTGGGAGACGGAGCTGTGTGGTGCAGGAATGTCACTCACCCTTTAAAAAACTGAGATGTGGAGAGGATCCCAGCCTGCAGCAGCTGATGGAACAGATGACCCATGTGGTCACGTGTGATCTGGTTTCGCTCCAGCGTGGTCTCCACACCCACCAGAACAAAAACGTACAGCATCCCGCCCTGGTCCAGTTCCTCCACGCAATGCAAGGCCTCCTGCACACGAACCCACCGCGATTATGTGACGCAGTAACACGATAATAACCGATGTGTATTCAACTAAATGTGATCATAAGACACTGCATGAGATCATTACTTTGTAATCATTTATGTGTAGAAACTCCTCGATAATGGATTTAGAGCGTTTCTCCATTTCCTCCTCTGATAGCGCAGGCTTGTTTGTAGTCGAGTCTGGCACTGTGTCGAGTTTTACTGAAACACAAGAGACATGATGTGTCATGACTAAAAATGCTGATGCATTAAACTGAATTAAGTTTCAAGAACAACACCTACAATCACAACCTGCTTTGAATATTTTCACAACATGAACACAGGAGAGAGCTGAAAAAGGACACAGACTACATTCACTACAGACTCACCTGATGCTCCGGATGTGGCTCTAGCGCTAGTTTCTCCATTGCAGCCGTTCTTCCAGTTCAGCCGTCGCCCCCCGAAATTCCGTCCCAAATAAATCTTATCATCTGCTGGTAACTACACACAAACACAATTCAGTTTAAATATTATTGCTTCTTATAAACCTGGTAGAAAAACGTGTACTTTAACAGATTGCCAGTTTTGAAGTAGAATTCCATAACATTACTTAAATTGTGTGAATTGTGTAACTCGAGTAATTCGAATACAAAAAAGCATCGAGGCAAAAAACTTGGCTTAGTCTATTTAACTACACACAGAGCACCGTGTTTCCCCATGGACCATTCTTACTGATGCACCACCCGCTAAACTCTGAACAGGTAACACAGAAGACGCTGCAGAATGAAAAATGGAAGAACGGGAAAAAAAATGTTTCAAAAGTTTTTTATTAAAAGAGGAATAAAGCAGCTCTCCTATAGCTCTAAATCCACAAACATTTGGGGGATTTCTAACGCTTAGTTCAGGCAACTCTTAAAGGTTAATACTTTTCAACTACGTAAATTGTTTCACCAGCAGGTTTAAGTTCATCTACATCTCAAGCTTTAAATGCTGACTGAAATAGTTCAAGCTTGCATTTGAAAAGCATGTTTCTGCACATGTAAAGTCAGTACCTTGTTGATTTTAGGGATCTTGTTGGGGTCTATTGTAATGTTCATGCTCACAGTGTTCATGGTCTCATGACTCGGAAATACTGTAGAAGAAACAAGAAATAACAACAAAAAGTTGCAGTGCATTGGTTAAGTGCTGTGAAAAGAAAGGGGACTAAGCTGTAAAAAGGATTAGTCTAGAACACATATGCCCTCTATAACCTCGCCTATTCATGCCCATGGATCGTAGCTTTTCTTGAACTTTTCTTTACTCCTCCTGCTCCTAAAATTTGGCATCCATGTGGATATTTTCAATGGTCTTCGGTCCTTCTACAACTCTCCGTGATACCCAGTTGTGCTAAAACGAGGAATCGGACACGTCATTCACTGTTTTCTTATCATTTCAGTATGTACTACTGTTAAATATAAGCACGGATGCACATCTAGTAGGCAAACAAACAAGTTCACTGACCAGGCGCAGGTCAATGACGTCCTGGAGCATGAAGTGAACACGTGATGAGGTTTTTCCCCTTCACAATTCCTTCCATCTTTTTAAAGTACATATCCATTTGTACCTGAAGGAGGAATAAAATTAGGCAACAATTCAGCAGTCGTGCTCCAATACCTATTCTACTGTTCCAATAGTTCCAATAGAAGTACTTTGGGAAACATGTTTAATAGAAGAAATTTACAGCTCTCAGACGTGACGAGTTGTTAAAAGCAGATGTTCACTGGCGTTTCATAAACATTTCATCGGTTACACTTGGAACAGCTGTTTGAATATTAAACAATAGGAAGCATACTTTTTATGTAATAGAGCTCTAGCAATTTCTCCAAGCCTCTTTGTATTGGTCTATAAATTATAAGCAAGTGCTCTGTTAACCTGTGCAATGAAAATGCTCTACAATGGCGTCTTTGGTTGTTTACCTTGGCCTTCTTCAAGTCCATCTCGTTGCTGGCGGTCCTGAGGAGAATAGAGAGGCACTCGAGACTTTCCTAGTCATTTTGTTTCAGCAGTTTTACCACGCAGTTATAAATGATGGACTTGGGCAACATCCGCAACTTAAACAGCTCCCCGATGAACTTGACGTTACCCCTGGTTTTTCTGCGAGCTTTGTTTTTCGCCTCCTCCAGCTCGTCCTGAAGCCTCTCACGATTACTGGCCTGGAAAAGTCAATCATCATAAAAACTAAAAATCTGTTCAATTAAAAAATACAAATATTACACATGAAGATACCATAGAAATGTTACAGAAGGACGGGTTTAAGCCTGATAACAGATTATCCACTTGAAGCTTCATTTGCAAATTCAGTAGATTTTGATTATATTTTTATTCCTGCTGGAATATTTGAGATATTTGAGTCTCTGGAGCTGAGCCCCTGTGGGTCCGGTGGCAACTTATTTTGGTTACACTGTAAAAGCAGAGAGTGAAGCAATGATCTGTGAAACAATATTCCTTATTTGGTTTTAAACTTCAAATAAAGCCCACATGTCAGGAGGCTTACCTTGTGTAGCACCACATCAGGTATGGGTGGAAGCCCCTCTGGCTTCTGCATACAATCAGGCATGAACTGGATGCTCAAAAGAAAGTCTCTACTATATTGTATCCTCTTATTCTCCATCTCTGGCTCTGAGAAAGGAACGAGCAAAAGCAGACATGAAAAGTAGTGAAAAACATGATGAAGTGTGCGAGTCAGAAGAAGTAGGTCTCACTGTGCATTTCATCCTCAGAGCTGGGCTCGGGTTCGTTCTTCGGCGGCTCGGCTTCCTGCGCTTCGATCTCATCTGCTGGTGTTTCTGCTGAAGCCAGATGCTCCACAATCACAGGAGACACACTGGAATTCTCGACTGTGGTTGAGACTGGCTCAAGGTCAAAGTCAGACTGCTGGAAAGCGAGCTCTGGCTTATCCTAACACACAAACACACCCAATTAATAATAAAACACCAGGATTACTGTGAATTTGTAGTGTAAATGTAGGTTTCACACATTCACCGAAGTGAACGACAGCATTTCTATCTTTATATATAGTTATTTAAAGAAATTCTCCAGTGTTGGCACCTCAGTTTATATCTACAGTATTTGTAGTCCATGTTCAAAAACTACAACCAAGAGCTAACATGCCTCCTAGTTTATTGAGATGAGCAGAAAACGTTACTCATGACTCGATTACAATGAAAGTCAAAGGTCAGTTGTGGGAAAAAGGAAGGATTATGTGAGATTTTTATACGCCATTACCAAAAGATAATATTGCATATTGAAATTTAAAGATGTCTAATTCTTTTATTTGTAGAAAACGTATTTAAAAAGTACGGGTCTTATTTCTAAAAGTACGGATTTGTTCTTTCAGGCTACTTTTGTAGTCAACACCGTTTAACATGCACAACAGTTTAACAATTTGCAATACGTCTTAATTAAAACATGTTGGAAAATGCTGGACTACACGTTTAATTTAGTCACATTGTAAAAGATCTTGACCAATTAAAATCCAGTGCAGGGACAGCGACGATCCCTAAACTCACCTCTCTGAGCGATCGGGAGTCGTCAGGACGAGGAGCTGTGTCTGTTTCGGCTCATCGATGGTGAATAGAGCAGAAGCTGGAACCTCTGGGGGCACGTGCACAGGCTCTGTTTTATCTGGCTTTGGTGTGACGGCTTGTGCAGGACCGGGCTCAGCTGAAGAGGTAGACGTTTCAGCGCCATCTAATGCAGCAGATTTTACTGAATAACTCTCAAGCTGTTCATCTGTAGACAACAGAGACAGTAGCAATTAAATCACAGACTAGACGAGTCAAAGATAAAAAAATAAAAAATAATTGAGGCTCATATACTCAGTAAATGAACCAGTACTGAAACAAAGAGTAAGCACACGCACCGTTTTCCTCTTCCTCTTGGTAGATGGATGTTGCTGCAGTGGAGGGACCATTGGGAATGGAGTCTGGTTGTACACGGCCTGATCATTATAGTAGAACATCCCTGCAGCCGACACTAATAAGAACAGTATCAGTTTCAATTAAAGACCAACATGTAAGCTGTGAGGATCATAACATCCTACAAGAAAACCAGGCTTTTTGTAAGGATGACTGGAAAGGCATGATCAACTTACCATTTGTTGGGGTAGTAGGTCCAGGGAGTACAGTGTAGCATGTATTGAATCCTGTGGGATGGACTGAGTACTGCTGAGGAGGCACCACATGTACTGGAGCACTGTAATAATACTGGAACACAAACAGCATATAAGTTTGGCATAAAAATCACAAAAATGCTAAAGCTATTTGAAGGGTAACGTAAACAGTATTTGAAACTTGCAGCTATAAAAGGACACACAGGGACAAATTCAAAGCACCAGGGTACACACATGACCCCTGACCTTTCCCACAACTACATCGAACAACCTCCAAGTCTCTACCTTGTCCCTGTGTGCCTCATTACATATAGCACAGTTAGGTATGGTAATGTGGGTGAAGTAATGTGGGTGAGATAAACTCAGGCAATGCAGGAGGGAAAGACAGGGCAGAGTGAGGGAGGAAGTGCAGGCCAGACAGGGGTGGGATTTTAAAGTCAGGCTAGGAAAGGTAGGTAGAACGTATTTCCTGATTAGCACACATTAGCATACAGATATCATTTTGGTCCAAACTCAGTAATGATTTCGTTCAAATAGAGTTCATAGAGTAAGTAGTTTCATTGATTTGTACAATTCTGATATACTTCATGAATACCCTTCACTCTGTTTAATCAAATCAGAGCCGTGTCCTTTTAGAGCGGTTGCCAGTTGCGCTCACATTCCTCTATATGGACATTTTGACAATCTGATTTTAGTAGTCAGTTATGTTTTATAGATCGTTCTGAACCATAATCAGGTCCCCAATAATATCGCAGATTGGATACCACTTTTCATTCATTCCTCTTCGTTTAGTTCCCTTAAAGACAGAGTAAGTGATCAAGGGGTTTACAAAATAAGGCCGTTTGGCTGCGGTAAGTAAAATCTAAATGAACAGTGTGTTTAGGTGATGAGGAAGTGATGGGCTTTAGTTTATTCTGTGTGAAAAACAGTGTGTGTTTGAACTGTACATTACCAGCATTTGTTCTTCTGGAGAACTCGCAGTCATGTCCCCGAATACTGTTGATTAGAACAACGTGAAAATGTCTGTCACTACATGTGACATCATATTTAATGTTCTCTCTTATACTTGCTCAATACAGATCTAGAACATATACAGAATATATATTTGTCAATATTTAGTGTAATTGAAGAAATGAGAATGCAATATTTCTGTATGTTGTTGCAGTTTTAAAGTGAACATTCCTACTGCAGTAAACAAACGTCTGGTCTCAACAACGGCCTTCGATTCAATAGTGGACTTACAATGTTTGCATGTTACTATGACAGCATGACATTTGACTATGACGTTTCATTGGTGGATTAAAAAGATTGTTGCACCAATCAGGGATGCTACGTCACAGAGATGGTGACGGCGCGACTCTACATGAGCTCCTGTAGTGTTTCTCTGTAGAAACACACACTCGGGTTAGAGGCGAGCGCCCCCTGCTGGACTTTTGTTCGGTAAGCTTTCCAGTCTATTGATTATTGCTGTTTGTTTCTTGTCTATCTTCTATCTTATTGTGTACAGGCCACAAATGCATCGTTTTCCATGCTAAGAGCATTCTTTTATTCGTTGATCCGTTCCCTGGTATTACTCGAAGCATTAGTGCCCCCGTATGGCACTCATCAGTATTACTGATCACTGCTAGTGATTGGAAGATGGCATCATTTCAGTGACTTGGTTCTTTAGATCATTTCGTTCCTTTGATCAGAAATAATATAAAATGGTACATTTCCAATAAGCAGATACCCATACACACGTCTACATACACGAACTCTGACATTAGTTCCAATAATGAAAATATGACAAGGCAGCTAAAAGACAAATGATGATAAACAGAATGAGTAGCTCACCCTCATCTCTTCTGGTCCGTATCATTCATTCCTTAATCACGTGACTCCCATAATTATTGTAACAATAACATCAAGATTCAGACAAAAAAAAATAATAAAAAAAATACTCGCACAAGAGGATTCATGACATGAACCTTTTTATAAACCGAACAAAATAAAAATTCTTCCATGCAAATGCGTTAACACGATTAATGCTGTTGATAAGACCCAATACTTGAGGGACAAAATGTGCTTCCTCAAATCTCCACCTCCTCTTCACCTGGCATCCGTATCAGATCTCGAATCGGCTCATTTATCATTCCTTTCAGAAAATATACACAAAGTGCACGTCACAAAGTCATTCCCGATTGTGAACATCACATCAGTTCAGATAACGTCTCATGTAAAAAGTCCACCGCTAAATCTTTCAATCGGACTGATTTGAATCGGAATGACAGGATCGCGGGTACCTGTGCAGCGACATCGAGAACACGAGCACCAGGAAAACAGCGAGTGTGCACCTTACCTTTGTCTCCGGTAGCGCGGACATGCCGGACGATGGAATCTCCAAGAATCACAGTATGACGTTCCGTCTCGCGGAGAGGGGCGAAGCGGTTCTCGGTCGAGATCTCGAAGGCCGGTGGTGGTGGGGGAGACGTCCTGGACCGGGGCTTGGCTCGTGTCTTCCGCTGCTGCAGCATCCAGTGTCCGTGGGCCTGGGCAGAGAAACACGCGGAGTTGAGGTGCTGGGAGCGTTAGATTCAACCCAGGAATTTACCTGGGACGAGTGAGCGTCCGCCCGGGATGTTTCCAGCGCCGCTTTCCGCTCTCACAGCTGGGCATCGAACGAGTCCTCACCTGTGCTCAAAGGCAGACACACAAAAAAGGAGAGATAAATAGTAAAGTTTGTTTAAAAACACAGTCAAACACAGGAAGCTACGTCACAGGAAGCCTGCAAGCAAAAAGTCTCCTTTCCACGTCATGACCTGCTCCCATCCTGCTGCCACCTAAAAAGATAACTAACAACAATCTGCACTTACTTTATCTTTACAGTAAATACATTTACAAATAAATACATAAATACAATATGAAAATAAATAATAATAAATTGGCAATTCACACAACAAACAAATTAAATACATTTTTCACTACAAAGTCATTTTCCTAAAAACAGATCTTTCTTGCTTTGTTTGTTGCAAAGTCATCAATTACATCATCGTTGCAAATCTGACCAGCACTTGTATGGTTGATGTTTATGACAGCGAGGCTGCTGAGGTGCTCTTGTGACATGGTGGATCTCAGGTATCATTTGATTAGTTTCAGTTTTAAAAAGCTTCTTTCTGCTTCAGCTACAGTCACTGGAAGTGTAAGACAAAGTCTTGTGAAAAAAAAGCTTGTTCACATGAAAGAAAAGTGTCAATGATATTTTTTTTAGGCAAATCTCATCTAATTAAGCCACAAGATGTTTTGCATGAAAGTTGTTTTAAAAAGATTTTCACTTTTTCTATCAGTAACTACACTAATAAAGGAGAGGTAGAGGGAAGATTTAAACAATTTATAACAGCCCCCAAAATACTTATAATTCTTATTATTATTATCATAACTGCAGTAACACACACACACACACACACACACACACACACACACACACACACACACACACACACACACACACACACACAGCTGCATTAATACATTTAAACGCTATCTCTCTAATCACACTTAATTCCTCCAGGATTAATTACAGGTTGGGTGACCTCTAACCTCTCGTGTGGTGCTGATGTTCCTCCTCAGAAGTCCGTCTGCTGTCTGAAGTCTCAGCTCCACCCTCTTCAGGTCATCAGACTTCATCAGGGCTGTCAATTAAACACAACCTATGTTTATCTACACTTATGATACCAGGACGAGAAAAACCCCCTCTGAAGATGTTCTTCTTAAAGACTGAAATCCGTATCAGAGCTCTTTTATAGAAATATATATATGACTGTATAATGCTGCTGCCATTAGGACTTTATTTCACATCACATGAATCTGCTGCACTTGTGAGTGGATTTGATTCGGACTTTTCTGATAAGCGTCTCTAATAGATCAGTGTAATTATTATAATATTAACGCTTAGTGGCGTCTCACCGTCCAGACTACAATTATCTCATACATACAACTGAGCATATCATTTAAACTCACACCTAGAGGTCGACTGATACAGGATGAACAATATATGTTGCTGATTTCTTTTGTTCGATATGTTTGTCCAAATAAAATCTCTACAAATTTAAACCTATTTTGTAATGACACTGAATTGAAATAAAAAAATAAATAAAAAATCTGTGTGACATGAACAACTCATATTTCTTGTCCACTTATTACACTATTTATAACTTTTAGAATAAACTTTAAAAACTGGACCAATATAAAGTTTGTTCACAAACTTTTACTAAACTGAGTTTATTTATATGATCATCACCATTCATTACATCACATTACCTCTGTCTTTGTCCCGCTTTTCTTCTTCTACACTTTTTCTTCTTTTTTATTTAATTTGTATTGTTTTCCAGCACAGTGATGTGATGAATGTAAATACTGTTATGTTTGCATCATTATGCTATAAAACACATATTATCCCATTAAGTTCGGAGCATGCGCAGAAAGAACCAGAGACATGACTGCACAGCGTTTTTTACTCGTTTACTCTGCACACTGCAAACACACCCACATGCAGCACGAGAGTGCCCTCTAATGGCTATCAGATATTATAACATTAATGCAATGTTACCAATGTCACTATGACCATTATTAATTTAGGGGCTTCAGGAAAGTCTGCAAAGGAAACCAAACTATACCAACCTTTTCCGGTTTGTCTGAATCATTGCACGAAAAACATTAACAAATCCGAAAACACAGCGACAAGTCAGACAAACCGGAAAAGGTAGGTATCATTTGTGAATGGAAACTTATCAATCATTGGAGAAGACACCTGTCATTCACCTGTATATCTTGACTGACAGGTGTCTTGTCCAATGATCGGTAAGTTTACATTCACAAACTATACCTACATTTTCCGGTTTGTCTGACTTGTGTTTTGTTATTTTGTTTTCGGATTTGTTAATCTGTTTTGTACTTCTCACACACACACACACACACACACACACACACACACGTGCGCAGCTCTGCTCGGTGTCTTTCTCCTTTTTCTCCTCGTCACCAGTCACTAAAACAGAGCACACTGATTAGTCCCATCAGCCACAGATCTGCTTCCCACCGCTCGTTTCCCCCCGGCTCCACCCTCCATTCACCAACCGCCGCTCGTGCACGCACCCGCTGCTCCATCCAGCAGTAGTGTTCAGGTGTTGTGAGGTGAATCCAGTGTTAACCCTGTCAGAATGACTGCTGAAAGATCATCCACTTTCTTGAGCCAATCCATGTGATTAATTATAAAGTACAGATGTTTAAGTGAATCAGGTTCTGCCCCACATTAACTGTCAGCTATATTGCTTTCAGAGCTCAAAATGAACAAAGCACTAAAGCTGCAAGAAAATACCTCAACTTCAGTTTCTGTCAAATTCCTTTTCTTTAAGGACATCAAACATCACTGACTTTACTAAAGTGGATTTCAAGAAAAAAAATACCATCATTGAATGCTCTCTGTGATGAAGAGACATTAGACATGATTGAAATTCAAAATCTTTATTTATTTAATAGTGTTTATTGTGTCTCGCTGTAGTAAAAGTGTTCAGACTCTCTGTTTCTCTTGTCATCTTCTTTTTTTTCTATTTCTCGTTTTCTTTTGAAGGTTTTTTTGTCTCAGCTGAGCAACAATTTCCTCCCATCGCTCTCGGACCCTCATATAATGTTCTGTTTTTTTCTCTGAAGTCTTCTTTTCTTCCTCACAGAGATTCTGGGTATCCTGGAGCCCCCTGTTGGTCTGAAGCTGTAAGTTGTTCCTCTCCTCTATGTCAAGTTTAGTTTTCTCTCTTTTGTCGTCTTTTTTTTCCTCAAAATCCAACGTGGGCTCAAACTGAGAAACACGTTCCTCCAGTCGCTCTTTCTCTCTGATTAAATGATCTCTCTCCTGCTCTGCACTATTTTTTTCTTTCTCACAGTGATTCTGAGCATCCTGGAGCTCCATGGTGGTCTGTTCCAAAGTGGCATCAAGCTGAGCAACATGTTCCTCTATATTATTTTGTTCTCTCGTCCAGCTCTCTTTCTCACATTCTAAGGTTTTCTCCAGTTCCTCATGGATTTTCAGGAAAGACTGGAGCTCCATGGTGGTCTGTTCCAACGTGACCTCAAGCTGAGCAACATGTTCCTTCAGTTGTTTTTGCTCTTTCATCCAGCTCTCTCTCTCACAGTCTACAGTTTTCTCCAGTAACTCAATGATTTTCAGGGAAGACTGGAGCTTCTTGGTGGTCTGATCCAAAATAAACTCAAGCTGAGCAACACGTTCCTCCAGTTGTTGTTGTTCTCTCGTCCAGCTCTGGCTTCTCTCATTTATGTCCTGTTCCTGCTGCTTTCGCTCAGAAGCCAAAGTAGCCTCCAGCTTTTGCACCGTCTGTAGCAGAACGTCTTTCTCTTCTTTCTCTTCTGTTATCTTCTCTATCATTAGAAGAGAAAATGCATCCAAGTCTTTCTCTACTTTCTCCATGTGTTCCAGCTTCTCCTTCATTTCAGCAATCTGCTTAGTTTTCTTTGTTCTTCTGCTTTGAAAAAACTTTCTCAACCTTCTGAAGAGCTCCATGTTTATGCCTCTTTACTCACAAGCAAAAACCTCGGAAATGAGAGAAACAGAGACGCGTTCCCAGTTGCCTTACTGTGACGTCACAGGGAGATGCCCCGCCCTCTGTCTGTGACGTAACCCGGTCTCTATTAACCGGACTATGCGCATGCGCACATTACAGAGGTAAAGAGCGGATAAAATATCATGTCTTTACAGCTTTTCTGTTGTTCCTGAGAGAAGAGCGATATTACAGTCATAAATAAGATAAAAACGGCTGTAAACTGTGTATAAAGCGAGTGAATCCGAGTTGAGAACCGGAAGTTGACCGGAGTGACTCTATGAATGTTGCAGAATCATAAATGACCAGTAGGTGGCAGTGTGATGTGTATTAGAGCTCACTGTCACAGCAAGTTTTTTTTTTTTTTTTTTTATTTATTTATTTATTTATTTATTTATTTATTTATTTATTTATTTTATATAATGAACAGTTTACAATAAAAAATATAGTAAAATGTTACAAACATGGTATTCACATTTCCTAGAAAAAAAACAAAACAAAAAAAAGACAGAAAAAAGAAACAATGAGGGTATATACCAATAATCACAATAAAAAAGAGGAGTTTAGTTCTTTGAATATGTTCATAGTTCTGGTTGCTTTCCTATTTGAAAGACCTTGAAGAGTTTCAAAATAAATCCTCAGATCAACTTTGAATTGGGAGATATTGGGCTTCCTTTCTGACCATTTACATTTGTGTGTATAAAACTTACCTAAATATATTTAAAGATTTAGTATAAAGATGTGACTTTTATCTATATCTTTATTTTCAAAATAAAATATGACATCTCTTTTTCTTATGTTAATTTTAGATCCGCTCAACCTAGTAAATAAATATTCAACATCAGTCCAGAAAAATTAAACATACATACATTCAAAAAAAAGATGCAAAACAGTCTCTATATCAATTCCACAAAAAACACAACATTCAGAAAGATCGGCTTTGTATCTCTTGAGAAAATAGTTAGTTGGATAAATTATAGTTATAATTTAAATAAATTTGTAGTTATAAGTCCAAATCAATTTCCAGTTGATATTTTGAAAGTGATTATTCCAGAAGTTTTTACTTCAAAATGTTGCAGGGCAATGAATTAAACATCTAAAAAATGTATTATTACATTTTCTATTTTTGATATCAATACCGTTTAATAAGATCTCTTTTTTAAATGTTGAAGGTTTAGAATCACTGAGGCCCTTTAACAGCCTTAGAAATCCTGCTGGAATTGCATCAATCACAATACAATATTCACGCGGAGGTATTGGAATATCAAATTTCTCAAGAAATTCAGTATATGTAAGTAAATATCCTTTATTATTTATCAACTGTGAGACCATTAAAATATAATTTTTAACCCAATTAGTATAGAAAATTGATTTGTTCTTATATTTTATGTATTTATTATTCCAAATGATCTGCCTATGAGGAGAAAAGTTATGTTTGTATATAAGAATCCAATATAAGAGAGTCTGTCTATGAAAATTAGATAACTTAATAGGGAGTTTGTTGACCTCAAAATCACATTTCAAAAGAAACTCTATGCCACCAACTTTTTCAAAGATAAGATTTGGAATTATATACCACATCTCATCTTTATGTTTAATATCATTTTTAATCCAGTTCAACTTGAAAATTGCATTAGATGTAGCAAAATCAATCACATTCAGACCTCCTTGATTATATGAATTACATAAATTTAAATAGTGAGGCTTGTTTCTCCATATGAAATTAAATAGAGTTGAATCAGTTTTTTTTTAAGAAAAGATTTTGGTACATCTAATACTTTAGCAGGATAGACTAAACGAGACAACCCCTCGGTTTTAGACAAAAGAATCCTGCCTTTGAGTGATAAATCCCTCATGAGCCACATATCAAATTTATTTTTCATTTTTAGCATAAGGGGTTAGAAAATTAGATTGTACTCTGTTTAACTGATCTTTGCAAATATTGATACCAAGATAAGTTACTTCCTCTCTAATCGGAATACCTTCAAATTGGGTAAAAGGAATGCCATCATCTTTAAGTGGAAAAAGAGTACATATTTTTATGTTTAAAAATAAACCTGACACTTCAGAAAAAAGATTAAGGCATTCTATACTTTTCTTAGCCTGTGATAGATCTTATAAAAAAATAGCTGTATCATCAGCAAGCTGACAACATTTAATTTCTCTGTCCCTAATACTGATGCCTTGATAGGAATCATTATGCAAATGTAACGCCATCGTTTGCATAACTAACAGAAATAAAAAGGGTGCCGCTGGGTCGCCTTGTTTTATGCCCCGAGAAATACTAAATCGATGAGTCGTTCCCCACGGGAGTTTAAATGAACTATTACAGTCATTGTATAAAGTTTGTATTGCCCTTTTAAAGTATTGACCAAAACCAAAAAAATCTAATGGATCAAATAAAAAATTATGTTTTACAGTATCAAAGGCTTTATATATATCTATAAATAAAATGTAGCTGTCATCATTTATATAATCCTTATAATCAATTAAATCTAAAAATAATCTAATATTATTGCTAATATGTCGGCCTTGCATAAAGCCTGATTGACTATCATCTATGATTGTATCTAAACATAATTTTAATCTTTGAGCAAAAATATGGGCAAACAATTTTGCATCATTATTAATTAATGTTATAGGTCTCCAATTGTCAAGAAGCAAACAATCCTTATTCGGTTTAGGTAACAATGTAATTAGGCCTTGACACATAGATGGGGGGAGCTTACGGGCTTCTATAGCTTCCTTAAAAACCAATAACAAAAATTCAGAGATATAATCTTGGAATATTTTATAAAATTCACCTGTTAAGCCATCATTCCCGGGGGATTTATTGCCTTTTAACTTACTAAAATTCTTTTTTAATTCTTCAAAGGATATATCTTGATCACAAACGTCTTTCTGGGTTTCGTCAATACCTTGTGCAACATTTTTAATATGAGAAAGAAAATTGGAAATATGGCTACTACGTTTAGAATATCAATTTTTATTGAAATCTTTCACAAAATCAGAAATTGTTTTAGGATCTTCGGATATCTGCTCATTAATTTTAAGTTTATATATATTATTAACACTAATATTTATTTTTTCTAATTATGAAAATATTTGGTATTCCTTTCACCATGTTCCATCCATTTCCGTCTAGAACGAATGAAGGCCCCCCGTGCCAGATTTTGATAGATATCATCCAATTTAGATTGTAATTCAATTAACATATTAATATCAGCTTGTGTTTGCTCATCCTTTTCATAAATAAGAATAATTCCCTTAAGTATTCTGTCTTGTCTCATTCTTTTTTTCTTAGATAATTCTTTTCCTCTTTTAATTGCCATATTTCGAATCTGAAATTTTGTATAGTCCCAATGTTTGCCATATATCTGATCTTTTTTAGCTTTTGACAAATTTTCATTTATAATTTTTATGGCTTTTTCTTTGAACAATTCATCACTCAAAAGTGTATTATTTAATTTCCAGTAATTTGCTTTAAATTTAATTGATCTATTCCTTATGCATATTGCTAAAGTGATCATATTATGATAAGAAAAAAACGAGGGTTCTATTTTCGTTTCCTTCACACTATCTAATAATTCATTTGAAATAAGCCAAAAATTAATCCTAGATCTCTTAGATAAATCTTTGTTGTTCCAAGTGAACTGGATTTGATGTGGATTTTTTAGTCTCCACACATCACAACAGTTTAAGTGCAAACAGAGATTAGTAAATTCTCCATAAGTGCCTCTTAAGGATCTTTGAGGATGACAGTCTTTAATGGGATCATTTATGCAGTTCCAGTCGCACCCAAATATTAGTTTAGCATTAACAAAAGAATTTAACAAGGCATTTATTTTTTCTTCAAATTCAGCAAAAAGAAGTGTGTTTCTTTGGCTAATATTATGGCCATATATATTACCTAAAATAAAAATATCCTCCATAAATTCAACAACTAAAATTATCCATCTTCCTGAGTCATGAACTACATTTTTTAGGATTTTTCCCTGAAAGGAGCCCTTTAATATAGCAACACCCGCTGATTTACTGTTTCCATAAGACATCCATATATTGTCTCCCCACTGATTTTTCCAGAAATTAAAATCTGAGACTAAAGCATGCGTTTCTTGTAAAAAATAAAAATCTGCCTTAAAAGATTTACAAAACAAAAAAACAGCTTTCCTCTTAATCTGTTCTCGTATTCCCCTCACATTAAGTGAATACAATGAAAAAGACAAAGTGAACAGGTAGAACAAATAGTTAACACAAAAAACGTAGGTTTTAAGTAGAACAAAGAAACAAAATGATTTTCTAGACCTTTTGAGTGCAAAGTATTTAACAAGCAAACAATGGATTATAACTCTCTGGCCTTTGGAATTTCAGAGTTTATGTATATTGTATGAGCTTGCATTTTACTAACTGCAATTTGGAATGAGATAAAATTTCTTAACGAAAGGCAGACAAATTACCCATCATTCTTCTTCTTAACGACATATCAGGGCTTTTTCACCATTACAATCTTACTTCTTTACCATCAATGATGGCTCTGGCACCAACGAAAAAAGCTCTTTTCCCTTGCTTTCGTGCCTCTTCAATTTGTGGCCACAGTTTAATGCGTGTCTCTTTGTCTTTTTGTGATCAGGTCTTCGCCGAACTTTAACTTCTTTGTTTTGAGGAATTCCGAGTTCTTTGCGCATTTCCATACTCTTTCTTTGGTTGACCTGGACGTAAATCTCGTTATCACCGGTCGAGTTTTGCCATCTTCTCTCCTTCCGATCCTGTGGCTCACATCAACTTGGGAGCGTAGATCCTCTCCGGAGTCTTGAATGAGTGTCTTGCAGATGTCGACCACACGCTGTTTAACATCTTCTCCCTCTTGCTCTGGCAGACCATACAGCCTCAGGTTCCATCTTCTGTGATAGCGTTCCATATCGTTCAACCGGTCCTCCAGACCAGTTATTCTCTTCTGATGATCATCACTTGCCTTCTTAATCGTTGTTATTTCTGTTTTCATATCTTAAACTTCGTTGAAGAGAAACTCTGATGATTCCTTTAAGGCCTCGATGGTGTCTGCATTTTTTTTTTTATCAAGCTTGCAAGATTATCCGCATTCTCTTTTATTTTTTCAGCCACAAGTCTCACGATGTTGTCTTGCAATTCGGAGAGTGTTGGTTCAGAAGAGGGATAACTCCTCCATCGTAATTAGTGTAGGAATGCATATCACCTGCTTTAACAACTTCCATAATATCCTCCGTCAAATCTCTGTTTTCTGTTGTAAATGAAAGCATCTTTTTACCTTGGTCTCTTAGTCTTTTTTCTGTCATCTTTTTGGTTTTTGCAATTATAGTCTGATAAACTTTGGGCAACAGATCAAGTCAACAAAGAGTCCGAAATCTTTATCTCAGTGAAAACCAACAACGAAAAAGAGATATTTCCACGTGTTTGCACTAATTAATTGTAACGTTAAGGCTGTGTGTCTTGTCCTCGCTATTAATGACGTCTTTAGAGCTCCACTACTTCTAATGACCTGCTGTGACAGTGAGCTCTAATACACATCACACTGCCACCTACTGGTCATTTATGATTCTGCAACATTCACAGAGTCACTCCGGTCAACTTCTGGTTCTCAACCCAGTTTACTGTCAAATACCGCGTACTAACTGCTCTCTCTATGGAGATCTATTAACTGTATGTGAATAAATGACAGTTTGGACTTTAAAAACCTCTATGTATTATGTAACAGACATATCTACTGAAGTTAGCATGCTAAGCTAACCCGGTCCGTCCTCAGAGAGCATGGAGTCCCACTGACCTTCACTCGCTTTATACACAGTTTACAGCCGTTTTTATCTTATTTATGACTGTAATATCGCTCTTCTCTCAGGAACAACAAAAAAGTTGTGAAGACGCCATGATAATTTATCCGCACTTTCCCTCTGTAATGTGCGCATGCCACAGTAAGTGTGGCGTGTGTGTGTGTGTGTGTGTGTGTGTGTGTGGGAAAGAGAAAGAGAGAGAGAGAGAGAGAGAGAGAGAGAGAGAGAGAGAGAGAGGGGGGTGACGTCACAGAAAGAGGGCGGAGCATCTCTCTGTGACGTCACAGCAGGGCAACCTGTATGTAAGTCAGAATGCGTCTCTGTTTCTCATTTCCGAGGTTTGTGCGTTTGAGTAAAGACACGTAAACATGGGGCTCTTTAGAAGGTTTAGAGAAATTTTTCAAACCAGAAGAAAGAAGAAAACTAAGCAGATTTCTGAAATGAAGAAGAAGCTGGAACACATGGAGAAAGTAGAGAAAGATTTGGATGCATTTTCTAATCCAAGGATAGAGAAGATAACAGAAGAGAAAGCCATTCTGCTACAGATGGTGCAAAAGCTGGAGGCTACTTTGGCTTCTGAGCGAAAGCAGCAGGAACAGGATATAACTGAGAGAAGCCAGAGCTGGGCGAGAGAACAAAAACAACTGGAGGAACGTGTTGCTCAGCTTGAGGTCACTTTGGAACGGATGACCAAGAAGCTCCAGTCTTCCCTGGAAATCCATGAGGAACTGGAGAAAACTGTAGAATGTGAGAGAGAGAGCTGGACGAGAGAACAAAAACAACTGGAGAAACATGTTGCTCAGCTTGAGGTCACTTTGGAACGGACGACCAAGAAGCTCCAGTCTTCCCTGGAAATCCATGAGGAACTGGAGAAAACTGTAGAATGTGAGAGAGAGAGCTGGACGAGAGAACAAAAGAAAGTGGAGAAACGTGTTGCTCAGCTCGAGGTCACTTTGGAACAGACGACCATGGAGCTCCAGTCTTTCCTGAAAATCAATGAGGAACTGAAGAAAACTGTAGAATGTGAGAGAGAGAGCTGGACGAGAGAACAAAAGAATATGGGGCAACATGTTGCTCAGCTTGAGGTCACTTTGGAACAGACCACCATGGAGCTCCAGGATACTCAGAATCACTGTGAGAAAGTAAAAAATAGTGCAGAGCAGGAGAGTGATCATTTGATCAGCGACAAGAGCAACTGGAAGAACGTGTTGCTAGTTGGATGCCACTGTACTCTGTGCCGAAGAAAAGAAGACTTCAGAGAATAAAACAGATCATTATATGAGGGTCCATGAGCGATGGGAGAAAATTGTTGCTCAGCTGAGACAAGAAAACATTCAAAAGAAAACGAGAAATAGAAAAAAAAAAGAAGACAAGAGAAACAGAGAGTCTGAACATTCCTTTTTCCTCTTTCTGTTTCTTTAATGGGTATTTATGATAGTTTTACACTTATAGTCAATAGTATAAAGCTGAGTGTAAAGCTATTGTATCTTGTAGATCATCTCGTCTTTTGATCATTTTTTATTTCTGTCTTGTCAAAAATACTGATTTGAATCTTTTACTACAGCGAGTCACAATAAACACTATTAACAACCATTATTTTTGTCTTCCTTACAAACGCCGTATGACCTCCTCATGGATTCTTCCACTTAGTTTATATCCCTCTTGTGGGGCAGGGGGCTGTGGCTCGGGGTCATAATGCTGAGGGGGAGGGAGGTCAGGAGGGAGAGGGAAACTGGTCCTCAGTGCCACATTGTGCAAAACACCACACACCCTGATAATCTTACACACTTTTTCCGGGTGGTATAGAAATCTTCCAGCTGAGACATCCAGAGCTCCACATCTGCATTTCAGGAGGTGAGGAGCATCTGAGGGGTGAAGCCTCTGTCACCTGTCATATTATAAACTACATCAGGACAATGTTTACAATTTCTGCATGTTGTTAAACTCAACAAGAAGCCAGTCATCACGTCCTGCAGCTGCCTGTAGTCTGTTCCCTACACTGCTATGTGTCAGGATAAAGGAATCATGTGCTGAAGAAGGTCAGTGTGCCGCAGTGAAGGGAAACCTGATGTATCGACTACCCACCTTAATAATAACATCCAAAATGACAGGCATTATGGCACTCAGGTGCAGATACCAGACCTATAGCATGAGATTTATTAGAATGATATTATATTTAAATAAGGTCTTTGTGAAAAAAGTTAATTATATATAATATTTATATAAAGTATTTCCCTGTCTGCTATTTCCCACTAGAAACAACCTGTTGTCATTAACCCCAGAGTGGTGAGAACCTGTATTTGGACGGGGATGGCATGGTTCTGGTGTGTTTCCCTCTGTAGTACTGGACCCAATTCAGCACATAGATCCAGGAGCACAGCTGTAGGAATCTAAATCAGCTTATTAGCCAGTCCTCATCCAGGCCAAGAAATCATCATGGTCCCTGGAGACTCTTTCTCTCCTTAATCTTCCATTGGCACCGCAGCATTTATGATTTATTCCATCTCATTATGGAAAGATAAAATAAACTGATATTTGGTCCTGTGCCATGAACATATAAGCAATAATAGCTACAGAAAAGCTCCTGCTTCCCTCTGTAGCGGGTATTTAAATCCTATTTAAAATGCTTTCAGTGATTCTACATTCTGTTTCTATGAAGTGTTTCAACAGTTTGCATGTTAATTGGCTGTATGGTGCATTTAAGTGCATGTGAATTATGTGAATTTATGAACCACATCTAGCTGGAAAAGACAAGTGTCCAAATACTTTTGACCACACAGTGTGTATCAGCTGAAAAGCAGCAGCTTCAGATCAGTCGCGTTTCCACTGGGATTCAACTCTGAAAGATCACTTTTGATTTTTATTATATGAAATATTTTATATTATAAATTTGATATTATTCAAATTATTATTATACAGTCTCCTTCAAGCAGCTCCTCCTCTGTGAGGACTCGGTCTCCTCCAAGCAGCTCGTCCCCTGTGAGGACTCAGTCTCTTCCAAGCAGCTCGTCCCCTGTGAGGACTCAGTCTCCTCCAAGCAGCTCGTCTCCTACCAGTCATGAGCCTCACATAGAGATAAATACAGAGCACATAGTGTTTGGACAGCTTTATGTTATAGGTAACAGAGGGATTTCTGTCCAACACTAGGGGATCAGGAGAAGAAGGAAAAAGATGAAGAGATCAAGAGGAAGAAGATGAAGGGAAGATGTTATGGACTCGTCTCTGAGCAACAGTTTAAAGTCTCATCTCACTCGTTCCTGTTCAGTATCTCACCTCAGGACTGGGGATATCAAAGATTCCTGTAGATGATGTGTTGTGTATACAGTAGAACATCAGCTGTAGGAGAACCAGGGAATAATTGACTAAACAAGGATTTGAATATTAAGATTTAGCAGAAAGGAGGAAGTTGTTTTTGCTGTGAACTGATCAAATCTCACACTAGGGCACTTTGTATTTGTGGAAGTGGTGTTACGAATCTCACGTGTAAACATTTAAATTGTTTTTATGCCTCGTTAGTCTTAAAACTAACATTTATAGAACTGACTAATAGAAAGTGTTTTTTTTATTTTCATGGATCACCTCAAATCAATGTTACATTCATTGTGTGTGTATAATGATGGCATGTCAGTTATAAGGGTGATGGAGGAAAAGTCAAATCTAAATGAAGTTTGTCACTTTTTTATTTCTTGTCATTATTTGTTGTCCTCCCCATGTGCTGCTGTACACAGGTGAACAGAGACGTCCATTCCACACCAAGGTTTTTACAGAAATCACCAAATCTTGATTTTAATACTGCTGAGATGATTTTATAGGAGTTTAGTTTCTTATTTTAATACAGATATTAAAATCCCATACATATTATGGTGTAGTCGTGGACCAGTTGAGAAAACACTAAGTGCTTGTAAAAAGACTGGCAGCAGATCAAAATCAATCACATCTTTCATTAATGTTTTTTCTTTTTTAAATACAGTTTTGGACCTGATTGTATTCAATAAAAAAATATGTATTGCAGTTAATTTACCTTGTGAATAATTTACCAGATTATTTTATTCTTATGATAATTTCTTGCTTAGAAACGTCTTAATAAGTAGATGATTATAATTGAAAGATAAACAGAGACTATAAATACTACCATGTGTTTAAGTAAAAAATCTGTTTGTGTTCAGAGAAGGTAAGTATAATGAATAATCTAAGGGAAATTAAATAAAGTCTTGTTAAAAGTGCAGTGTTGTCAGGAAACAGAAGGAAGTGAGGCCAGGTAGCATGAATGAATAATTTATTTTCTAATAGCTCACAACACACATCTGACACGCGATAATCACGTGTTCTCTCATTCTCTATTTTCAATGCACTTCTACTCCCCCTAATGGTCACTTTAAATATAACACAACAACAGGTCACCACATGCAGTACAAACTAATTACACCTCAAATTAAACCCCATAATTTTTTATCAAAATCACATTCCAAACTGCAAACACGTGTTTTCTATTAAATAATATAATTCTAAATATTTTAATACCCTACTGTGTCTAAACAGAGGAGCGCTATAGGAACTCGTGTAGGGTTTACAATCACACACCACTTTGCTTGTCTTAACACCATCGTTTTCAGCTTCCGCGTCTGCATTTGAATCATTGAAGCCCCGCCTCTTTTGTGACGTCAGTATCTCTGATAGCGCCCTGGACGCGCTTTTATTGTCATGACAACTTTGTTGTGCTGCTGTTCAACACAAACATTTACTGATCACAGCAATGAAGCGCAAACAAACAGCTGAAATGTTTTTAATTGTTTTTAGTGATAAGCGTCAATGTGTTGAACAATCCGCTCTCCAAGACACCAAAAAAGATTTTTCAGCCAGAAAGAGCGACTTTCAGAAGAAAGAAGGAGAAATAATGACAGATAATAAGACGGGTAACAGCTTTTATTTTGTAGATACATTTAACGTTGCCAAGTGCAGAGATAAAAAAGGCAACATCAGAAGGCCAATGAATGCCTACATGGTTTGGGCGAGGAAACAGAGGCCCAACTTTTCCAAGGCCAATCCAAATAGCAGCTCTGCAGAGATCAGCATGCAGCTTGGGATCCAGTGGAACAAACTGAGTGAAGAACAGAAGAAACACTACTACACTGAATCATGGAGGCTTAAACAGGAACACGAACAGTTATTTCCTGGTAGGTGAACTTTCTTTATAGACAAATGGCAAAATAACAAAACAAACGCATCAATTCTGACACTTTTATTGTTTTTATGTTGCTTCTTACTCTTTAAATTCTTCTTTTCTATCATGTAGATTGGGTTTATAAACCGCTTTCAAAGAAGGGAAGGAGAAAAGGCAGTTTGCAGAGTAGTGACTCACAGAGGAGACCTGATCATCAACCAAACCACCACATAGTCATGAACATGCCAGAAGAAGTACCAGTCCATGACCTCGTGCCTGAAGTTAGTGATCAGTTCCCCGGCCTTAGCCACCAAGAACTGCTGTCTCCTAAAAACTTCTGCTTTGATCCTCCTCTTTTCCCTTCTGTTTCTGAGTCGACTTTCTGCCAGACCAAGTGAGTTAGTAAACTGCATTGGAACAGTTTCAGAAGAATGACATGCAAATGAAGTTTTACTCTGCATCTTAAATAATCGCCATAATCGCCACTCATTTACTTTAATATGCAGCTAAAATTGTGCACTTCTGTTTACAGCACCTGCTATGGGTCTGAGTGTACAAGCAGTGAGGTTCAGCTCGAGGACGAGGAGGAAATCACTTTGCTCAACAACGACATCTTTTCCATGTTAAATGAGGATTGTGACTTTTTTAACCAGTCTGGAGCCCAGAATCATACTGAAGACCCCCACAACAGCACAGAGATCCTGGATTCTGTACCAGCCTTTGATGTCGACAGCTTCGAGGATCTGTTGAAGAAACTTGAAGAAATGGAAAATGATTCAGGAATAGAGGAAGATGGTGAAATACGAACATTTCATGTACTTTAGCGTGCATGTTGTTTCACCATCTTCATTTTATATTGAATTTCAATTTAAAGTTTTATTTAAATAAAGATTTTGAATTTCAATCATGTCTAATGTCTCTTCATCACAGAGAGCATTCAATGACTTCATTTTCTTTCCTCAAGTCCACTTTAGTAAATTCAGTGATGTTTGATGTTCATTAACCCTCTGCAGTCTGAATTGCCTCCGGCGCCCAATCGTGCTTTTTTTCAGATGCCAGCAAAAAGAGCTTAAACTGTTTGGCCATATTTTATCAAACATGTCAAAGTAATACATCATTTAAATCTGTAAAGGGTCTGCTTTCATTTGTGTATGCTTACTATATAAACAAAACGTATTTTTTTTAAATGAATAAAATAGTCAGGGTGCGCCATCTGTCGCCTTTGTTGTTGTTTTTTTTATTGAATACAAAAGTATATAAGCAACAAAGATAAATATACATTTACAGTGTAGATAAGTATTACAGGCTCAACACAGTATAACTAATAAATTGTTAAGAAAAGATAAAGAAAATAAATAGATAGAAATCTGAAATTATAATTTACATGAACTTAAATAGTGAGTAAAAGACAAAAAATAATAAAAAAAAAGATAAATATTAGGGTCAGTATCACAATTAATTAAATGATGTCAATAAATAAAGCAGCTTCACAGCACTCTGCACTTTCATCTTATTGAGGGCCTTGGAAAAACATTTGAAGTCATTTTTTAATATAATAAGTAGTGTGTGGGGGGGGGGAATTAGAGAATCTACATTTATGAATGAAATATTTTGCTAATATTACAATGTTATTAGGCAAAAAGAATGAACACAACAGTCTTCAGGTACTCCAAATAAAATATGATGTAAAGAAAAAACAAAACTATCAACAACCACCTCTTTTTCTATCAACCAGTCCTGAATTGACATCCAGAAGAGTTTGTAGAAATTGCAGAAGAGAAAGATCTGATCCGTGTCTTCAGAATGGCTTTCACAAAAGGAACAGGGGACAATTTCTATATTAAATTTCTGATTTAGGAATTTGTAAGAAGGATAAATCTCATTAAAAATTCTGAAGTGTATTTCTTTAGCTTTAGGAGGAACAGGAGGAACATCTCATCAGCATCTTTATGCCAGAAGGTATTGCATTAACAACAGTGAAAAACTCTTCCGGGTGACAGGCAAAGCCATGTTTCAAAGTAAAAGCATTATAGTCTAAAATGTGACCCTGTTCATCCATTAGATCTCTTACTGACCATATACTTCTGTTTAACCAATTCTTATAGCATAAAGATCTGTTCCTGTGCAATATATATTTGTTGTTCCAAACTGAAGCATTATGAGGTGTAAAATTGTGTGTATGTGGCAATTTCCAAAATAAGAGTACTAAGAGGGCTTAGTTTCACTGGGAGTTTAGATAAATCAAAATCACATTTGAGAAAAAATGTAATTCCACCAAGTTCTTGAAACAAAGCTGATGAAACTGTAAACCAAAAACTCTCTTCTTTACATAGAAACATTTTTAACCATTTAAGTTTTAACAAAATATTCATGTTTTCAAATTTAATTACATTCAAACCACCTTGTTCATAGGATTTTGTAGTGTCTGCTTTTTTATATATATTGGGCTTTGTGCTTCCAAATAAAATTAGAAATTTTTTGGGAGCATATTTTAATGAAATTTGAGGGAGGAGCCAAAGAAAGAGCGGGATAAATCAGTCTTGATAAATATTCAACCTTCGTTAGCAAGATTCGGCCAAAAATGGAAATGTCTCTTTGTAACCAGCAATTTAATATTCGGTTTGCTTTTTGCAAGTTATTATCAAAATATTCTTTCGTACTTAATTTCTGGTCTTTGGTAACTATAATGCCTAGATTCTTAGATTCAACTGGAGTCCTGATGCCTTAGAAAAAACATTAACTAATGAAATAGCCAGAGGAATTTGGTCTTTGTCTTTTAAGAACAGTGTAGTATCGTCTGCCAATTGACTAATTGCTAAACTTTTACCAAATACTTTGAATTTTTGTACCGTTTGATCATGAATAACTAAAGTAGACAACATATCCGCAGCCAAAATGAATAAAAGAGGGGACAGAGGGCATCCCTGCCTTATTCCACGACTAACAGGAAATCTTTGTGATGTACCATAGGGAAGAGAAATAAAACTGTTCATACCTTTATAGATCATTTTTATAATATTGACAAAGTGCTCACCAAAACCAAAGCTTTCTAAAGCTTTAAATAAAAACCTGCGTCAAAGGCTTTCTTAAAGTCTAAGAAAAGAATATATCCATCATCCTCTATCAAGTGATTGTATTCTACCATATCCATTACTAGCCTTACATTATTGTGAATGGATCTTTCTTTAAGAAATCCCGATTGAACCTCATTAACTACTCCATTAAGTCCTTTTTTCAATCGATTGACAAAGACGTGTGTGAAAATTTTTAGTCACTGTTAAGTAAAGTGATTGTGCGGAAATTATCTAAAAATCTATGATCTTTATCTGGTTTGGGGATTAATGTAATCAAGCCTTGACTCATTGTGGGGCCCAATGAACCATCTTCAATAGATTCAATAAGGGCATTAAACAGTAACATTTTCAAATCATTCAAAAAAAATGTATAAACATTTCCTGTAAGGCCGTCAGGACCAGGCGATTTGTTTGATTTGAGTTTCTGTACAGCTAAATCGAGTTCTTCCATACATAATTGTGCATCACAAAGCTCTCTTAATTCATTGTCAATCTTAGGAATAAAATGTCTAATTTTTTTTAAAAAGTCATCACACTCCTTTGGAAAAGAATTAGACAAATACAAGTCACTGTAGAAATTATGTATTTCTTTGCTTATTATTTTAGGATCAGTATTTTCAACATCATTTACCATTAGGGAAACAATACTGTTTTTTGATTGCCGTCTTTTTTTCTAACCTACAAAAATAGGACGTGCTCTTCTCTCCCTCTTCTATCCACTTGGCTTTTGAGCGAATGTATGCACCTTTAGCTTTTTTAATGTACAAGTTATTCAGTTGTTCAGATTTTGGAGGCCCGTAACACTAACACAAAACTTAAATATCCCTCTGGGTAGGTGTAATTGAGAATTAAATTACTTTCATATTAGAAAACGGGAGATAACTAAGCCGCTTAGTGAGAGCACATGTGTTCAGCCTGCCATCTTGCCGGAACTGAGAGATAGAAAGACCGGAGGGCGGAGCATCTCTGTGTGACGTCACAGTAGGGCCACTTGTATGTATGAACGCGTTTTTCTCTCATTTCCTAAGGTTTGTGCGTGTGAGTAAAGAGGCATAAACATGGGGCTCTTCAGAAGGTTTAGAGAAATTTTTCAAACTAGAAGAAAGAAGAAATCTGAGCAGATTGCTGAAATGAAGGAGAAGCTGGAACACATGGAGAAAGTAGTAAAAGATTTGGATCCGATGATAGAGAAGATAACAAAAGAGAAAAAGAGAAAGTCTTTCTGCTACAGACGGTGCAAAAGCTGAAGACTATTTTGGCTATTGAGCAAAAGCAGCGGGAACAGGATATAACTGAGAGAAGCCAGAGCTGGGCGAGAGAACAAAAACAACTGAAGGAACATGTTGCTCAGCTCGAGGTCACTTTGGAACAGACCTCCATGGAGCTCCAGTCTTTCCTGGAAAAACCTTAAGCAAAACCCCACATACCTCCAGAACATCACTAAGCTTCTGTCTTCACTGAACCTCCATGAGGAACAAGAGAAAATTGTAGAACGTGAGAGAAAAAGCTGGGCCAGAGAACAACGTCTTGCTCTGCTGGTGACCACTTTAAATTTTGAACAAAATAAATTTGAAAAGGAAAAAGAGATGATCAAACTAGATATGGAGGAGATGACCAACGAACACTTTCAAACCATCAGAGAGCTGCAGGATTCCCTGAATCATTGTGAGGAAGAGAAAAATTATTTAATGAGAGACAGAGAACGACTGGAGGAACGTGTTGCTCAGCTGGAGGAAACTTTGTAATTAAAGCAAAATAAATTTGAGAAAGAAAATAATGAAGGCCAAACTAGACATGGAGGAGATGATCACCTCACAGCTCCAAACCACCAGGGATCTCCAGAATTCCCTGATTCACTGTGAGGAAGAGAAGAAGACTGCAAAGGATGAGAGAGATCATTTGATGAAAAATAAATAAAAGGATAAACTAAAGGTCAAACGACAGATTAATCACTTTATACACAACTTCTTCAATAATTCATTAAGAACAGGAAATGGCAGCAGTGGAGAGCAGAAAATCTTCTAATCTCTGGGCAGGTTTAGATTCAGCATATGAGCACATGTTATACATATAATAAAGTACAAGAAAAATAAAATCTATGTTTATTGTAATATTTAATCAAAAGTACATGTTTAAATATTGTGTGTGTTTTGGTTTTATTATTAAACTGTTGGACTTCATTCAAATTTAACTAAGAAATAAAATCCACATGATAAAATGTTGGGGAATGTGACAAAAGTAAATGATATTAAAATAAAGGTTAAAAAGTAAAACTAAAATAAAATTCTATTTATTTATTTCAATAACGCCATTCAGAAAGATTTGGTTCAGTAATTTTGACTCCTTTGAATCAGTTCAAGTAACTCAGTTCAAAAGAGTTAAATAATAAAGTCCAGAAGAGTCGGTTCACTGGTTTTCACAATTTCGACATACGACACTCAGACACATGACGCTAATTAAACAGTTCCTCATCGTCATTATCACACAATATGAACAGTTCAGACTCATATACACGTTACTGATCAACCAACACACATCTTTACCTTTTAATACCACAAAACTCTTGGGGGAGTGGTGGCTCCAGGTTAAGGTGCTGGGTTGCTGATCGGAATGTCTGGGGTTCAAGCCCCGGTATCGCCAGGCTGCCACTATTGGGCCCTTGAGCAAGGCCCTTAACCCTCTATGCTCCGGGGGTCCCTTACGAGGGAAATATCAAGGTCCGTGACGTCGGAGTGACGTGGGGCCGCCTTCCCGTGGGCTCACCACCTGCAGGAGGGACCGTAAGGGATGGTGCTGTGAGGATTGGGCAGCAGTCGAAGGCGGGGGCCTGCTTAGACTGCTGCCCCCGCGACCCGAATTACGGATAAGCGGGAGAAAATGACTGAATGAATGAATACCACAAAACTCACCAGAATCCCATTGTTCAAGATCTGAGTTTGCATTTTCTCTCACACAATGACATCAGTACACATCTAATTCCATATACAACCATTTTTACACATTACAAACTGTGTACTCACCAAAATCCAAAGTAATAAACACGTAGGTATGTATTTTATCCTCTTTGACTTGTTTTATTTTCTTGCTCTGAATTATGCTGCTGCTCATCTCTTCCATACATCATACATTCTTATAGGAAATCCAAGGACCAATTAACATCTGTTTACAGGCTGCATTTGTTACTGGGACCAGATTTTGGATCCCCCTAAGATAACTAGAGTGCTCATGGAGAAGTTATTTCCAAATCTCCCAAAACACACTGAATTTGAAGATTTTATTCTATTTTTTCTAATCTCTTCTACAGCTTACCAGTGTGTCATTACTGCCACCTAGTGGATAATTGACAAATAAACTCTCCAATACACTCATCAAGACAGGTAGGTTCATATCTGTATTGTATTGTATTGTATTGTATTGTATTGTATTGTATTGTATTGTATTGTATTGTATTGTATTGTATTGTATTGTATTGTATTGTATTGTATTGTATTGTATTGTATTGTATTGTATGTTGTATGCTCAAAGAAAAACTAAAACAAATAGAAGACAGAAAAAGGGAGAAAATGGGGAAAAAGAAAATTACTGTAAATTGGTTTTCATAGAACAAGTAGGAATTTGAAGCAGAAGTCAGAAAAACACAGGTTGGGACAGGACAGAACTCACTATTTCTAGTGTGTTAAAACAAATCCAGACATGGATGGTTGCCCAACGAGGAGAGACCCCCAGCACATCAGGCACAGCGAGGTCAACAGACAGCCCAAGCAACCGCTCCGGCACTTGGAGACTCACCGCAGACGTCACCACCGCTGTACGCTGATGCACCATGTTTGTATTCAGATCTAACAGCTCTAACCCAAACTTTTTTTCTTCCTTGCAGTGAAGAATCACTTGCACTCTGTTTGCTCTCTAATCAGACTGACAACATAAAATGGGCTTGAAATAAACACAGAAGTGAAGTCGAAGTAGATCCTAAATAAAACTCACCAACATGCATGAGGTTGTTCACTATTTATGGTGAGATGTTCAGCTCTGCATAGATCACTTTCTAAATGTGTGAGAGATCAGTGGAAAGATCTCTCACACATTTTGTGTATGACGATCCTCACATACACAAAGCTTCTGTGTCTAAACTGCAATTTGTACAACAGGTAAAATTCTTGGGGCATCTGATATCAGAACAATGTAAATAAAAATAAATAAAAGGAGACGCAGGCAAAATATCCCTCAGGAACAGCTCATGTATTTCCTAGGAATGTGGTTGCAGGAAATTTAAAGACTTAACTTCCCATATGAATTATCAGGAATATTTAGGTATTAACAGGAATTAATAAAAATAAAGTTGGAATTTACAAAATTGCAAGTTATCCTATAACAGGGAACTTAAATGTAGTTAAAAAATAACTTGCTTGATAATCAACCAGATTGAATGCAGTTTCAGTTGAATTTCTACCTGCACATTCATCAATCACATGCACACAGCACACTTACTGCAGGGCTCCTGAGACCGTACCCCTACATGCACTGTGTTTTCTTCATGTAAACAATGAGTCACGCCTCAACAAAGGGTAAAAACCACTGCCTTATGGGTAATAAAAGACCAATAATCAGGATCTCAGGTCTACATTCCTTACTATTGAAGTAAACAGGACCAATACAGAACAGTTCATCAGACAGGAACACACACTGATTAGTCCCATCAGCCACAGATCTGCTTCTCACCGCTCGTTTCCCCCCGGCTCCACCCTCCATTCACCAACCACCGCTCGTGCACGCACCCGCTGCTCCATCCAGCAGTAGTGTTCAGGTGTTGTGAGGTGAATCCAGTGTTAACCCTGTCAGAATAACTGCTGAAAGATCATCCACTTTCTTGTGCAAATCCATGTGATTAATTATAAAGTAGAGATGTTTAAGTGAATCAGGTTCTGCCCCACATTAACTGTCAGCTATATTGCTTTCAGAGCTCAAAATGAACAAAGCACTAAAGCTGCAAGAAAATACCTCAACTTCAGTTTCTGTCAAATTCCTTTTCTTTAAGGACATCAAACATCACTGACTTTACTAAAGTGGATTTCAAGATAAAAAATACCATCATTGAATGCTCTCTGTGATAAAGAGACATTAGACATGATTGAAATTCAAAATCTTTATTTATTTAATAGTGTTTATTGTGTCTCGCTGTAGTAAAAGTGTTCAGACTCTCTGTTTCTCTTGTCGTCTTCTTCTTTTTCTATTTCTCCTTTTCTTTTGAATGTTTTTTTGTCTCAGCTGAGCAACAATTTCCTCCCATCGCTCTCGGACCCTCATATAATGTTCTGTTTTATTCTCTGAAGTCTTCTTTTCTTCCTCACAGAGATTCTGGGTATCCTGGAGCCCCCTGTTGGTCTGAAGCTGTAAGTTGTTCCTCTCCTCTATGTCAAGTTTAGTTTTCTCTCTTTCATCCTCTTGTTTTTCTTTAAAATCCAACATGGGCTCAAACTGAGCAACACGTTCCTCCAGTCGCTCTTTCTCTCTGATCAAATGATCGCTCTCCTGCTCTGCACTATTTTTTACTTTCTCACAGTGATTCTGAGTATCCTGGAGCTCCATGGAGGTCTGTTCCAAAGTGACCTCAAGCTGAGCAACATCGTCCTCCACTTTCGTTTGTTCTCTCGTCCAGCTCTCTCTCTCACATTCTACTGTTTTCTCCAGTTCCTCATGGATTTTCAGGGAAGACTGGAGCTCCATGGTGGTCTGATCCAAAATAAATTCAAGCTGAGCAACACGTTCCTCCAGTTGTTTTTGTTCTCTCGTCCAGCTCTGGCTTCTCTCAGTTATGTCCTGTTCCTGCTGCTTTCGCTCAGAAGCCAAAGTAGCCTCCAGCTTTTGCACAGTCTGAAGCAGAATGGCTTTCTCTTCTTTCTCTTCTGTTAACTTCTCTATCATTAGAAGAGAAAATGCATCCAAGTCTTTCTCTACTTTCTCCATGTGTTTCAGCTTCTCCTTTATTTCAGCAATCTGCTTAGTTTTCTTTGTTCTTCTGGTTTGAAAAAACTTTCTCAACCTTCTGAAGAGCTCCATGTTTATGCCTCTTTACTCACACGCAAAAACCTTGGAAATGAGAGAAACAGAGACGCGTTCCCAATTATAGACGTTGCCTTACTGTGACGTCACAGGGAGATGCCCCCACCCTCCGTCTGTGACGTAACCCGGTCTCTCTTAACCGGACTATGCGCATGCGCACATTACAGAGGTAAAGAGCGGATAAAATATCATGTCTTTACATCTTTTCTGTTGTTCCTGAGAGAAGAGCGATATTACAGTCATTAATAAGATAAAAACGGCTGTAAACTGTGTATAAAGCGAGTGAATCCGAGTTGAAAACCGGAAGTTGACCGGAGTGACTCTATGAATGTCGCAGAATCATAAATGACCTGTAGGTGGCAGTGTGATGTGTATTAGAGCTCACTGTCACAGCAGGTAATTAGAAGTAGTGGAGCTCTAATGACGTCATTAATAGCGAGGACAAGACACACAGCAGTTTGGGATTCTTTTATTGACTTTATTGATTAATTGATTTGGAGTATGATTGTGTTTCTGATCAAAGTAAGTTCATGTGTATGGAGTAAAAACAACCTGTACATTTCTCACTTCCAGACAGTATTATGAGATGTTCATCTGCTGGAAGTTCATGTTTAATGCTGCATGTTTTATAGGATTTATGAGCTGGAAGAAATGTTTCAATATTGGTTTTGTTTTAAACGACTGGTGCATTTTTATCTTCTTTTTCCCCTCAACTATAAGGTTGAAACCAATTGTTTATTAAATGCATTATTCACTAAATAAACATCAATGAAAACTGGATGATTTGTTTTTATTGAATGTAAAAATATTAATTTGAGGATAATTGAACTTAATGAATCGAATAGTTTTGGATTAAATGAAGACTTTACTGAACTAAACAGCACTGAATTCTCCTTTAAATGAACTTAAGTTTACTGAACTAAATACTGTTACTTATATGAAAATAAACCCGGTTTCTTGAACCCTGTTCGGTTTCAGCCCCACTTTTGGGCCTCACAGCTGAAAATGACCTTCCTGACTTTCAATGGTAAAAGTTCCTGACAACAGTGTGCTACATACACAATTTACATCTCTTTTGAAAGAACACACTTTGGGCTTTACATCATCCAAAGATGCTGAAGTTCCTTAGAAAATGTGTACGTCATAAAACATTATTTTTTAAATATATAAATACATGAATTCGGTCCTGAAACAATCCAGAATAGTGACGGGTTAAAAGTCACATGTGTAATGAGTTTATATTTCAACTTTGAAGAAAATACAATAAAAACGAGATTCCTATAAACATTATTCTGAGACTGTGTGTAGTCCTTTTCTCCCTCCGTCTGTTTGAGGAAAAGCAGCCTGATAACCAAATGTACTGGGAATAATAACATTCACACAATAAGCATAAGACTGGTATTTGAACATTAGAAAAACAGTAGAAGAAGAAAGTAATGAAAATAAAAGTAGCACAATGCTTCCTTCAGTGCCTCTGTGAATGATGGAGCACATCTGGACCTTCCTTTTATCCTTCCATTCTACAAACAGCACATCCTCCTCTCTCAGCCAGTGATGAGGCCTCGAGGAGCTTTTTTCAGAAGCTTGTTGGTGATGGTTTGTGGACTGAATTTTCCCACATGCTCAGATGTTATTTTTTAGGAGATCTCTAAACAGTGCTGGACTTGGGTAGAAGTCGTCAACAAACAGTTTGTAGCCCGTTTCCAACATCCTCTCATCAACAAGTGCCATGACAGATGGTCTACAGACTGGCTGGGGTGTAATTTCCTGATTCCACCTCTCTTCAGGTGTGTTGGTGGATACAACCAGTGAAGACTGGGATTTTCTGTCTCTCACTCTTACTGGTAGAGCTGAAACAGGTGTTGAGTTTGGAGACTGCTTGAACCTCTTTTCTGGTTGATGGCTGGTGTGTGGAACCCACTTCTCCTCAGAAGATTCAACTAAATGGGGAAGACAAAGAAAGAAATAAATAGCATTGTATATCAAATACATACTTTTGTAGTAGTATGAAATCAGGAAGGGGGCAAACACTTTTTCACACCACTGTGTATATTTATTTGCATGTTTGTCACACTTTAATGTTTCAGATCATCAAATTAATTTAAATATTAGTAAAAGATAACACAAGTGAACACAACATGCAGATTTTAAATGAAGGTTTTTATTACTGAATAGAAACAAAATCCAAATCTACATGGCCCTGTGTGAAAAAGTGTTTGCCCCCCTGTTAAAACTGTGCTAACTTTATCACACCTGAGTTCAATTTCTCCCACCACACACAGGCCTGATTACTGCCACACCTGTTCACAATCAAGAAATCTCTTAAATAGGACCTGCCTGACAAAGTGAAGTCGACCAAAAGATCCTCAAAAGCTAGACATCATGCTGAGATCCAAAGTTCAGAAACAAATGAGAAAGAAAGTAATGGAGATCTATCAGTCTGGAAAAGATTATAAAGCCATTTCTAAAGCTTTGGGACTCCAGTGAACCACAGAAAGAGAAATTATTCACACATGGCAAAAACATGGAACAGTGGAGAAAAAGAGCATCATACCAACAGTGAAATATGGTGGTGGTAGTGTGATGGTCTGGAGCTGTTTTGCTGCTTCAGGACCTGGAAGACTTGCTGTGATAAATGGAACCATGAATTCTGCTGTTTACTTAAAAATCCTGAAGGAAAATCTGTTTGTAATCTCAAGCTAAAGTGAACTTGGGTTCTGCAGCAGGACAATGATCCAAAACACACCAGCAAGTCCACCTCTGAATAGCTAAAGAAAAACAAAATGAAGACTTTGGAGTGGCCTAGTCAAAGTCCTGACCTGAATCCTATTGAGATGCTGTGACATGACCTTAAAAAGGCGGTTCGTGCTCAAAAACCGTCCAATGTGGCTGAATTACAACAATTCTGCATAGATGAGTGGAGCAAAATTCCTCCTCAGCGCTGCAACAGACTCATCGCAAGTTATCACAAACGCCTGGTTGCAGTTGTTGCTGCTAAGGGCAGCCCAACCAATTATAAGGTTTAGGGGGCAATCACTTTTTCACACAGAGCCATGTAGTTTTGGATTTTGTTTCCCCTCAATAATAACAACTTTCATTTAAAAACTGCATGTTGTGTTCACTTGTGTTATCGTTTACTAAGTATATATGTGTGTGTATAAACTGGAAAAAAGAGATTGTGAAATTAGACTTGCTAAACAGGGTGAGCTAACTTCATTATAATCCATGTCTAGTTTAAGTTTTATCAGATGAAGGGTAACTAAGTGTGCAGCACTGCATTATTGTGTGGGTCAGGGGTCATTTGATCTGGTGTAGAATACCTGGGGGATTTGGGGGACATTTACATTTAACAATGTAAATTCCTGTGTTCACGTTTTCAAGGCCCAGTCTAAAAGGAGTGAGAGAAAATAAACCCTGTCAATTATACCCATTTTATTATTATTATTACATTTGACTCTTCAGTTCCTCTCAATTTTGAAATGATGGCTGGACCCCTGAATGTGTCAGTAATAACAATATAACTAACATTACTACACATAACTACGTCTTCTTCTTCTTCTTTTTTTGGCTGCTCCCATTAGGGGATCATTCGTCTCCATACTACTCTGTCCTCTACAATCCACAAACTCACAATGCAACTGCTTCTCACCTTCTCTATACTTCTCCATCAACATTCTCAAAGCAAATAAGGCATCTGTGGTGCTCTTCCTCAGCATTAAACTATTCTGTTGCTCACAGATGGTCACCTCTTCTCTAAGCCTGGCTTCCACTCTTTCCCATAACTTCATGATGTGACTGATCAACTTTATTCCCCTGTAGTTACTGCAGGTCTGCACATCTCCCTTATTCTTAAAGATCTGTACCAGCACACTCCTTCTCCATTCCTCAGGCATCCTCTCACCTTCCAAAATCCTGTTAAACAATCTTGTTAAAAACTCCACTGATATCTCTCCTAAACATCTCCATGTCATCTGGTACTACCGACTTCCCACTCTTCATCCTCTTAATCGCTGCTCTCACTTCCTCCTTACTAATCCTATCCACCTTCTGCTTCACCATCTCCACACCATCCACCCTTCTCTCTCTCTCATTTTCCTCGTTCATCAGCTGCTCAAAATACTCCCCCCATCTTCTCAACACACTCTCCTCACTAGTCAACACATTTCCATCTCCATCTTTTATTGCTCTAACTTGCAGCACATCCTTCCCAACTCGGCCCCTTTGCCTTAGTGTCCAACTTCTCCTATAGCTCCTCATATGCCTTATATCTTCACCACTGAGCACCTGTCTGACCTCTTCCCAGAATCTCATACTACAGTCTTCTTTCTTTAGTTTCCAACATCTTTTTCTTTTTTCTTTCCTCACTCTCCTTCTCTTATTCTTCACCTCCAAATCCATCATAAAGAACACCATCGGATGCTGTCTAGCTACACTGTCTCCTGCCAACACCTTACAGTCTCTAATCTCCTTCAGGTTGCATCTCCTGCATAGAACATGGTCCACTTGTGTGCACCTTCCTCCACTCTTATACGTCACTCTATGATCCTCCTTTATCTTAAAATAAGTGTTCACCACTGCCATTTCCATCCTTTTAGCAAAATCTACCACCATCTGCCCTTCCACATTCCTCTCCTTCAGGTCATACCTACCATCACCTCATCACCTCTGTTCCCTTCACCTACATGCCCATTAAAGTCTGCCCCAATCACCAATCTTTCATCCCTAGGTTCACCTTCTACCACTCTATATAACTAATTTCAGAATTTTTCCTTCTCCTCCATCTCTCAGCCAACTTGTGGAGCATAGGCACTGATGACATTTATCATCTCCCCTTCAACTTCCACCTTCACCTTCATCACCCTATCAGAAACTCTCTTCACCTCCACTACACTCTTACTGTACTCTTCCTTCAGAATAACCACTACACCATTTCTCTTTTCATCCACACCATGATAGAACAGTTTAAACACCTCCAATGTTCCTGGTCTTACTCCCTTTCCACTTAATCTCCTGAACACACAACATATCTACCTTTCTCCTCTCCATCATATCAGCTATCTCTCTCTCTTTACCAGTTATAGTACCAACATTTAAAGAACCCACCCAAACCTCCACTTTTCTCCACTTCTCCTTTCTCTGATTTCTCTGTAGACGTCATCCTCCTCTCCTTCTCCTCCTCCAGCCAACAGTAGCCCAATTTCCACCGGTACCCTGTGGGCTAACAGTAACAATACCTGCAGATTCTGTCAAACGAGTCACCTGTCCAAATCCAACTACACCTGATTTATAGAACCCAAAGGCACTGTTAAGAGCCACTCTCTCTCTCTCTCTCTCTCTCTCTCTCTCTCTCTCTCTCTCTCTCTCTCTCTCTCTCTCTCTTTCTCTTTCTCTTTCTCTATCTCTCTCTTTATAATTTTCTCTGTCTTTTTCTCGCAAACTCTGTTAATCTATCTCACTAATTATATTTCTATCCATCTTTCAAATTTTGTTGTAAACAGAAAAAACAATCCAAAACATTTCTTTCCAAAAATCCTTTGCATAATCACATTCCAAAAAAAATAAATGTGATATTAATTATTATAATTACATAAAAAGTAAAGAATTGGATTTTATAGTTAAAAGTTATTTCATCTTGATACATTTGCATTCATTAATCCACAACTGATCCCACAAAAAAAAACTTTTTCCTCACACTCAAAACAAAAACAGTTCAAACTGATGGTCATAACTTCATATAGTTGACACATAAAGCACAATTTGGTGTTTGTGTTAAGAAAAGATGACGATATCATTAAAAGAGAATCTGTGGCGTGTCCGCAATGAGTTTCAGCTGGTGTCTTCACCATAGCAACGGTCGATAGGGCTCATGGTAGCTACTGTAAGATTTACTGCTAGATTTCACACCAAACCGATGGAAAAATTTTATTTCTCCGAATAGAAACGGCAAAATTAAGAAGCGATGCCGTAAAACAAATCTGCAGACATGTTAATTTACCGGGAGAATATATTTACTATATTTTGATTCGAAGCAACCACTGATGATGCTTTATAATTTCGAGTAGTTTACAGAATAAAAATCAATAAAAACAAGAATAAAATCTCCTAATTAAATGTTGAGTAATAGTGCTTAAAGAATATCTAAAATACGAATAACAAATGAGGACAAAAAACACATCTGCTTTACACACATAAGGTTTAACTCCCAGTGGGACCATGCAGGTTGTAAACATGAGTGAGGTTTATATATTACTCACAAATTGTTACTTAATCCTGGAAATAAATAAAACCTTTAGCATGTTTCTGCATTGTGCTTGTAACAGAAATGGAGAAAAAGCATTCCAAAATGAGAAGAAAAGGGCCAAGGGCATGGCTCCACTGGGGCTCAAACCCAGGACCTTCTGCGTGTAAAGCAGACGTGATGACCACTACACTATGGAACCTGCTGCTGAGAAGGTTGATGTCCAATGTGCATAAATAAAAACATCTCTCTCAAAATCTCAGTGGAAAATATTAGAAAACTCACTGACTCAAATGTTCCCAGGATTTGCCTAATAATAGTTTTAGCCATGCAAATGAGTTTATTACTGCTGCTGACATTACTGAGTAAAATGCTGCTTCCTCAGAAGACCACACACAGTAGGCTCATGACCACCGAGTGAAAGATCTCCAGCATCTTAATGCACTTAATGAGAAAGTGTTTAGAGAAAGTATATGACAGGGTGGAGAGAGGAGTTGTGGTATTGTATGAGAAAGTCTGGTGTGTCAGAGAAGTATGTGAGGGTGGTGCAGTGTGACAGCAGTGAAGTGTGCAGTAGAAACAACAGACTAGTTTAAGGTGAAGGTTAGACTGCATCTAGGATTGGCTCTAAGCCCTTTCGTGTTTGCAGTGGTGATGGACTGGTTGAAGGACGAGGTCATACAGGAGTCTCCGTGGACTATAATGTTTGCGGATGATATTTGTGATTTGTGGTGAGAGTAGTGAGCCTGGAGAGGTGGAGGTATACGCTGGAGAGAAGAGGAATGAAAGTCAGTAGGAGTAAAACATAGTACATGTATTTAAATGAGAGGGATGGCAGTGAAGTGGTGCGGTTGCAGGGAGAAGAGGTGGAGGAGGTGGAGGAGTTCAGGTACCTGGGGTCAACAGTGCAAAGTAATGGAGAGTGTGTTAGTGAAGTGAAGGAAAGAGTGCAGGCAGGGTGAAGTGGGTGGAGAAGAGTGACAGGAGTGATTTGTGAGAGAAGAGTATCTGTGAGAGTGTAAGGGAAAGTTTATAGGACTGTGGTGAGACCTGAGATGATGTATGGTTTAGAGACAATAGCATTTACTGAAAGACAGGAGGTGGAGCTGGAGGTAGCAGAGCTGAAGATGTTGAGATTTTCATTGGGATTGACGATGTTGAACAGGATCAGAAATGAGTTTATTAGAGGGACAGCACATGTAGACGTTTTGAAGACAAGGTGAGGGAGGCGAGATTGAGATGGTTTGGACATGTGCAGAGGAGGAACTTGGGGTATATCCGTAGAAGAATGCTGAGGATGGAGCCGCCAGGAAGGAGGAAAAGAAGAAGACCAAAGAGGAGGTTTATGGATGTGGTGGGGGAAGACATTCAGGTGGTTGGGGTGAAAGAGGCAGATGTAGAGGACAGGTGGTATGGAGACTTATGGGAGAAGCTGAAAGAGGAAGAAGAAGAAGAATACAGCAAAAGCACATTATTACTGCATGATGCAATAAAATCACATAAACATGTAATGGGATTATTGTGATCTTGTGATTTATTATCAATAGCAACAAATCCAATAACAAAGTTAAAATACCAAGTAAAGAAAGAAACTAAGTTCAGAATCCAGGTGGTGTTAAAGTATAAGACTTTATGCAGTAAAAATAAATCCAGGCAGTTACACAGACATGTGTAACGCCCACATTTCTCATTATTCTCTAAAAAGCAGCATGCAATTCTCTTATGGGCGCTTCATGACCCTCTGTCCCGTCCACAACTTCAACTCTTGGCTGTCTGTTCTTCTGACACATTTATTACTCTTGACAAGTCAGCCTTCAAGAATAAGAGATGTTGTGCTTCATTACTGCTTCATTACTGCTGATTCTAATTACACATTCAGCACTTCCTTATATACCAACCATAATCACGGTGTTAATGATCAGTGTAATTACTGTAAACATATAAATGCTGTGGTGACCCCCGTGTGTAATGCTGCATGATTACACTGCTGGATTTGTAAGATTTGATTGGTGAATACGGATGCGGTCGTTGAAATACTTGATTGTGTGGGTTTTGGAAGAATAAAATCATTTGCGGAACTCGTGCAAAATGGTCACAAACACACTAAATGTACCCTTAAAGTTTCAAATCTGTAGATATAAAAATGATCAAAAGATGAGATGATCTACAAGCTACAGAAAATCACTCTGCTTCATACTATTGACTATAAGTCTCATCAAATTATCAATCTCATGATCTGCTTTCTTCTTCTCTTCTATACAGAGATTCAGGGAATCCTGGAGCTTTTTGGTAGATTGGAGTTGTAAGGTGTTCATCTTCTCCATGTCTCTTTTGGCCTTCTCTCTTTCGTCCTCCCATTTCTTTGTCTCATTTAACAAAGTGGCCTCCAGCTGAGCAACATGCTCCTCCAGCCGCTCTCTGTCTCTCATCAAATGATCTCTCTCTCTTGCTCTGCACTATTCTTCTCTTCCTCACAATGATTCAGAGTATCCTGGAGCGCTCTGATGGTTTGGAGCTGTAAGATGTTCTTTTCCTCCATGTCTAGTTTGGCCTTCACTCTTTTAACCTCCCTTTTTTCTTTCTTAATTTCCAAAGTGGCCTTCAGCTGAGGAACATGTTCCTCCAGTCGTTCTCTGTCTCTCATCAAATGATCTCTCTCATGCTCTGCACTATTCTTCACTTTCTCAAAGTGATGCTGGAAAGGCTGGAGCTTCATGGTGGTCTGTTCCAAAATGGCCTCAACCTTAGCAACATGTTCCTCTAGTTGTTTTTGTTTTCTCACCCAGCTCTGGAGGTGCGTGGAGTTTCTCTCTTTTATGTCCAGTTTCCGGTGCCTTTGCTCAGAAGCCAAAGTAGCCTCCAGCTCCTGCATCATCTGTACCAGAATGTTGTTCTGTTCTTTCTCTATTGCGCTTTTCTTCATCATCAGATTGATAAATGCATCAAACTCTGTTACTACTTTCTCCATGTGTTCCAGCTTCTCCTTCTTTTCAGCAATCTGCTTAGATTTTGTCTCTGAGAAATGAGAAACAAAGACACGTTCTGACTTATAAAGACGTGTCCTACTGTGATGTCACACAAACACGCCCTGAGCTCCTCCTGTGACGTCACCCCCCCTTCTTTCTCTCTTTCTCTCTCTCTCTCTCTCTCTCTCTCTCTCTCTCTCTCTCTCTCTCTCTCTCTCTCTCTCTCTCTCTCAGATTACATATATTACGCACAAATAGAGCATTTCTCACACAGGTAATGTGGTGATAAAAAGGAAAAAAGATAAAGATCCTTTATGTGTAGGTTTGTCTCTGATGAACAAGCCGGTGGAGACTGCGGCGAGAAAAAACTCCCAGAGACGGCATAAGTAAGAAACCTTGAGAGGAACCAGACTCAAGAGGGAACCTGTCCTCATCTGGGTTTCACTGAATGTCCATTTATTACAGCTAAATGATGTTGAGGTGAAGTGATGATCAGATACAAACTGAGTCAGTGCAGCAGACTGTTAACATAAACAACAGTCCAAATCCCCACCCTCAAAGCTCCTGTTCTTACTCTGTTTTGTTTCTGCGTGGACTATTTCAGCCTGGTGGTCATAAGTGTTTGGACACTTTGTTTTTTGTGTTTTTTCCTGCGAGGACATTGTATTTTCCTGATAGTAGTAGTGCACGTTTGATCTAAAATAATGAAAGTGATGAGAATGAATTCTTTGTACAAATAATCACACACACACACACACACACACACACACACACACACACACACACACACACACACACAGTGTATATGAATATATAGGTGTTCCTAATAGAGTGTTTGTAATACGTGAACACAATTAATATCATTGTACATACAGTAACATGGTCATTTTTTTAAACATATGCACAGAGTCGTTAAAGACTCCTAATATAAATAATACAAAATTACAGTAACATATAAATATCAAAAAATGGCCCTGAATCCTGTATGTACTGTAGATGTTTTGTTTGAAGTATTGTGATCATGAAGATAAAATCCTGCAGGTTATTTGGGTTTGTACTGAGTGATAGTTGTTTCATAAACACCTTCTTATAAAATCCAACTCAAATGTTAAATAAAAATTCACTCTAAATATGTAATCAGCGGCGTCTCACCATCACATTTCACTACGGGAGTGCAGGAGGAGGAGATGCCCAACTGCATGGAATACAGGATAACATCAAATCCCCTACCATTAGATAACTGCAGAACATTTAAATAAAACAAAACAAATGTTTATTTACTTTTTTTTTTATTATTATATTCAAAAAGTGAACAAGTGAAACAAAAAGCAGAGTAGCAGGAAGAAGCAGTTTTTGTGAGAAGCTGGAGAAAATAACATATTTTGAGGGAGTGGGACTGAAAAATACGTCCTGTGCAGGTCTCTAGGTTCAACTACATCTTTTAATAGTTGTGTAATTTCTTGCATCACTTCTCTCATCTGCTGAAGCTCATCTGAAATGATGTTAATAGCGTTTATTGTGTCTCGCTGTAGCTGCAGGGGGCGTCAGTGAGCACTCTAGCATTTCTAGACGTCTCTGATCAAATGATCTCTCTCATGCTCTGCACTATTCTTCACTTTCTCACAGTGTTTCTGAGTATCCTGGAGCTCCATGGTGGTCTGTTCCAAAGTGACCGTAAGCTGAGCAACATGTTCCTCCACTTTCTTTCGTTCTTTTTCCCAACTCTCTCTCTCAAATGCTACAGTTTTCTGCAGATCATCGTGGATTTTCAGGGAAGACTGAAGCTTCATGGTGGTCAGTTCCAAAGTGGCCTCAAGCTGAGCAACACGTTCCTCCAGTTGTTTTTGTTTTCTCGCCCAGTTCTGAAGGTGTGTGCCGTTTCTCTCAGTTATGTCTTGGTACCGCTGCTTTCGCTCAGAAGCCAAAGCACTATCTGTACCAGAAAGTTGTTCTCTTCTTGTCCTTCTATGCTCTTCTCTATCATCAAATTAATAAAAGCTTTCAAATCTGTTGCTTTTTTCTGCATGTGTTTTAGCTTCTCCTCCTTTTTAGCAAACTGTCTCCTGCGTTGAAAAAATTCTCTAAATCTTCTATTGAGCTCCATTTCTGTGTCTCCTTACTTACAATGAGTAAATTCACAAATGATAAACAAAAGCATGACCTGACTTATATACATGTGTCCTACTGTGACGTCACACCCAGACGCCCACACACACGGAGTGAAGAGAGAAAAAGCGATGTTCCTCATTTTGTGTTCACTCCTGATCATTAGCATAAAGATCACAGACTTGCAGGAACAAGTGAATAAATTTGACTAAAATAAATAAAGAATGATAATAAAGAGAGATAATATTTCCATAAATGTTGCAGTGAGCAGAAATTGACCTTTCGGCTAATGGTGTAGGAGACATCATCATTAGCCTCATGCTAGCCGGGTTTGCTAGCGCTGCTTTTGTGTTTATTTTATTAGAAACGTCTACTTTTTGACTAAAAGATAAATAAAACTATATTTAATAAAATAACATAAGTTACATTAGTACATAAGTTTACTTATAGTTCACTAAAAATCTGTGTAGTGTAAGACTGAGTTGTTCCTCTGTGTGCTTCAGTAACTGCTGTTAAACTGAGAGGAAAGAAAAATGGGTTCAGTTCAGCAGAAATGAACTGATAAACAGTGTTAGGAAAAGCAGCTCGTCCCCTGTGAGGACTCGGTCTCCTCCAAGCAGCTCGTCCCCTGTGAGGACTCAGTATACTCCAAGCAGCTCGTCCCCTGTGAGGACTCAGTCTCCTCCAAGCAGCTCGTCTCCTACCAGTCATGAGCCTCACATAGAGATAAATACAGAGCACATAGTGTTTGAACAGCTTTATTTTATAGGTTGCAGAGGGATTTCTGTCCAACACCAGGGGATCAGGAGGAGATGGAAAAAGATGAAGAGATTAAGAGGAAGAAGATGAAGAGAAGATGTTATGGACTCGTCTCTGAGCAACAGTTTAAAGTCTCATCTCACTCGTTCCTGTTCAATATGTCACCTCAGGACTGGGGATATTAAAGATTCCTGTAGATGATGTGTTGTGTATACAGTAGAACATCAGCTGTAGGAGAACCAGGGAATAATTGACCAAACAAGGATTTGAATATTAAGATTTAGCAGAAAGGAGGAAGTTGTTTTTGCTGATAACTGATCAAATGTTACACTAGGGCACTTTTTATTTGTGGAAGTGGTGTTACGAATCTCACGTGTAAACATTTGAATTGTTTTTATGCCTCGTTAGTCTTAAAACTAACATTTATAGAACTGACTAATAGAAAGTGTTTGTTTTTTTCATGGATCACCTCAAATCAGTGTTACATTCATTGTGTGTGTATAATGATGGCATGTCAGCTATAAGGGTGATGGAGGAAAAGTCAAATCTAAATGAAGTTTGTCACTTTTTTATTTCTTGTCATTATTTGTTGTCCTCCCCATGTGCTGCTGTACACAGGTGAACAGAGACGTCCATTCCACACCAAACTTTTTACAGAAATCACCAAATCTTGATTTTAATACTGCTGAGATGATTTTATAGGAGTTTAGTTTCTTATTTTAATACCGATATAAAAATCCCATACATATTATGGTGTAGTCGTGGACCAGTTGAGAAAACACTAAGTGCTTGTAAAAAGACTGGCAGCAGATCAAAATCAATCACATCTTTCATTAATGTTTTTTTCTTTTTTAAATACATTTTTGGACTTGATTGTATTCAATAAAAAAATATGTATTACAGTTAATTTACCTTGTGATTAATTTACCAGATTATTTTATCCTTATGATAATTTTTAGCTTTGAAACGTCTAATAAGTAGATGATTATAATTGAAAGATAAACAGAGACTATAAATACTACCATGTGTTTAAGTAAAACATCTGTTTGTGTTCGGAGAAGGTAAGTATAATGAATAATCTAAGGGAAATTTAATAAAGTATTTGTTAAAAGTGCAGTGTTGTCAGGAAACAGAAGGAAGCGAGGCCAGGTAGCATGAATGAATGATTTATTTTCTAATAGCTCATAACACACATCTGACACGCGCTAATCACGTGTTCTCTCATTCTCTATTTTCAATGCACTTCTACTCCCCCTAATGGTCACTTTAAATATAACACAACAACAGGTCACCACATGCAGTACAAACTAATTACCCATCAAATTAAACCCCACATTTTTTTTATCAAAATCACATTCCAAACTGCAAACACGTGTTTTCTATTAAATAATATAATTCTAAATATTTTAATACCCTACTGTGTCTAAACAGAGGAGCGCTATAGAAACTCGTGTAGGGTTTACAATCACACACTACTTTGCTTGTCTTAACACCACCCGTTTTCAGCTTCCGCGTCTGCATTTAAATCATTGAAGCCCCGCCTCTTTTGTGACGTCAGTATCTCTGATAGCGCCCTCAACTCGCTTTTATTGTCATGACAACTTTGTTGTGCTGCTGTTCAACACAAACATTTACTGACCACAGCAATGAAGCGCAAACAAACAGCTGAAATGTTTTTAATTGTTTTTAGTGATAAGCGTCAATGTTTTGAACAATCCGCTCTCCAAGACACCAAAAAAGATTTTTCAGCCAGAAAGAGCGACTTTCAGAAGAAAGAAGGAGAAATAATGACAGATAATAAGACGGGTAACAGCTTTTATTTTGTAGATAAATTTAACATTGCCAAGTGCAGAGATAAAAAAGGCAACATCAGAAAGCCAATGAATGCCTACATGGTTTGGGCGAGGAAACAGAGGCCCATCTTTTCCAAGGCCAATCCAAATAGCAGCTCTGCAGAGATCAGCATGCAGCTTGGGATCCAGTGGAACAAACTGAGTGAAGAACAGAAGAAACCCTACTACACTGAATCATGGAGGCTTAAACAGGAACACGAACAGTTGTTTCCTGGTAGGTGAACTTTCTTTATAGACAAATGGCAAAATAACAAAACAAACGCATCAATTCTGACACTTTTATTGTTTTTATGTTGCTTCTTACTCTTTAAATTCTTCTTTTCTATCATGTAGATTGGGTTTATAAACCGCTTCCAAAGAAGGGTAGGAGAAAAGGCAGTGTGCAGAGTAGTGACTCACAGAGGAGACCTGATCATCAACCAAACCACCACATAGTCATGAACATGCCAGAAGAAGTACCAGTCCATGACCTCGTGCCTGAAGTTAGTGATCAGTTCCCCGGCCTTAGCCACCAAGAACTGCTGTCTCCTAAAGACTTCTGCTTTGATCCTCCTCTTTTCCCTTCTGTTTCTGAGTCGACTTTCTGCCAGACCAAGTGAGTTAGTAAACTGCATTGGAACAGTTTCAGAAGAATGACATGCAAATGAAGTTTTACTCTGCATCTTAAATAATCGCCATAATCGCCACTCATTTACTTTAATATGCAGCTAAAATTGTGCACTTCTGTTTACAGCACCTGCTATGGGTCTGAGTGTACAAGCAGTGAGGTTCAGCTCGAGGACGAGGAGGAAATCACTTTGCTCAACAACGACATCTTCTCCATTTTAAATGAGGATTGTGACTTTTTTAACCAGTCTGGAGACCAGAATCATACTGAAGACCCCCACAACAGCACAGAGATCCTGGATTCTGTACCAGCCTTTGATGTCGACAGCTTCGAGGATCTGTTGAAGCAACTTGAAGAAATAGAAAATGATTCAGGAATAGAGGAAGATGGTGAAATACGAACATTTCATGTACTTTAGTGTGCATGTTGTTTCACCATCTTAATTTTTTTAATTTATTTAAACAAATAAAGATTTTGAATTTCAATCATGTCTAATGTCTCTTCATCACAGAGAGCATTCAATGATGCCATTTTTTTTTCTTGAAATCCACTTTAGTAAGACACGAGCAGAGCTGAGCGTGTGTGTGTGTGTGTGTGTGTGTGTGTGTGTGTGTGTGTGTGTGTGTGTGTGTGGGTAACAGTAGTCCACTGAAAAGCACAGTTTAATACTGTGTGCTCATGTGTGTATCAGTGTTCTGATTTAATCAACTAAAACGTTGGTGTAGGTCACAAGAGTGTGTGTGTGTGTGTGTGTGTGTGTGTGTGTGTGTGTGTGTGTGTGTGTGTGTGTGTGTGTGTGTGTGTGTGTGTGTGTGTGATGTAAAGTGTTTAAGTAAATGTACTTTGTTACTGTACTTGAGTAACTATAAGTGACTTCCTGTCTGATGAACTGTTCTGTATTGGTCCTGTTTACTTCAATAGTAAGGAATGTAGACCTTAGATCCTGATTATTGGTCTTTTATTACCCATAAGGCAGTGGTTTTTACCCTTTTTTGAGGCGTGACTCATTGTTTACATGAAGAAAACACAGTGCATGTAGGGGTACAGCCTCAGGAGCCCTGCAGTAAGTGTGCTGTGTGCATGTGATTGATGAATGTGCAGGTAGAAATTCAACTGAAACTGCATTCAATCTGGTTGATTATCAAGCAAGTTATTTTTTAACTACATTTAAGTTCCCTGTTATAGGATAACTTGCAATTTTGTAAATTCCAACTGTATTTCCATTAATTCCTGTTAATACCGAAATATTCCTGATAATTCATATGGGAAGTTTCCAGTCTTGAAAATTCCTGCAACCACATTCCTAGGAAATACATGAGCTGTTCCTTAGGCACAGGGATATTTTGCCTGCGTCTCCTTTTATTTTTTTTTTTACATTGTTCTGATATCAGATGCCCCAAGAATTTTACCTGTTGTACAAATTGCAGTTTAGACACAGAAGCTTTGTGTATGTGAGGATCACCATACACAAAATGTGTGAGAGATCTTTCCACTGATCTCTCACACATTTAGAAAGTGATCTATGCAGAGCTGAACATCTCACCATTAATGGTGAACAACCTCATGCATGTTGGTAAATTTTATTTAGGATCTACTTCGACTGCACTTCTGTGTTCATTCCAACCTCATTTATGTCTTCAGTCTGATTAGAGAGCAAACAGAGTGTAAGTGATTCTTCCCTGCAAGAAAGAAAAGAAGTTTGCAAATGCTGTTAGATCTGAATACAAACATGGTGCATCAGCGTACAGCGGCGGTGACGTCTGCGGTGAGTCTCCAAGTGCCGGAGCGGTACAATACAATACAATACAATACAATACAATACAATACAATACAATACAATACAGATATGAACCTACCTGTCTGGATAAGTGTATTGGAGAGTTTATTTGTCAATTATCCGCTAGGTGGCAGTAATGACACACTGGTAAACTGTAGAAGCGATTAGAAAAAATAGAATTAAATCTTCAAATTCAGTGTGTTTTGGGAGATTTGGAAATAACTTCTCCATGAGCACTCTAGTTATCTCAGGGGGATCCAAAATCTGGTCCCAGTAACAAATGCAGCCTGTAAACAGATGTTAATTGGTCCTTGGTTTTCCTATAAGAATGTATGATGAGCAGCAGCATAATTCAGGGCAAGAAAATAAAGTCAAAGAGGATAAAATACATACCTACGTGTTTATTTCTTTGGATTTTGGTGAGTACACAGTTTGTAATGTGTAAAAATGGTTGTATATGGAATTAGATGTGTACTGATGTCATTGTGTGAGAGAAAATGCAAACTCAGATCTTGAACAATGGGATTCTGGTGAGTTTTGTGGTATTAAAAGGTAAAGATGTGTGTTGGTTGATCAGTAACGTGTATATGAGTCTGAACTGTTCATATTGTGCGATAATGACGATGAGGAACAGTTTAATTAGCGTCATGTGACTGAGTGTCGTATGATAGTGGAAATAGTGGAAACCAGTGAACCGACTCTTCTGGACTTTATTATTTAACTCTTTTGAACTGAGTTACTTGAACTGATTCAAAGGAGTCAAAATTACTGAACCAAATCTTTTTTTTACTGAATTGATCAAACTGAATGGCGTTATTGAAATAAAAAAAAAAAAGAATTTTAATTTAGTTTTACTTTTTAACCTTTATTTTAATATTATTTACTTTTCTCACATTTTCCCAACATTTTATCATGTGGATTTTATTTTTTAGTTAAATTTAAATTAAGTCCAACAGTTTAATAATAAAAACAAAACACACACAATATTTAAACATGTACTTTTGATTAAATATTACAATAAACATAGATTTTTTTTTTTAACTTTATTATATGTATAACGTGCTCATATGCTGAATCTAAACCTGCCCAAAGATTAAAAGATTTTTTGCTCTCCAGTGCTGCCATTTCCTGTTCTTAATGAACTATTGAAGAAGTTGTGTATAAAGTGATTGATCTGTCGTTTGACCTTTAGTTTATCCTTTTATTTATTTTTCATCAAATGATCTCTCTCATCCTTTGCAGTCTTCTTCTCTTCCTCACAGTGAATCAGGGAATTCTGGAGATCCTGGTGGTTTGGAGCTGTGAGATGATCATCTCCTCCATGTCTAGTTTGGCCTTCATTATTTTCTTTCTCAAATTTATTTTGCTTAAATTCCAAAGTGGCCTCCAGCTGAGCAACACGTTCCTCCAGTCGTTCTCTGTCTCTCATTAAATAATTTTTCTCTTCCTCACAATGATTCAGGGAATCCTGCAGCTCTCTAATGGTTTGAAAGTGTACGTTGGTCATCTCCTCCATATCTAGTCTGATCATCTCTATTTCCTTTTCAAATTTATTTTGTTCAAAATTTAAAGTGGTCACCAGCAGAGCAAGACGTTGCTCTTGTCGCTCTCTGTCGCTCCTCAAATGATCGCTCTCATGATCTGCACACTTTTTTTCCTCAGAGTGATTCAGGGAATCCTGCAGCTCTCTGATGGTTTGAAAATGTCTGGTGGTCATCTCCTCCATGTCTAGTTTGATCATCCCTATTTCCTTTTCAAATGTATTTTGTTCAAAATTCAAAGTGGTCACCAGCAGAGCAAGACGTTTCTCCAGTCGCTCTCTGTCGCTCCTCAAATGATCACTCTGATGATCTGCACACTTCTTTTCCTCAGAATGTTTCAGGGAATCCTGGAGGGACCTGGTGGTCTTGAGCTGTAAGTTATTACGCATCTCCATGTCTAGTTTTGCCTTCTTTCCTTTCGTTCTTTTTAATGTGGCCTCAAGCTGAGCGACACGTTCCTGCAGTTGTTTTTGTTCTCTGGCCCAGCTTTTTCTCTAACGTTCTACAATTTTCTCTTGTTCCTTATGGAGGTTCAGTGAAGACAGAAGCTTAGTGATGTTCTGGAGGTATGTGGGGTTTTGCTTAAGGATTTTCAGGAAAGACTGGAGCTCCATGGAGGTCTGTTCCAAAGTGACCTCGAGCTGAGCAACACGTTCCTTCAGTTGTTTTTGTTCTCTCGCCCAGCTCTGGCTTCTCTCAGTTATATCCTGTTCCCGCTGCTTTCGCTCAATAGCCAAAATAGCCTTCAGCTTTTGCACCGTCTGTAGCAGAAAGACTTTCTCTTTTTTCTCTTTTGTTATCTTCTCTATCATCGGATCCAAATCTTTCACTACTTTCTCCATGTGTTCCAGCTTCTCCTTCATTTCAGCAATCTGCTCAGATTTCTTCTTTCTTCTAGTTTGAAAAATTTCTCTAAACCTTCTGAAGAGCCCCATGTTTATGCCTCTTTACTCACACGCACAATCCTTAGGAAATGAGAGAAAAACGCGTTCATACATACAAGTGGCCCTACTGTGACGTCACACAGAGATGCTCCGCCCTCCGGTCTCTCTTTCTCTCAGTTCCGGCAAGATGGCAGGCTGAACACATGTGCTCTCACTAAGCGGCTTAGTTATCTCCCGTTTTCTAATATGAAAGTAATTTAATTCTCAATTACACCTACACTGAGTAATATTTAAGTTTTGTGTTAGTGTTACGGGCCTCCAAAATCCGAACAACTGAATAACTTGTACATTAAAAAAGCTAAAGGTGCATACATTCGCTCAAAAGCCAAGTGGATAGAAGAGGGAGAGAAGAGCACGTCCTATTTTTGTAGGTTAGAAAAAAAGACGGCAATCAAAAAACAGTATTGTTTCCCTAATGGTAAATGATGTTGAAAATACTGATCCTAAAATAATAAGCAAAGAAATACATAATTTCTACAGTGACTTGTATTTGTCTAATTCTTTTCCAAAGGAGTGTGATGACTTTTTTAAAAAAATTAGACATTTTATTCCTAAGATTGACAATGAATTAAGAGAGCTTTGTGATGCACAATTATGTATGGAAGAACTCGATTTAGCTGTACAGAAACTCAAATCAAACCAATCGCCTGGTCCTGACGGCCTTACAGGAAATTTTATAAATTTTTTTGGAATGATTTGAAAATGTTACTGTTTAATGCCCTTATTGAATCTATTGAAGATGGTTCATTGGGCCCCACAATGAGTCAAGGCTTGATTACATTAATCCCCAAACCAGATAAAGATCATAGATTTTTAGATAATTTCCGCACAATCACTTTACTTAACAGTGACTATAAAATTTTCACACACGTCTTTGTCAATCGATTGAAAAAAGGACTTAATGGAGTAGTTAATGAGGTTCAATCAGGATTTCTTAAAGAAAGATCCATTCACAATAATGTAAGGCTAGTAATGGATATGGTAGAATACAATCACTTGATAGAGGATGATGGATATATTCTTTTCTTAGACTTTAAGAAAGCCTTTGACGCAGGTTTTTATTTAAAGCTTTAGAAAGCTTTGGCTTTGGTGAGCACTTTGTCAATATTATAAAAATGATCTATAAAGGTATGAACAGTTTTATTTCTCTTCCCTATGGTACATCACAAAGATTTCCTGTTAGTCGTGGAATAAGGCAGGGATGCCCTCTGTCCCCTCTTTTATTCATTTTGGATGCGGATATGTTGTCTACTTTAGTTATTCATGATCAAACGGTACAAAAATTCAAAGTATTTGGTAAAAGTTCAGCAATTAGTCAATTGGCAGACGATACTACACTGTTCTTAAAAGACAAAGACCAAATTCCTCTGGCTATTTCATTAGTTAATGTTTTTTCTAAGGCATCAGGACTCCAGTTGAATCTAAGAATCTAGGCATTATAGTTACCAAAGACCAGAAATTAAGTACGAAAGAATATTTTGATAATAACTTGCAAAAAGCAAACCGAATATTAAATTGCTGGTTACAAAGAGACATTTCCATTTTTGGCCGAATCTTGCTAACGAAGGTTGAATATTTATCAAGACTGATTTATCCCGCTCTTTCTTTGGCTCCTCCCTCAAATTTCATTAAAATATGCTCCCAAAAAATTTCTAATTTTATTTGGAAGCACAAAGCCCATTATATAAAAAAAGCAGACACTACAAAATCCTATGAACAAGGTGGTTTGAATGTAATTAAATTTGAAAACATGAATATTTTGTTAAAACTTAAATGGTTAAAAATGTTTCTATGTAAAGAAGAGAGTTTTTGGTTTACAGTTTCATCAGCTTTGTTTCAAGAACTTGGTGGAATTACATTTTTTCTCAAATGTGATTTTGATTTATCTAAACTCCCAGTGAAACTAAGCCCTCTTAGTACTCTTATTTTGGAAATTGGCACATACACACAATTTTACACCTCATAATGCTTCAGTTTGGAACAACAAATATATATTGCAGAGGAACAGATCTTTATGGCATAAGAATTGGTTAAACAGACGTATATGGTCAGTAAGAGATCTAATGGATGAACAGGGTCACATTTTAGACTATAATGCTTTTACTTTGAAACATGGCTTTGCCTGTCACCCGGAAGAGTTTTTCACTGTTGTTAATGCAATACCTTCTGGCATAAAGATGCTGATGAGATGTTCCTCCTGTTCCTCCTAAAGCTAAAGAAATACACTTCAGAATTTTTAATGAGATTTATCCTTCTTACAAATTCCTAAATCAGAAATTTAATATAGAAATTGTCCCCTGTTCCTTTTGTGAAAGCCATTCTGAAGACACGGATCAGATCTTTCTCTTCTGCAATTTCTCCAAACTCTTCTGGATATCAATTCAGGACTGGTTGATAGAAAAAGAGGTGGTTGTTGATAGTTTTGTTTTTCCTTTACATCATATTTTATTTGGAGTACCTAAAGACTGTTGTGTTCATTCTTTTTGCCTAATAACATTGTAATATTAGCAAAATATTTCATTCATAAATGTAGATTCTTTAATCCCCCCCCCCCCTCACACTACTTATTATATTAAAAAATGACTTCAAATGTTTTTTCAAGGCCCTCAATAAGATGAAAGTGCAGAGTGCTGTGAAGCTGCTTTATTTATTGACATCATTTAATTAATTGTGATACTGCCCCTAATATTTATCTTTATTTAATTTTATTTATTTATTTATTTTTTCTTTTCTTTTACTCACTATTTAAGTTCATGTAAATTATAATTTCAGATTTCTATCTATTTATTTTCTTTTTTTTTTCTAAACAATTTATTAGTTATACTGTGTTGAGCCTGTAATATTTATCTACATTGTAAGTGTATATTTGCTTTTGTTGTTTATATACTTTTGTATTCAATAAAAAAAAAATACAACGTTCTGTTTATATAGTGAGCATACACAAATGAAAGAAGACCCTTTACAGATTTAAATGATGTATTACTTTGACATTTTTGATAAAATAGGACCGAGCAGTTTAAGCTCTTTTTGCTGGCATCTGAAAAAAAGCACGATTGGGCGCCGGCGGCAATTCAGACTCCAGGGGGTTAAGGAACATCAAACATCACTGAATTTACTAAAGTGGACTTCAGGAAAGAAAATGAAGTAATTGAATGTTCTCTGTGATGAAGAGACATTAGACATGATTGGAATTTAAAATCTTTATTTAAATAAAACTTTAAATTAGAATTTAATATAAATTAAAGATGGTGAAACAACATGCACACTAAAGTACATGAAATGTTCGTATTTCACCATCTTCCTCTATTCCTGAATCATTTTCCATTTCTTCAAGTTTCTTCAACAGATCCTCGAAGCTGTTGACATCAAAGGCTGGTACAGAATCCAGGATCTCTGTGCTGTTGTGGGGGTCTTCAGTATGATTCTGGGCTCCAGACTGGTTAAAAAAGCCATATTCCTCATTTAAAATGGAAAAGATGTCGTTGTTGAGCAAAGTGATTTCCTCCTCGTCCTCGAGCTGAACCTCACTGCTTGTACACTCAGACCCATAGCAGGTGCTGTAAACAGAAGTGCACAATTTTAGCTGCATATTAAAGTAAATGAGTGGCGATTATGGCGATTATTTAAGATGCAGAGTAAAACTTCATTTGCATGTCATTCTTCTGAAACTGTTCCAATGCAGTTTACTAACTCACTTGGTCTGGCAGAAAGTCGACTCAGAAACAGAAGGGAAAAGAGGAGGATCAAAGCAGAAGTCTTTAGGAGACAGCAGTTCTTGGTGGCTAAGGCCGGGGAACTGATCACTAACTTCAGGCACGAGGTCATGGACTGGTACTTCTTCTGGCATGTTCATGACTATGTGGTGGTTTGGTTGATGATCAGGTCTCCTCTGTGAGTCACTACTCTGCAAACTGCCTTTTCTCCTTCCCTTCTTTGGAAGCGGTTTATAAACCCAATCTACATGATAGAAAAGAAGAATTTAAAGAGTAAGAAGCAACATAAAAACAATAAAAGTGTCAGAATTGATGCGTTTGTTTTGTTATTTTGTCATTTGTCTATAAAGTTCACCTACCAGGAAACAACTGTTCGTGTTCCTGTTTAAGCCTCCATGATTCAGTGTAGTAGGGTTTCTTCTGTTCTTCACTCAGTTTGTTCCACTGGATCCCAAGCTGCATGCTGATCTCTGCAGAGCTGCTATTTGGATTGGCCTTGGAAAAGATGGGCCTCTGTTTCCTCGCCCAAACCATGTAGGCATTCATTGGCCTTCTGATGTTGCCTTTTTTATCTTTGCACTTGGCAACGTTAAATTTATCTACAAAATAAAAGCTGTTACCCGTCTTATTATCTGTCATTATTTCTCCTTCTTTCTTCTGAAAGTCGCTCTTTCTGGCTGAAAAATCTTTTTTGGTGTCTTGGAGAGCGGATTGTTCAAAACATTGACGCTTATCACTTAAAACAATTAAAAACATTTCAGCTGTTTGTTTGCGCTTTATTGCTGTGGTCAGTAAATGTTTGTGTTGAACAGCAGCGCAACAAAGTTGTCATGACAATAAAAGCAAGGCCAGGGCGCTATCAGAGATACTGACGTCACAAAAGAGGCGGGGCTTCAAAATGCAGACGCGGAAGCTGAAAACGGGTGGTGTTAAGACAAGCGAAGTGGTGTGTGATTGTAAACCCTACACGAGTTCTTATAGCGCTCCTCTGTTTAGACACAGTAGGGAATTAAAATATTAAGAATTTTATTATTTAATAGAAAACACGTGTTTGCAATTTGGAATGTGATTTTGATAAAAAATTGTGGGGTTTAATTTGGGGTGTAATTAGTTTGTATTGCATGTGGTGACCTGTTGTTGTTATACTTAAAGTGACCATTAGGGGGAGTAGAAGTGCATTGAAAATAGAGAATGAGAGAACACGTGATTAGCGCGTGTCAGATGTGTGTTATAAGCTATTAGAAAATAAATCATTTATTCATGCTACCTGGCCTCGCTTCCTTCTGTTTCCTGACAACACTGCACTTTTAACAAGACTTTATTTAATTTCCCTTAGATTATTCATTATACTTACCTTCTCTGAACACAAACAGATGTTTTACTTAAACACATGGTAGTATTTATAGTCTCTGTTTATCTTTCAATCATAATCATCTACTTATTAAGACGTTTCTACGCAAGAAATTATCATGAGAATAAAATAATCTGGTGCCAATCCATGCGATTAATTATAAAGTACAGATGTTTAAGTGAATCAGGTTCTGCCCCACATTAACTGTCAGCTATATTGCTTTCAGAGCTCAAAATTAACAAAGCACTAAAGCTGCAAGAAAATACCTCAACTTCAGTTTCTGTCAAATTCCTTTTCTTCAGGGACATCAAACATCACTGACTTTACTAAAGTAAAAATGCCATCATTGAATGCTCTCTGTAATAAAGAGACATTAGACACGATTGAAATTAAAAATCATTATTTATTAAATAGTGTTTATTGTGTGTTGCTGTAGTAAAATTGTTCAGACTCTCTGTTTCTCTTGTCGTCTTCTTTTTTTTCTATTTCTCCTTTTCTTTTGAAGGTTTTTTTGTCTCAGCTGAGCAACAATTTCCTCCCATCGCTCTCGGACCCTCATATAATGTTCTGTTTTATTCTCTGAAGTCTTCTTTTCTTCCTCACAGAGATTCTGGGTATCCTGGAGCCCCCTGTTGGTCTGAAGCTGTAAGGTGTTCCTCTCCTCTATGTCAAGTTTAGTTTTCTCTCTTTCGTCCTCTTGTTTTTCCTCAAAATCCAACGTGGGCTCAAACTGAGCAACACGTTCCTCCAGTCGCTCTTTGTCTCTGATCAAATGATCTCTCTCCTGCTCTCCACTATTTTTTTCTTTCTCACAGTGATTCTGAGTATCCTGGAGCTCCATGGTGGTCTGTTCCAAATTTACCTCAAGCTGAGCAACATGTTCCTCTATATTATTTTGTTCTCTCGTCCAGCTCTCTTTCTCACATTCTAAGGTTTTCTCCAGTTCCTCATGGATTTTCAGGGAAGACCGGAGCTTCGTGGTGGTCTGTTCCAACGTGACCTCAAGCTGAGCAACATGTTCCTTCAGTTGTTTTTGTTCTCTCATCCAGCTCTCTCTCTCACAGTCTACAGTTTTCTCCAGTTCCTCATGGATTTTCAGGGAAGACTGGAGCTCCATGGTGGTCTGATCCAAAACAAACTCAAGCTGAGCAACACGTTCCTCCAGTTGTTTTTGTTCTCTCATCCAGCTCTGGCTTCTCTCAGTTATATCCTGTTCCTGCTGCTTTCGCTCAGAAGCCAAAGTAGCCTCCAGCTTTTGCACCGTCTGTAGCAGAACGTCTTTCTCTTCTTTCTCTTCTGTTAACTTCTCTATCATTAGAAGAGAAAATGCATCCAAGTCTTTCTCTACTTTCTCCATGTGTTTCAGCTTCTCCTTCATTTCAGCAATCTGCTTAGTTTTCTTCTTTCTTCTGGTTTGAAAAAACTTTCTCAACCTTCTGAAGAGCTCCATGTTTATGCCTCTTTACTCACACGCAAAACTTTGGAAATGAGAGAAACAGAGACGCGTTCCCAATTATAGACGTTGCCTTACTGTGACGTCACAGGGAGATGCCCCGCCCTCTGTCTGTGACGTAACCCGGTCTCTTTCAACCGGACACCATGCGCATGCGCACATTACAGAGGTAAAGAGCGGATAAAATATCATGTCTTTACAGCTTTTCTGTTGTTCCTGAGAGAAGAGTGATATTACAGTCATAAATAAGATAAAAACGGCTGTAAACTGTGTATAAAGCGAGTGAATCCGAGTTGAGAACCGGAAGTTGACCGGAGTGACTCTATGAATGTTGCAGAATCATAAATGACCAGTAGGTGGCAGTGTGATGTGTATTAGAGTTCACTGTCACAGCAAGTTTTTTTATTTATTTATTTATTTATTTATTTATTTATTTATTTATTTATTTATTTATTTTATATAATGAACAGTTTACAATAAAAAATATAGTAAAATATTACAAACATGGTATTCACATTTCCTAGAAAAAAAAACAACAACAAAAAAAAGACAGAAAAAAGAAACAATGAGGGTATATACCAATAATCACAATAAAAAAGAGGAGTTTAGTTCTTTGAATATGTTCATAGTTCTGGTTGCTTTCCTATTTGAAAGACCTTGAAGAGTTTCAAAATAAATCCTCAGATCAACTTTGAATTGGGAGATATTGGGCTTCCTTTCTGACCATTTACATTTGTGTGTATAAAACTTACCTAAATATATTTAAAGATTTAGTATAAAGATGTGACTTTTATCTATATCTTTATTTTCAAAATAAAATATGACATCTCTTTTTCTTATGTTAATTTTAGATCCGCTCAACCTAGTAAATAAATATTCAACATCAGTCCAGAAAAATTTAACATACATACATTCAAAAAAAAGATGCAAAACAGTCTCTATATCCATTCCACAAAAAACACAACATTCAGAAAGATCGGCTTTGTATCTCTTGAGAAAATGGTTAGTTGGATAAATTATATGTAAAATTTTAAAGTAAACTTCATTAACTTTATTCGTGACACCGAATTTGTTGTTATAAGTCCAAATCAATTTCCAGTTGATATTTTGAAAGTGATTATTCCAGAAGTTTTTACTTCAAAATGTTGCAGGGCAATGAATTAAACATCTAAAAAATGTATTATTACATTTTCTATCTTTGATATCAATACCGTTTAATAAGATCTCTTTTTTAAATGTTGAAGGTTTAGAATCACTGAGGCCCTTTAACAGCCTTAGAAATCCTGCTGGAATTGCATCAATCACAATACAATATTCACGCGGAGGTATTGGAATATCAAATTTCTCAAGAAATTCAGTATATGTAAGTAAATAACCTTCATTATTTATTAACTGTGAGACCATTAAAATATCATTTTTAACCCAATTAGTATAGAAAATTGATTTGTTCTTATATTTTATGTATTTATTATTCCAAATGATCTGCCTATGAGGAGAAAAGTTATGTTTGTATATAAGAATCCAATATAAGAGAGTTTGTCTATGAAAATTAGATAACTTAATAGGGAGTTTGTTGACCTTAAAATCACATTTAAAAAGAAACTCTATGCCACCAACTTTTTCAAAGATAAGATTTGGAATTATATACCACATCTCATCTTTATGTTTAATATCATTTTTAATCCAGTTCAACTTGAAAATTGCATTAGATGTAGCAAAATCAATCACATTCAGACCTCCTTGATTATATGAATTACATAAATTTTAATAGTGAGGCTTGTTTCTCCATATGAAATTAAATAGAGTTGAATCAGTTTTTTTTTAAGAAAAGATTTTGGTACATCTAATACTTTAGCAGGATAGACTAAACGAGACAACCCCTCGGTTTTAGACAAAATAATCCTGCCTTTGAGTGATAAATCCCTCATGAGCCACATATCAAATTTCTTTTTCATTTTTAGCATAAGGGTTTGGAAATTAGATTGTACTCTGTTTAACTGATCTTTGCAAATATTGATACCAAGATAAGTTACTTCCTCTCTAATCGGAATACCTTCAAATTGGGTAAAAGGAATGCCATCATCTTTAAGTGGAAAAACAGTAAATTTTTTATGTTTAAAAATAAACCTGACACTTCAGAAAAAAGATTAAGGCATTCTATACTTTTCTTAGCCTGTGATATATCTTTCAAAAAAATAGCTGTATCATCAGCAAGCTGACAACATTTCATTTCTCTGTCCCTAATACTGATGCCTTGAAAGGAATCATTATGCAAATGTAACGCCATCGTTTGCATAATCAACAGAAATAAAAAGGGTGCCGCTGGGTCGCCTTGTTTTATGCCCCGAGAAATACTAAATCGATGAGTCGTTCCCCACGGAAGTTTAACTGAACTATTACAGTCATTGTATAAAGTTTGTATCGCCCTTTTAAAGTATTGACCAAAACCAAAAAAATCTAATGGATCAAATAAAAAATTATGTTTTACAGTATCAAAGGCTTTATATATATCTATAAATAAAATGTAGCTGTCATCATTTATATAATCCTTATAATCAATTAAATCTAAGAATAATCTAATATTATTGCTAATATGTCGGCCTTGCATAAAGCCTGATTGACTATCATCTATGATTGTATCTAAACATAATTTTAATCTTTGAGCAAAAATATGGGCAAACAATTTTGCATCATTATTAATTCAGCCACTCTTAGTGCCGGTCCCAAGCCCGGATAAATTGGGGAGGGTTGCGTTAGGAAGGGCATCCAGCGTAAAACATGTGCCAAATCAAACGTGCGGAGGATCCGCTGTGGCGACCCCTAACGGGAGAAGCCGAAAAGAAAGTTTTTTATTAATTAATGTTATAGGTCTCCAATTGTCAAGAAGCAAACAATCCTTATTCGGTTTAGGTAACAATGTAATTAGGCCTTGACACATAGATGGGCGGAGCTTACAGGCTTCTATAGCTTCCTTAAAAACCAATAACAAAAATTCAGAGATATAATCTTGGAATATTTTATAAAATTCACATGTTAAGCCATCATTCCCGAGGGATTTATTGTCTTTTAACTTACTAAAATTCTTTTTTAATTCTTCTAAGGATATATCTTGATCACAAACTTCTTTCTGGGTTTCGTCAATACCTTGTGCAACATTTTTAATATGAGAAAGAAAATTGGAAATATGGCTACTACGTTTAGAATATCAATTTTTATAGAAATCTTCCACAAAATCAGAAATTGTTTTAGGATCTTCGGATATCTGCTCATTAATTTTAAGTTTATATATATTATTAACACTAATATTTATTTTTTCTAAATTATGAAAATATTTGGTATTCCTTTCACCATGTTCCATCCATTTCCGTCTAGAACGAATGAAGGCCCCCCGTGCCAGATTTTGATAGATATCATCCAATTCAGATTGTAATTCAATTAACATATTAATATCAGCTTGTGTTTGCTCATCCTTTTCATAAATAAGAATAATTCCCTTAAGTATTCTGTCTTGTCTCATTCTTTTTTCCTTAGATAATTCTTTTCCTCTTTTAATTGCCATATTTCGAATCTGAAATTTTGTATAGTCCCAATGTTTGCCATATATCTGATCTTTTTTAGCTTTTGACAAATTTTCATTCATAATTTTTATGGCTTTTTCTTTGAACAATTCATCACTCAAAAGTGTATTATTTAATTTCCAGTAATTTGCTTTAAATGTAATTGATCTATTCCTTATGCATATTGCTAAAGTGATCATATTATGATAAGAAAAAAACGAGGGTTCTATTTTCGTTTCCTTCACACTATCTAATAATTCATTTGAAATAAGCCAAAAATCAATCCTAGATCTCTTAGATAAATCTTTGTTGTTCCAAGTGAACTGGATTTGATGTGGATTTTTTAGTCTCCACACATCACAACAGTTTAAGTGCAAACAGAGATTAGTAAATTCTCCATAAGTTCCTCTTAAGGATCTTTGAGGATGACAGTCTTTAATGGGATCATTTATGCAGTTCCAGTCGCACCCAAATATTAGTTTAGCATTAACAAAAGAATTTAACAAGGCATTTATTTTTTCTTCAAATTCAGCAAAAAGAAGTGTGTTTCTTTGGCTAATATTATGGCCATATATATTACCTAAAATAAAAATATCCTCCATAAATTCAACAACTAAAATTATCCATCTTCCTGAGTCATGAACTACATTTTTTAGGATTTTTCCCTGAAAGGAGCCCTTTAATATAGCAACACCCGCTGATTTACTGTTTCCATAAGACATCCATATATTGTCTCCCCACTGATTTTTCCAGAAATTAAAATCTGAGACTAAAGCATGCGTTTCTTGTAAAAAATAAAAATCTGCCTTAAAAGATTTACAAAACAAAAAAACAGCTTTCCTCTTAATCTGTTCTCGTAAACCCCTCGCATTAAGTGAATACAATGAAAAAGACAAAGTGAACAGGTAGAACAAATAGTTAACACAAAAAACGTAGGTTTTAAGTAGAACAAAGAAACAAAATGATTTTCTAGACCTTTTGAGTGCAAAGTATTTAACAAGCAAACAATGGATTATAACTCTCTGGCCTTTGGAATTTCAGAGTTTATGTATATTGTATGAGCTTGCATTTTACTAACTGCAATTTAGAATGAGATAAAATTTCTTAACGAAAGGCAGACAAATTACCCATCATTCTTCTTCTTAACGACATATCAGGGCTTTTTCACCATTACAATCTTACTTCTTTACCATCAATGATGGCTCTGGCACCAACGAAAAAAGCTCTTTTCCCTTGCTTTCGTGCCTCTTCAATTTGTGGCCACAGTTTAATGCGTGTCTCTTTGTCTTTTGTGGTCAGGTCTTCGCCGAACTTTAACTTCTTTGTTTTGAGGAATTCCGAGTTCTTTGCGCATTTCCATACTCTTTCTTTGGTTGACCTGGACGTAAATCTCGTTATCACCGGTCGAGTTTTGCCATCTTCTCTTCTTCCGATCCTGTGGCTCACATCAACTTGGGAGCGTAGATCCTCTCCGGAGTCTTGAATGAGTGTCTTGCAGATGTCGACCACACGCTGTTTAACATCTTCTCCCTCTTGCTCTGGCAGACCATACAGCCTCAGGTTCCATCTTCTGTGATAGCGTTCCATATCGTTCAACCGGTCCTCCAGACCAGTTATTCTCTTCTGATGATCATCACTTGCCTTCTTAATCGTTGTTATTTCTGTTTTCATATCTTGAACTTCGTTGAAGAGAAACTCTGATGATTCCTTTAAGGCCTCGATGGTGTCTGCATTTTTCTTTATCAAGCTTGCAAGATTATTCGCATTCTCTTTTATTTTTTCAGCCACAAGTCTCACGATGTTGTCTTGCAATTCGGAGAGTGTTGGTTCAGCTTTTCCCTTCTTTGCGACCGGAGTGCACGGAGCTGAATCAGGAAGAGGGATAACTCCTCCATCGTAATTAGTGTAGGAATGCATATCACCTGCTTTAACAACTTCCATAATATCCTCCGTCAAATCTCTGTTTTCTGTTGTAAATGAAAGCATCTTTTTACCTTGGTCTCTTAGTCTTTTTTCTGTCATCTTTTTGGTTTTTGCAATTATAGTCTGATAAACTTTGGGCAACAGATCAAGTCAACAAAGAGTCCGAAATCTTTATCTCAGTGAAAACCAACAACGAAAAAGAGATATGTTTGCACTAATTAATTGTAACGTTAAAGGTTAGAAAACCATTTAGCATCTCTTAGCCTCGAATATCGACAACTGTCCCGGCCGCAATCTTGCACGCCCCCCCAGAATCCCAAACTGCTGTGTGTCTTGTCCTCGCTATTAGTGACGTCATTAGAGCTCCACTACTTCTAATTACCTGCTGTGACAGTGAGCTCTAATACACATCACACTGCCACCTACAGGTCATTTATGATTCTGCAACATTCATAGAGTCACTCCGGTCAACTTCCGGTTCTCAACTCAGACCCAGTTTACTGTCAAATACCGCGTACTAACTGCTCTCTCTATGGAGCTCTATGTAATAAGTGTAGTTTAAACACTCATCAATCAAATACAATTATCAACTGTATGTGAATAAAAGACAGTTTGGACTTTAAAAACCTCTATGTATTATGTAACAGACATGTCTACTGAAGTTAGCATGCTAAGCTAGCCCCGGTCCGTCCTCAGAGAGCATGGAGTCCCGCTGACCTTCACTCGCTTTATACACAGTTTACAGCCGTTTTTATCTTATTTATGACTGTAATATCGCTCTTCTCTCAGGAACAACAGAAAAGTTGTGAAGACGCCATGATAATTTATCCGCACTTTCCCTCTGTAATGTGCGCATGCCACAGTAAGTGTGGCGTGTGTGTGTGTGTGTGTGTGTGGGGGGGAGAGAGAAAGAGAGAGAGAGAGAGAGAGAGAGAGAGAGAGAGAGAGAGAGAGAGAGAGAGAGAGAGAGAGAGAGACAGGGGTGACGTCACAGAAAGAGGGCGGAGCATCTCGCTGTGACGTCACAGCAGGGCAACCTGTATGTAAGTCAGAATGCGTCTCTGTTTCTCATTTCCGAGGTTTGTGCGGTTGAGTAAAGACACGTAAACATGGGGCTCTTCAGAAGGTTTAGAGAAATTTTTCAAACCAGAAGAAAGAAGAAAACTAAGCAGATTGCTGAAATGAAGGAGAAGCTGGAACACATGGAGAAAGTAGAAAAAGATTTGGATGCATTTTCTAATCCAAGGATAGAGAAGATAACAGAAGAGAAAGAAGAGAAAGCCATTCTGCTACAGACGGTGCAAAAGCTGGAGGCTACTTTGGCTTCTGAGCGAAAGCAGCAGGAACAGAATATAACTGAGAGAAGCCAGAGCTGGACGAGAGAACAAAAACAACTGGAGGAACGTGTTGCTCAGCTTGAGGTCACTTTGGAACGGACGACCAAGAAGCTCCAGTCTTTTCTGGAAATCCATGAGGCACTGGAGAAAACTGTAGAATGTAAGAGAGAGAGCTGGGCGAGAGAACAAAAACAACTGGAGGAACATGTTGCTCAGCTTGAGGTCACTTTGGAACAGACCACCAAGAAGCTCCAGTCTTCCCTGGAAATCCATGAGGAACTGGAGAAAACTGTAGAATGTGAGAGAGAGAGCTGGACGAGAGAACAAAAGAAAGTGGAGAAACATGTTGCTCAGCTCGAGGTCAATTTGAAACAGACGACCATGGAGCTCCAGTCTTTCCTGAAAATCAATGAGGAACTGAAGAAAACTGTAGAATGTGAGAGAGAGAGCTGGACGAGAGAACAAAAGAATATGGGGCAACATGTTGCTCAGCTTGAGGTCACTTTGGAACAGACCACCATGGAGCTCCAGGATACTCAGAATCACTGTGAGAAAGTAAAAAATAGTGCAGAGCAGGAGAGCGATCATTTGATCAGCGACAAAGAGCAACTGAAAGAACGTGTTGCTAGTTGGATGCCACTGTGCTCTGTGCCGAAGAAAAGAAGACTTCAGAGAATAAAACAGATCATTATATGAGGGTCCATGAGCGATGGGAGAAAATTGTTGCTCAGCTGAGACAAGAAAACATTCAAAAGAAAACGAGAAATAGAAAAAAAAAAGAAGACAAGAGAAACAGAGAGTCTGAACATTCCTTTTTCCTCTTTCTGTTTCTTTAATGGGTATTTATGATAGTTTTACACTTATAGTCAATAGTATAAAGCTGAGTGTAAAGCTATTGTATCTTGTAGATCGTCTCGTCTTTTGATCATTTTTTATTTCTGTCTTGTCAAAAATACTGATTTGAATCTTTTACTACAGCGAGTCACAATAAACACTATTAACAACCATTATTTTTGTCTTCCTTACAAACGCCGTATGACCTCCTCATGGATTCTTCCACTTAGTTTATATCTCTCTTGTGGGGCAGGGGGCTGTGGCTCGGGGTCATAATGCTGAGGGGGAGGGAGGTCAGGAGGAAGAGGGAAACTGGTCCTCAGTGCCACATTGTGCAAAACACCACACACCCTGATAATCTTACACACTTTTTCCGGGTGGTATAGAAATCTTCCAGCTGAGACATCCAGAGCTCCACATCTGCATTTAAGGCGTGAGGAGCATCTGAGGGGTGAAGCCTCGGTCACCTGTCATATTATAAACTACTTCAGGACAATGTTTACAATTTCTACATGTTTTTAAACTCAACAAGAAGCCAGTCATCACGTCCTGCAGCTGCCTGTAGTCTGTTCCCTACACTGCTATGTGTCAGGATAAAGGAATCATGTGCTGAAGCAGGTCAGTGTGCCGCAGTGAAGGGAAACCTGATGTATTGACTACCCACCTTAATAATAACATCCAAAATGACAGGCATTATGACACTCAGGGGCAGATACCAGACCTATAGCATGAGATTTAATAGAATTATATTATATTTAAATATGGTCTTTGTGAAAAAAGTTGATTATATATAATATTTATATAAAGTCTTTCCCTGTCTGCCATTTCCCACTAGAAACAACCTGTTGTCTTTAACCCCAGAGTGGTGAGGACCTGTATTTGGACGGGGATGGCATGGTTCTGGCGTGTTTCCCTCTGTAGTACTGGACCCAATTCAGCACATAGATCCAGGAGCACAGCTGTAGGAATCTAAATCAGCTTATTAGCCAGTCATCATCATGGGCCAAGAAATCATCATGGTCCCTGGAGACTCTTTCTCTCCTTAATTTTCCATTGGCACCACAGCATTTATGTTTTCTTTCCAGCTCATTATGGAAAGATAAAATAAACTGATATTTGGTCCTGTGCCATGAACATAAAAGCAATAAGAGCTACAGAAAAGCTCCTGCTACCCTCTGTAGCGGGTATTAAAATCCCATTTAAAATGCTTTCAGTGAGTCTACATTCTGTTTCTATGAAGTGTTTTCACAGTTTGCATGTTAATTGGCTGTATGGTGCATTAAAGTGCATGTGAAATATGTGAATTTATGAACCACATCTGGCTGGAAAAGACAAGTGTCCAAATACTTTTGACCACACACTGTGTATCAGCTGAAAAGCAGCAGCTTCGGATCAGTTGCGTTTCCACTGGGATTCAACTCTGAAATATCACTTTTGATTTGTATTATATGAAATATTTTATATTATATATTTGATATTATTTGTTTGGACTTTTCTTTCCTCAGCATCACTTGGATTTTCCTCCTGTAGCTCTGAGAGACGGCGTGTACCAGGTGGAGGATGAAGACCCTCTGCCGGGATGAAGCGAACTGTATGACACCTGGAAGAGTGAGTTTCTGAGCTTTATGGATTTTATTCTCTTTAAAACACAGAATTTATCATTTATTATAAATATTATTATTATTAATCATCGGTACCGGAGTGAAGAGGGGAAAAGCTATGTTCCTCATTTTGTGTTTACTCCTGATCATTAGCATAAAGATCACAGACTTGCAGGAAAAAGTGGATACATTTGTCTAAAATAAATAAAGAATGATAATAAAGAGTGATAATATTTCCATAAATGTTGCAGTGAGCAGAAATGGACCTTTCGGCTAATGGTGTAGGAGACATCATCATTAGCCTCATGCTAGCCGGGTTTGCTAGCGCTGCTTTTGTGTTTATTTTATTAGAAACCTCTACTTTTTGACTAAATGATGAATAAAACTATATTTAATAAGATAACATAAGTTACATTAGTACATAATTTTACTTATAGTTCACTAAAAATCTGTGTAGTGTATGACTGAGTTGTTCCTCTGTGTGCTTCAGTAACTGCTGTTAAACTGAGAGGAAAGAAAAATGGCTTCAGTTCAGCAGAAATGAACTGATAAACAGTGTTAGGAAAAGACAAAGTGTTCAAATATTTACTTAAATATAAATTGTGATAACTTGTTAAAATGTTTTTAATGGTTTAATAGAGGATTTATTCAGGTTTAAACACACAAGCTGGTGGTGAAGGTAATATTGATTATAGATTCCTTTTACGAGACGCGTCTCACTGTGTGTTTGTCTCTTCAGACACAAGAAGACGGAGACAGGATACAGCATCAGTCTCGTCCCCTGTGAGGACTCGGTCTCCTCCAAGCAGCTCGTCCCCTGTGAGGACTCGGTCTCCTCCAAGCAGCTCGTCTCCTACCAGTCATGAGCCTCACATAGAGATACAGAGCACATAGTGTTTGAACAGCTTTATGTTATAGGTTACAGAGGGATTTCTTTCCAACACTAGGGGATCAGGAGGAGAAGGAAAAAGATGAAGAGATCAAGAGGAAGAAGATGAAGAGAAGATGTTATGGACTTGTCTCTGAGCAACAGTTTAAAGTCTCATCTCACTCGTTCCTGTTCAGTGTCTCACCTCAGGTCTGGGGATATTAAAGATTCCTGTAGATGATGTGTTGTGTATACAGTAGAACATCAGCTGTAGGAGAACCAGGGAATAATTGACCAAACAAGGATTTAAATATTAAGATTTAGCAGAAAGGAGAAAGTTGTTTTTGCTGTGAACTGATCAAATCTCACACTAGGGCACTTTGTATTTGTGGAAGTGGTGTTACGAATCTCACGTGTAAACATTTGAATTGTTTTTATGCCTCGTTAGTCTTAAAACTAACATTTATAGAACTGACTAATAGAAAGTGGTTTTTTTTTCATGGATCACCTCAAATCAGTGTTACATTCATTGTGTGTGTATAATGATGGCATGTCAGCTATAAGGGTGATGGAGGAAAAGTCAAATCTAAATGAAGTTTGTCACTTTTTTATTTCTTGTCATTATTTGTTGTCCTCCCCATGTGCTGCTGTACACAGGTGAACAGAGACGTCCATTCCACACCAAACTTTTTACAGAAATCACCAAATCTTGATTTTATTACTGCTGAGATGATTTTATAGGAGTTTAGTTTCTTATTTTAATACAGATATTAAAATCCCATACATATTATGGTGTAGTCGTGGACCAGTTGAGAAAACACTAAGTGCTTGTAAAAAGACTGGCAGCAGATCAAAATCAATCACATCTTTTATTAATGTTTTTTCTTTTTTAAATACATTTTTGGACTTGATTTTATTCAATAAAAAATATGTATTACAGTTAATTTACCTTGTGAATAATTTACCAGATTATTTTATTCTTATGATAATTTCTTGCTTACAAACATCTTAATAAGTAGATGATTATGATTGAAAGATAAACAGAGACTATAAATACTACCATGTGTTTAAGTAAAACATCTGTTTGTGTTCAGAGAAGGTAAGTATAATGAATAATCTAAGGGAAATTAAATAAAGTCTTTGTTAAAAGTGCAGTGTTGTCAGGAAACAGAAGGAAGCGAGGCCAGGTAGCATAAATGAATAATTTATTTTCTAATAGCTCATAACACACATCTGACACGCGCTAATCACGTGTTATCTCATTCTCTATTTTCAATGCACTTCTACTCCCCCTATTGGTCACTTCAAGTATAACACAACAACAGGTCACCACATGCAGTACAAACTAATTACACCTCAAATTAAACCCCACAATTTTTATCAAAAACACATTCCAAACTGCAAACACGTGTTTTCTATTAAATAATATAATTCTAAATATTTTAATTCCCTACTGTGTCTAAACAAAGGAGCGCTATAGGAACTCGTGTAGGGTTTACAATCACACACCACTTCGCATGTCTTAACACCACCCGTTTTCAGCTTCGGCGTCTGCATTTGAATCATTGAAGCCACGCCTCTTTTGTGACGTCAGTATCTCTGATAGCGCCCTGGACTCGCTTTTATTGTCATGACAACTTTGTTGTGCTGCAGTTCAACACAAACATTTACTGACCACAGCAATGAAGCGCAAACAAACAGCTGAAATGTTTTTAATTGTTTTTAGTGATAAGCGTCAATGTTTTGAACAATCCGCTCTCCAAGACACCAAAAAAGATTTTTCAGCCAGAAAGAGCGACTTTCAGAAGAAAGAAGGAGAAATAATGACAGATAATAAGACGGGTAAAAGCTTTTATTTTGTAGATAAATTTAACATTGCCAAGTGCAGAGATAAAAAAGGCAACATCAGAAGACCAATGAATGCCTACATGGTTTGGGCGAGGAAACAGCGGCCCATCTTTTCCAAGGCCAATCCAAATAGCAGCTCTGCAGAGATCAGCATGCAGCTTGGGATCCAGTGGAACAAACTGAGTGAAGAACAGAAGAAACCCTACTACACTGAATCATGGAGGCTTAAACAGGAACATGAACAGTTGTTTCCTGGTAGGTGAACTTTCTTTATAGACAAATGGCAAAATAACAAAACAAACACATCAATTCTGCTATTTTTATTGTTTTTATGTTGCTTCTTACTCTTTAAATTCTTCTTTTCTATCATGTAGATTGGGTTTATAAACCGCTTCCAAAGAAGGGAAGGAGAAAAGGCAGTGTGCAGAGTAGTGACTCACAGAGGAGACCTGATCATCAACCAAACCACCATATAGTCATGAACATGCCAGAAGAAGTACCAGTCCATGACCTCGTGCCTGAAGTTAGTGATCAGTTCCCCGGCCTTAGCCACCAAGAACTGCTGTCTCCTAAAGACTTCTGCTTTGATCCTCCTCTTTTCCCTTCTGTTTCTGAGTCGACTTTCTGCCAGACCAAGTGAGTTAGTAAACTGCATTGGAACAGTTTCAGAAGAATGACATGCAAATGAAGTTTTACTCTGCATCTTAAATAATCGCCATAATCGCCACTCATTTACTTTAATATGCAGCTAAAATTGTGCACTTCTGTTTACAGCACCTGCTATGGGTCTGAGTGTACAAGCAGTGAGGTTCAGCTCGAGGACGAGAAGGAAATCACTTTGCTCAATAATGACATCTTTTCCATGTTAAATGAGGAATATGGATTTTTTAACCAGTCTGGAGCCCAGAATCATACTGAAGACCCCCACAACAGCACAGAGATCCTGGATTCTGTACCAGCCTTTGATGTCGACAGCTTCGAGGATCTGTTGAAGCAACTTGAAGAAATAGAAAATGATTCAGGAAAAGAGAAAGATGGTGAAATACGAACATTTCATGTACTTTAGTGTGCATGTTGTTTCACCATCTTTAATTTATTTTAAATTCTTATATAAAGTTTTATTTAAAAAAATAAAGATTTTGAATTTCAATCATGTCTAATGTCTCTTCATCACAGAGAGCATTCAATGATGGTATTTTTTTTCTTGAAATCCACTTTAGTAAAGTCAGTGATGTTTGATGTCCTTAACGAAAAGGAATTTGACAGAAACTGAAGTTGAGGTATTTTCTTGCAGCTTTAGTGCTTTGTTCATTTTGAGCTCTGAAAGCAATATAGCTGACAGTTAATGTGGGGCAGAACCTGATTCACTTAAACATCTGTACTTTATAATTAATCACATGGATTGGCACAAGAAAGTGGATGATCTTTCAGCAGTCATTCTGACAGGGTTAACACTGGATTCACCTCACAACACCTGAACACTACTGCTGGATGGAGCAGCGGGTGCGTGCACGAGCGGCGGTTGGTGAATGGAGGGTGGAGCCGGGGGGAAACGAGTGGTGAGAAGCAGATCTGTGGCTGATGGGACTAATCAGTGTGTGTTCCTGTCTGATGAACTGTTCTGTATTGGTCCTGTTTACTTCAATAGTAAGGAATGTAGACCTGAGATCCTGATTATTGGTCTTTTATTACCCATAAGGCAGTGATTTTTACCCTTTGTTGAGGCGTGACTCATTGTTTACATAAAGAAAACACAGTGCATGTAGGGGTACGGTCTCAGGAGCCCTGCAGTAAGTGTGCTGTGTGCATGTGATTGATGAATGTGCAGGTAGAAATTCAACTGAAACTGCATTCAATCTGGTTGATTATCAAGCAAGTTATTTTTTAACTACATTTAAGTTCCCTGTTATAGGATAACTTGCAATTTTGTAAATTTCCAACTGTATTTCCATTCATTCCTGTTAATACCGAAATATTCCTGATAATTCATATGGGAAGTTTCCAGTCTTGAAAATTCCTGCAACCACATTCCTAGGAAATACATGAGCTGTTCCTTGGTCTTGGGCACAGGGATATTTTGCCTGCCTTTTTTTTCTTTTAAGTTTTACATTGTTCTGATATCAGATGCCCCAAGAAATTGCAGTTTAGACACAGAAGCTTTGTGTATGTGAGGATCCTCTATAATTATTTGGAGAAAGAGTCTGGTGTCATTATGCCATGGCTTGGGAAGTCGGGATGTTGTTAATAAATGTGAACTGATTTAATGTCATACAGTGTGTCTGTGTTCTACATTACAGTGGGGTCTGAGGTTCAGTTCCTACCTGTGTTTTTCTTGTTCTGACTTCTGCTTCAAATTCCTACATGTTCTTTGAAAACCAATTTACAGTAATTTTCTTTTCCCCCTTTTTCTTTTACTGTCTTCTATTTGTTTGTGTTTCTTTGAGGATACAACATACAATACAATACAATACAATACAATACAATACAATACAATACAATACAATACAATACAGGTGTGAATCTACCTGTATTTGAGAGTTTATTTGTTAATTATCCGCTAGGTGGCAGTAATGGCACACTTACCAGTAAGCTGTAGAAGAGCTCATGATCTTCATATCACTTCACTTCTGCCCTCAGACTCTCACTAGTGTACAGAGATGATTGTGGATTAAACATATTAATGTGTGAATGTTAGATTTTGTGTTTTCTTCAAAAGGGAAATCAGATCTTTACATTTTCAGCACACAGTTTACAAAGTCACAGTTTGCTGGATCCTTCAGCAAAGATTCAGCAGCCAAACCTAATGTAAATGTACCAATGCAGATTCATGTCATTGAAAAAGACCTTCATATGTCATTATCATCATCATTATTATTCTTAAGTTAATAATATACAATATGTGGCTTCAGCCAGTGATTCATCTTCATCCAGTCCTTCATCTGCATCCAGTCCTTTCATCTGCATCCGGTCCTTCATCTGCATCCAGTCCTTCATCTGCATCCAGTCCTTCATCTGCATCCAGTCCTTCATCTGCAGCCACACCTGCTGTTTATTCCAGTTCTGCTCCTCTAATTATTTATTTCCGGTATTTTAAGCCACTCAGAGACTTGATATCATTTTATTGTGTATAGGGTGGATTTTATTTCTACATACTGTTCTTTCCTTTAAAAAAGGATTAAGGGGATGATTTGGGAAAAGGTAGAGGTTTATTCATGTTTACTCCAATAACATCACTTGGGAAGGGCAGATTTGATTCTACCCCTCTGACATCTACTCGGGGG
>NC_139574.1:38665034-38852534 GCF_946808225.1 Silurus aristotelis
TCGAATTCATTTTTATCTAAAAAAAACAACAAACAAACAAACAAACTGTCAGTTATAAACAAGAGAATAAACACCAAACCAAACCTACAGTCTTAAACAGAAAAACATCAGTATGAGTGAACTACAATCAGTTTCTACTCTGAAATGTTGAAAGATTGTAAAACATACAGGTTTAAAAGATCTTACATTTCTACATTTCTCAGTACAGAAATAAAGTTAACAAAAAGCACAAAACAGTCTAAAACGTATTCAGAATAACTATATATATAGCAAAGCTACTTATCAGGTACCTAATAGACAGTAGTAGATGAATAGTTATAATGTTTATCAGTCGCTGCTGCTGCTTTTATTGCTTCTGTGTGTTTGTTTGATGGTTGTCAAGGAGATACTAGAATTTTGATGATGACGTCATAGAAACGTTTTTGCAGTATCACTCTGGTCACATGACCAGTTGGACACATGAATCACAGACACTTAAATCGCAAACACTATAGAAATATTATTTTAATACAAAACTAACTTCAAATATCAATAAGATAAAAATAAAAATGGTCCTGAATCCTGCATGTACACAAAACAGACCATTCATTCATTCATTAATTTTCTCCCGCTTATCCGTAATTCGGGTCGCGGGGGCAGCAGTCTAAGCAGGCCCCCGCCTTCGACTGCTGCCCAATCCTCACAGCACCGACCCTTACGGTCCCTCCTGCAGGTGGTGAGCCCACGGGAAGGCGGCCCCACGTCACTCCGACGTCACGGACCTTGATATTTCCCTCGTAAGGGACCAATGAATTCCATTTAAAATGCTTAAAAATGGTCCTGAATCCTGCATGTACACAAAACAGACCAATGAATCCCATTTAAAATGCTTTCAGTGATTCTACATCCTGCGCCTGATCTACACTGTGTGGACAAATGTATTGAGTCTAAATCTGACTAAAAAAATTAAGATTAAAAAAGCGATAATATTTCCAGAAATGTTGCAGTGAGCAGAAATGGACATTTCGGCTAATGGTGTAGGAGACATCATCATTAGCCTCATGCTAGCCGTGTTTGCTAGCGCTGTTTTTGTGTTAGCTAGTTTCTTAGAAAATTTTACTAAAAGTTGATCAAAAGACAAATACATTCGTTATTAAGACCCTTATAGTTTATTTATAGCGCACTAAATGCAGAATATTTAGACCGACGATGAAAACTATTGAAGCTAAGATTATTTAGCTGGCTAATTAGCCTAGCTCAGTGGTTCTCAAAGATATGACAGGTGGGGCGCAATGAACGGCAGGATTTATTTATTTATTTGTTCTTCATTTATTTGTGACATTGACCACAAAAAAACAAGCATGTAATTCAGCACAAGCAGACAAAAAAGGTAGATGGTAGGAGCTTAAACCAAAAATTCAGCCTTAAAGAAAATATAACTGTTTTATCCTGTTCCTTTTGCCACATCTCATCTCTGAGACTTTTCAGATGTTGCTACACTGAAAACTAAATACAGATCTCAGCTCAATATTGAACATGACTTGAAAGTGACAGTATCAAGTCTACAACCCCGTTTTGAAAAGATTTATGAAATGATTTTGCTCTATTTTGCACAGACTGCAAAGTGACAGAAAGTCCAAGAGATAACACAACTACACCTTTATTTTCTCTATTTTTGTTTTTGATGCTAGTTGATGTTCATTTAGAATTGGATAGTTCAATAAATTATTCATTTTTTAAACTTAAAGAATTTCATTATCCTTTTTTGAGGTGACGGAGGACAGGTGGGTTTAAAAATCCACCCCTCTGAAGTGGTAAATGGCAGAAAAAAATTGAGAATCACTGCATTAAAACACAAACAGAAGTCACATTAGTACAGAATGGAGCATAAAGCACGTCCTGATAGTGCCGCTAGAGGGCAGTGTGAGACTGAGAGTTGAGGATGTGAGCTGTGTGAAGCTGGAGATCAATAGTCTGTTAAGGGGTGGGAAGAGGGGAAAAAAAGGGGAAGGAGGGACAAGAGAAAAAAGAGAAAGAAAAAATAGAAAAATGGAAGAAAAAGAAAGGAAATGGAAAAATGATGGACATTTGTTATGGTTTTAGCAAACTGCCTTTTTATCTGCTTCCCAGGGAGAATCTCTGATGTGAATGAAGCCGGTTCGAATCTTACCTCAGACACCGCTGAAATCCCCTTTTATACGTCATTATATGATAATATGATTATATGATAATGACATATAAAGGTATTTTTAAATTACATAAAAGTGCAGGCTGTATAATGGTGGGGGTGGAGGTAGAGGGCACTACAGCAGTAGGAGTGGAGTAAAGCAGGTGGAACAATTAAATACCATATTTGGATCCAAATGAGGTTTCTTAATGAGGGACTTAATAACTGCTAACTTGAGGGATTTATGGACGTGACCTAAAGATAGTGAGGAGTTAATAATATTGAGAAGAGGCTCACCAGCTGTATGTAACACTTCCTTCAATAGATGAGTTGGAATGGGATCTAACTGACATGTTGTTGATTTAGCTTTGGTAATAACATCATACAGCTCTTCCTGTCCTGTACATGTAAAACAGTGTAGTTGTGGAGTTGTAGGTGAGATTGTGTCAGGAGATGCTGTCAGAGGTTGGACCGCCACAATTGTTTTTCTAATGCTATACATTTTTTCAGTGAAGAAATTCATAAAGTCGTCACTACTAAACTGTGATGGAACACATTTTTCAGATCCCTGATTTGTAGTTAATTTAGCTACTGTGGTAAAAAGGAACCTGGGATTGTTTTTGTTGTTTTCTATGAGTTTGTTTAGGTGTTCAGCTCTAGCAGCTTTTAGCGCCTGTCTGTAGCTGAGCATACTGTCTTTATACGCAATTCTAAATACCTCCAATTAAGTTTTCCTCCATTTTCTCTCCAGATTACGTGCTGTTCTCTTGAGGGCATGCGTATGACTATTATACCAAGGTGCAGGTGCTTGTTCTCTAACCTTTTTTAACCGGATGGGGGCAACAGTGTCTAATGTGCTAGTGAGGATAAGGTCTATGTTGTTAGTCATTTCATCAAGATTATTAGCAGTTATGGGTTTAGTGAGGAATTGAGATAAATCAGGCAGGTTATTTATGAATCTGTCCTTAGTGGTCTGAACAATAGTCCTACCAAGTCGATAACGTGGTGAAACACGGCTAATCTGCTCTACCGGTAGTGTGTACAGTATGAGGTAATGGTCAGTGATGTCATCACTCTGAGGTAAAATATCTATATCAGTGATGTCTGCTCCGTGGGATATTATTAAGTCTAGTGTGTGGTTAAAACGATGAGTTGGTCTGGTGACGTTTTGTTTAACCCCAAAAGAGTTTAATAAGTCGACAAATGATAATCCTAGAGCATCGTTTACATCATCTACATGAATATTAAAATCTCCTACAAGCAGCACTTTATCATTGTGATCATCTCATTTACAATCAGTGCTTTGGGTGCAAGTGATCTGATGTTTCAAAAGACCAAACTTTAGAACTTTTTGGTGTTTGTTTATCTGGCATTTTTCAGTTTTAACTGCAATAAGATTATTTCTGGATCTTGTGTATTTAATTCTTGGTTTTACTACATGAGGAATAGATACGGTTTCTATAAACTGGACTGTGTGTGAACTTGTAACTATTTGGTTTGTTGTATAAATGTTCTCATAGTCGTAAATTTCCTGATGTCTTACCAGTCAGATGGTGTGAAGTATCCTAGAGATGTTATCTGATAGCACTGCTGCTCCAACTCTGCTGGGGTGCAGGCCATCAGGGCGGAAGAACCTCGGACGCTCCCAGAAACAGTTCCAGTTATTAATAAAGAGAAGTTTGTGCTCTCGACACCATGACTGTAACCATTCATTTAGTGCAAAGAGTCTACTAAACTTCTCAGCCCCTCGCTGGTAAGTGGGAAGAGGTCCTGACACTATGATCCTCGTTGTGGGTGATGTGCTGCGTTCCGTCTCCACCAGGATCCTGAAATCCCTCTTTAAGATCTCCGTTTGCCTCAGCCGGGTGTCGTTCGTTCCGGCATGAAGAACAACCACTCCGAAGTTCTCGTTCAGGATCGCGGGTACCTGCGCAGCGACATCCAGAACATGAGCACCAGGAAAACAGCGAGTGTGCACCTTACCTTTGTCTCCGGTAGCGCGGACATGCCGGACGATGGAATCTCCAAGAATCACAGTATGGCGTTCCTTCTCGCGGAGATTTCATCCATGGTTTCATCCACATCATGACCTGCCCCCATCCTGCTGCCACCTAAAAAGATAAATAAATAACAACAATCTGCACTTACTTTATCTTTAATAAGAATTTACAGTAAATACATTTACAAATAAATACATAAATAAAATATAAAAATAAATAATAATAAATTGGCAATTCACACAACAAACAAATTAAATACATTTTTCAGTATGCACACACACACACACACACACACACACACACACACATACATTTAAATCGCTATCTCTCTAATCACACTTAATTCCTGCAGGATTAATTACAGGTTGGGTGACCTCTAACCTCTCGTGTGGTGCTGATGTTCCTCCTCAGAAGTCCGTCTGCTGCCTGAAGTCTCAGCTCCACCCTCTTCAGGTCATCAGACTTCATCAGGGCTGTCAATTAAACAAAACCTATGTTTATCTACACTTATGATACCAGGACGAGAAAAAACCCTCTGAAGATGTTCTTCTTAAAGGCAACATTTGTGCTGGTTTAGAAATAAAACTGCATCAAGTCTACCCACCAACACACTGCTTTTTACAGCACAAACACAAACACTTTTCTCTTTTCTGATCAGACGAGCTGCCATTTGAGTTCACTGACAATGTTCTTATACTAACAAATGAAATTGATCACAGTATGATTTTTAACCCATATTGATTATTGCACATTTTTAAAAGCCCTCTGTAACAACCAGCCAAAAATATGCCGAGTCAAGCGATTAGATCAGACATAAACAATAGTATTTCAAAGCAATTTTCAAGCGAAATGATTTCATAAAATAACTATGCTGTCACTTTTACTCAGCTCTTCTATTATTATTACTCAAGTAGTAGAAAATCTACTGCCCACTGGATCCTGTTTGGTCCAGATCTTCCAGTGGAGTCTAAATCTAGTGTGCAGCCAACAGCTCACCTGCTCAGTAATGAAGTTGTTCCCATCCACGGTTTCAGGAAGAAAATCAGCCCAGCTCAGTTTAGAGTCCCTCCATAAGGCCTTCACTTCCTTTTGGCTCTAAAGTGAAGAAAAACACAGCAATGACTTGAACAAAAAAGAACCTTTTTCAACTAGTATGACAAAATACTTTCCTTTTTTCAGTCATATTCTATAGAAGATCTCACAGCTCACCATTTGTTTGCAGAGAAGGTTCAATATTTCTGCAAATAATATGCCGGCTCTTTCCACAGGAAGTAGTGGTTTGCTAAATTCACTGGAATTCACAAGAAATCAACAATTAAAAACAAACACCAACTTCCTTTCCAGCAAAAAATGTATATGTATAGTCTCAAATGTAACTGTAAATACATGAATAATTCTCTCAAAGAGATTCCTCCTTCCCGAAGCACAGGATTAACGAGCTCCGCTATGTACTGCCATACATAAGGAATGTCAATCGCCATATCATCTGCTATCTCGAGGGTTTCTGAGAACCTGTGTAAACAAGGATAGGTAAGAAAATGGGGGAAAAGAGAGCAAAAAAAAACACAGACAAAAGTCTTAATAAAGGATTCTGATTCTCATAAAATTCTCTAAAAAATGACCAAATGTAAACGCAAGTGTATTCATAATAATGCTAACAATAACCCCATTGGGTGTAAATACAGTGAGGAAAATAAGTATTTGAACACCCGGCTATTTTGCAAGTTCTCCCACTTAGAAATCATGGAGGGGTCTAAAATTGTCATCATAGGTGCATGTCCACTGTGAGAGACATAATCTAAAAAAAAAAATCCAGAAATCACAATGTATGATTTTTTAACTATTTATATGTATGATACAGCTGCAAATAAGTATTTGAACACCTGAGAAAGTCAATGTTAATATTTGGTACAGTAGCCTTTGTTTGCAATTACAGAGGTCAAACGTTTCCTGTAGTTTTTCACCAGGTTTGCACACACTGCAGGAGGGATTTTGGCCCACTCCTCCACACAGATCTTCTCTAGATCAGTCAGGTTTCTGGCCTGTCGCTGAGAAACAAGGAGTTTGAGCTCCCTCCAAAGATTCTCTATTGGGTTTAGGTCTGGAGACTGGCTAGGCCATGTCAGAACCTTGATATGCTTCTTACAGAGCCACTCTTTGGTTATCCTGGCTGTGTGCTTCAGGTCATTGTCATGTTGGAAGACCCAGCTTCGACCCATCTTCAATGCTCTAACTGAGGGAAGGAGGTTGTTCCCCAAAATCTCGCAATACATGGCCCCGGTCATCCTCTCCTTAATACAATGCAGTCGCCCTGTCCCATGTGCAGAAAACACCCCCAAAGCATGATGCTACCACCCCCATGCTTCACAGTAGGGATGGTGTTCTTGGGGTGGTACTCATCATTCTTCTTCCTCCAAACACGTTTAGTGGAATTATGCCCCAAAAGTTCTATTTTGGTCTCATCTGACCACATGACTTTCTCCCATGACTCCTCTGGATCATCCAAATGGTCATTGGCAAACTTAAGACATGCCTGGACATGTGCTGGTTTAAGCAGGGGAACCTTCTGTGCCATGCATGATTTCAAACCATGACGTCTTAGTGTATTACCAACAGTAACCTTGGAAACGGTGGTCCCAGCTCTTTTCAGGTCATTGACCAGCTCCTCCCGTGTAGTTCTGGGCTGATTTCTCACCTTTCTTAGGACCATTGAGACCCCACGAGGTGAGATCTTGCATGGAGCCCCAGTCCGAGGGAGACTGACAGTCATGTTTAGCTTCTTCCATTTTCTAATGATTGCTCCAACAGTGGACCTTTGTTCACCAAGCTGCTTGGCAATTTCCCCGTAGCCCTTTCCAGCCTTGTGGAGGTGTACAATTTTGTCTCTAGTGTCTTTGGACAGCTCTTTGGTCTTGGCCATGTTAGTAGTTGGATTCTTACTGATTGGGGTGGACAGGTGTCTTTATGCAGCTAACGACCTCAAACAGGTGCATCTAATTTAGGATAATAAATGTAGTGGAGGTGGACATTTTAAAGGCAGACTAACAGGTCTTTGAGGGTCAGAATTCTAGCTGATAGACAGGTGTTCAAATACTTATTTGCAGGTGTATCACACAAATAAACAGTTAAAAAATCATATATTGCTATTTCTGGATTTTTTTTTTAGATTATGTCTCTCACAGTGGACATGCACCTACGATGACAATTTCAGACCCCTCCATGATTTCTAAGTGGGAAAACTTGCAAAATAGCAGGGTGTTCAAATACTTATTTTCCTCACTGTATGTGTAGAAACTCCTCGATAATGGATTTAGAGCGTTTCTCCATTTCCTCCTCTGATAGCGCAGGCTTGTTTGTAGTCGAGTCTGGCACTGTGTCGAGTTTTACTGAAACACAAGAGACATGATGTGTCATGACTAAAAATGCTGATGCATTAAACTGAATTAAGTTTCAGGAACAACACCTACAATCACAACCTGCTTTGAATATTTTCACAACATGAACACAGGAGAGAGCTGAAAAAGGACACAGACTACATTCACTACAGACTCACCTGATGCTCCGGATGTGGCTCTAGCGCTAGTTTCTCCATTGCAGCCGTTCTTCCAGTTCAGCCGTCGTCCCCCGAAATTCCGTCCCAAATAAATCTTATCATCTGCTGGTAACTACACACAAACACAATTCAGTTTAAATATTATTGCTTCTTATAAACCTGGTAGAAAAACGTGTACTTTAACAGATTGCCAGTTTTGAAGTAGAATTCCATAACATTACTTAAATTGTGTGAATTGTGTAACTCGAGTAATTCGAATACAAAAAAGCATCGAGGCAAAAAACTTGGCTTAGTCTATTTAACTACACACAGAGCACCGTGTTTCCCCATGGACCATTCTTACTGATGCACCACCCGCTAAACTCTGAACAGGTAACACAGAAGACACTGCAGAATGAAAAATGGAAGAACGGGAAAAAAATGTTTCAAAAGTTTTTTATTAAAAGAGGAATAAAGCAGCTCTCCTATAGCTCTAAATCCACAAACATTTGGGGGATTTCTAACGCTTAGTTCAGGCAACTCTTAAAGGTTAATACTTTTCAACTACGTAAATTGTTTCACCAGCAGGTTTGAGTTCATCTACATCTCAAGCTTTAAATGCTGACTGAAATAGTTCAAGCTTGCATTTGAAAAGCATGTTTCTGCACATGTAAAGTCAGTACCTTGTTGATTTTAGGGATCTTGTTGGGGTCTATTGTAATGTTCATGCTCACAGTGTTCATGGTCTCATGACTCGGAAATACTGTAGAAGAAACAAGAAATAACAACAAAAAGTTGCAGTGCATTGGTTAAGTGCTGTGAAAAGAAAGGGGACTAAGCTGTAAAAAGGATTAGTCTAGAACACATATGCCCTCTATAACCTCGCCTATTCATGCCCATGGATCGTAGCTTTTCTTGAACTTTTCTTTGCTCCTCCTGCTCCTAAAATTTGGCATCCATGTGGATATTTTCAATGGTCTTCGGTCCTTCTACAACTCTCCGTGATACCCAGTTGTGCTGAAACGAGGAATCGGACACGTCATTCACTGTTTTCTTATCATTTCATTATGTACTACTGTTAAATATAAGCACGAATGCACATCTAGTAGGCAAACAAACAAGTTCACTGACCAGGCGCAGGTCAATGACGTCCTGGAGCATGAAGTGAACACGTGATGAGGTTTTTTCCCTTCACAATTCCTTCCATCTTTTTAAAGTACATATCCATTTGTACCTGAAGGAGGAATAAAATTAGGCAACAATTCAGCAGTCGTGCTCCAATACCTATTCTACTGTTCCAAAAGTTCCAATAGAAGTACTTTAGGAAACATGTTTAATAGAAGATATTTACAGCTCTCAGACGTGACAAGTTGTTAAAAGCAGATGTTCACTGGCGTTTCATAAACATTTCATCGGTTACACTTGGAACAGCTGTTCGAATATTAAACAACAGGAAGCACACTTTTTATGTAATATAGCTCTAGCAATTTCTCCAAGCCTCTTTGTATTGGTCTATAAATTATAAGCAAGTGCTCTGTTAACATGTGCAATGAAAATGCTCTACAATGGCGTCTTTGGTTGTTTACCTTGGCCTTCTTAAAGTCCATCTCTTTGCCGGCGGTCGTGAGGAGAATAGAGAGGCACTCGAGACTTTCCTCGTCATTTTGTTTCAGCAGTTTTACCACGCAGTTATAAATGATGGACTCGGTCAACATCCGCAACTTAAACAGCTCCCCGATGAACTTGACGTTACCCTTGGTTTTTCTGCGAGCTTTGTTTTTCGCCTCCTCCAGCTCGTCCTGAAGCCTCTCACGATTACTGTCCTCAATCGTTATAATCATTAAAACTAAAAAATACAAATATTACACATGAAGATACCATAGAAATTTTACAGAAGGACGGGTTCAAGCCTGATAACAGATTATCCACTTGAAGCTTCATTTGCAAATTCAGTAGATTTTTATTTTATTCTGTGGGAAAAATGAAGAAAAAAGCCCTCTTGAGAGAAACGATGCTTACTGAAACAGCTGCTTCCAGTTCCTGCTGTTTTTTCTCAAGGACATCGTTGCTCGTTTTGTCCTTCTCAAACTCTTACTGACACTGGTTTAGCAGCAGCATTCAAAAATTCACATTGCTTTTGGGTTTTTTGGCTATGGGCACATTTAACTAAAAATCAAAATAAGAAGAAAATTCCACAGTCAGAACACACAACATCAGCAACACACAACATCAGCACGACTGTATATAAATAATATCTCCATTCAACACACCGATTTATTGCACAGACAGCGAGTGTGAAATGTAAATCTTTCTGCAACGACAGTGTGCAACTGCAGAGTCATGTGCTAACCTCAGTTTTTTGTGTTTCAGGGTCCTCTGTGGAATTCCTTCTTTTCATGGAAGGCTTCCAGGCATCCTCAGCCTTCTTCATCTCCACCTCTTCATTCATAGGCACATTCAAGAGGAACTTGCAGGGTGGAGGCCCCCTCCAAATTGCATTCGGCTGCTAAAAGGGCAAACGTTATAAAGCCAAAAAAAAGAAGGCAAAATATTTGAGATATTACTGATATCATTTATATATTACTGATGATCTGTGAAACAATATTCCTTATTTGGTTTTAAATAAAGCCCCCATGTCAGGAGGCTTACCTTGTGTAGCACCACATCAGGTATGGGTGGAAGCCCCTCTGGCTTCTGCACACAATCAGGCATGAACTGGATGCTCAAAAGAAAGTTTCTACTATATTGTATCCTCTTATTCTCCATCTCTGGCTCTGAGGAAGGAACGAGCAAAAGCAGACATGAAAAGTAGTGAAAAACATGATGAAGTGTGTGAGAAAACGTTACTCATGACTCGATTACAATGAAAGTCAAAGGGCAGTTGTGGGAAAAAGGAAGGATTATGTGAGATTTTTATACGGCATTACCAAAAGATAATATTGCATATTGAAATTTAAAGATGTCTAATTCTTTTATTTGTAGAAAACGTATTTAAAAAGTACGGGTCTTATTTCTAAAAGTACGGATTTGTTCTTTCAGGCTACTTTTGTAGTCAACACCGTTTAACATGCACAACAGTTTAACAATTTGCAATACGTCTTAATTAAAACATGTTGGAAAATGCTGGACTACACGTTTAATTTAGTCACATTGTAAAAGATTTTGACCAATTAAAATCCAGTGCAGGGACAGCGACGAGCCCTTCCCCGAGCAAGATGGCGCCGGTGAGGTCGGCTGCCGTCACGACTGCTCCGGCTACGTTTTCTCTTTTTTTGTTTATTTTATACTTTTATTTAAGTAGTTACACTTCCATCTACACAAGATGGACATCATTAGATATGACAGAGACACTCTTATATCTATTGGTGTACAATGCACTCACCTTTCGCCGTTTTTAAACCCGGACCCATGCTGGCCGAGCGAGATCCTGAGGGTGAACAAAGGACGCGACCCGTACCGGCGTCCGCGAGGGAAACAAGCCGGCGTCAGGAACAGGCTGAGGGCACGCGCACACCGCGCTCCCTCACCTAGTATCCTGTTAGCCAACGTCCAGTCACTGGAGAACAAGCTCGACGACCTCAGGGCAAGGGTCAAGTCAAGACATTCGGGACTGCAACCTTCTCTGCTTCACCGAGACATGGCTGAACCCAGCGGTACCGGACCACGCCATCCAGCCGGCCGAGTTCTTCTCGGTTTACCGCATGGACAGAACACTGGAGTCGGGGAAGTCAAGAGGAGGTGGAGTGTGTCTGATGGTGAACAACCACTGGTGCGACAGCGCGAGCATCGTTCCTCTTTCACGCTCCTGCACACCAAATCTAGAACTACTGACCATCAAATGTCGGCCCTTCTATCTACCTCGGGAATTCAGTTGGGTCATTGTCAGTGCCGTTTATATTCCACCTCATGCGGACACGGACACTGCAGTATGGGATTTACACAAGACAATAACTCTTCACCAAACACAGCATCGGGACGCTGCGCTCATTGTGGTCGGAGATTTCAACAGTGCCAACCTCAAGCGCGCACTCCCGAACTTTCATCAGCACATCACCTGCCCTACCAGGGGCGAAAGAACACTGGACCACTGTTACACGCCATTCAAGAACAGCTACAAGGCACAATCACGTCCACCGTTTGGGAAATCGGACCATGCCGCCATCTTCCTCATGCCTGTTTACAAACAAAGGCTGAAACAGAAAGCTCCGGTTCAGAGGGAGGTCGCGTGCTGGACTGACCAATCGGTGGCCGCTCTGCAGGACGCTTTGGATGACGCAGACTGGGACATGTTCCAGCGCAGCTCTGATGACGTCAACATGTTTACGGAAGCGGTTGTGGGATTCATCGGGAAACTAGCTGATGATACAGTGCAGAAAACCACTATCAGAACGTTTCCCAACCAGAAGCCGTGGGTGGATAAAACTATCCGCGACGCTCTGAGATCCCGCTCCGCTGCCTACAACACGGGGCTCGCCACCGGGGACATGGACGAGTACAAGGCTGCGTCTTACAGTGTTCGCAGAGCGGTGAAGGAAGCAAAGCGGCGCTACGGGAGGAAACTAGAGTCACAGTTTCAACATGGTGGCTCTAGGAACCTGTGGCAGGGACTAAGAACAATAACGGACTATAAAACACCATCTTCTAAAATGGTGAATGCGGACGCTTCTCTGGCAGACGAGCTAAACACCTTTTACGCTCGTTTCGAGGCTGCAGCTAACCACGCTAGCGGCACAACCAGCGTGCACGCCGAGAGAGCCGGAGAGGTAAACACGTTTACCATCTCGGAGCATGACGTGAGGAGGGCTTTCAAGAGAGTGAATACCAGGAAGGCAGCAGGACCAGATGGCATCACAGGCCGGGTTCTGAAAGCCTGCGCTGACCAGCTAGCACCGGTGTTCACTGAGATATTCAACCTCTCACTGGAACAGTCTGTTGTCCCCTCATGTTTCAAACAGTCCACCATTGTTCCTGTCCTAAAGAAACCCCAGCCCGCCTGCCTTAACGACTACCGCCCTGTAGCCTTGACCTCAGTAGTGATGAAGTACTTCGAGAGACTGGTCAGAGACTTCATCACTGCATCACTACCAGACACACTGGACCCACTACAGTTTGCGTACCGTCAGAACCGCTCTACTGAGGACGCCATTGCTCATCTTCTCCACACCACGATGAGCCACCTGGACCAAAGAAATGGGAATTATGCAAAGATGTTGTTCGTGGACTACAGTTCAGCGTTTAACACCATAATTCCCTCCACACTCACCTCTAAGTTGGAGGTCCTGGGACTCAGCCAGCCGCTGTGTCAATGGATCTCTAACTTCCTGACAGACAGACCACAAGCCGTACGGGTGGGAAAACACACCTCATCCACCCTCACCCTCAGCACTGGCGCCCCCCAGGGTTGTGTTCTGAGCCCCCTGCTTTACTCAATGTACACACATGACTGTGTGGCCACTTCCAACTCCACCACCATCATCAAGTTTGCTGACGACACTGTTGTGGTGGGTCTGATCTCGAACAACGACGAGACGGTCTACCTACAGGAGGTTAAAAACCTGGAGAGATGGTGCCAGGAGAACAACCTTCTCCTGAACGTCAGCAAGACTAAGGAGTTGATCGTGGACTTCAGCACAAAGCGGGAGCGGTCATACCAACCTATAAACATCAGCGGGACCCCAGTGGAGAGAGTGGACAGTTTCCGGTACCTTGGTGTTAACATCACACAGGATCTGTCTTGGTCCTGTCACACCAACACCCTGGTGAAGAAGGCCCGGCAGCGTCTGTACCATCTGAGACGCTTAAGGGACTTTAAACTTCCCTCTCAGGTGCTTAAGACTTTCTACACTTGCACCATTGAGAGCGTCCTGACGGGTAGCATCACTTCCTGGTTCGGGAACAGCACCATGCAGGACAGACGAGCCCTCCAGAGGGTGGTGCGTTCAGCTGAACGTACCATCCACACTGAGCTCCCTAACCTGCAGGACATCTATAGCACGCGGTGCAGGACCAGAGCCAGGAAGATTATGAAGGACCTCAGCCATCCCAACAATGAACTCTTTTCTCTGTTGCGTTCAGGAAAACGCTTCCGCTCCCTGAAAGCGAACACAGAGAGAATGAGGAGGAGCTTCTTCCCGCAGGCAATCCAGTGTTTAAACCAGGAAACACCCAGGATCTAGAACTGGCCCACTCTCTCCACCATCATCATCACACTTCTCTGTACATATATTCACCTTCGCACCACGTCACTTTAAAACATATCTCACCGTTCGCACCACGACACTTTAAACTCTGGACTTGCACAGCACAGTGCGCTTTTTATTTTATTCATACCACATGGACCATATTGCACCATATTGCACATGGACACTTTACGGACCTTTACACCACACCATACCGCACACGGACACTTTATGGACAACCCACCACAATTGCCTATTGTTTACATATTGTTTACATTTTTATTTTGTTTACATCTTTCACTACACACTGTTTACTGTTTATATGTATATTTGCTCATACATTATCCTTTTATATATCTATATATTTATATATCTTTATACCTTATATTCTTTTATTTTATTTATTTATTTCATTTTATTTTATTATATTTAATTTTATTTTATTTCAATAGCCTTTCTTATACCTTATAGTTATTTATCTGCCTCCTTTTTTTCCCCCCATCCTATTCCCTCAAGCCGGACCATCGTACAAAACATTTTACTACATGTCGTACCCTGTATGTATGTGTATGTGATGAATAAAATTTGATTTGATTTGATTTGATTTTAAACTCACCTCTCTGAGCGATCGGGAGTCGTCAGGACGAGGAGCTGTGTCTGTTTCGGCTCATCAATGGTGAATAGAGCAGAAGCTGGAACCTCTGGGGGCACGTGCACAGGCTCTGTTTTATCTGGCTTTGGTGTGACGGCTTGTGCAGGACCGGGCTCAGCTGAAGAGGTAGACTTTTCAGCGCCATCTAATGCAGCAGATTTTACTAAATAACTCTAAAGCTGTTCATCTGTAGACAACAGAGACAGTAGTAATTAAATCACAGACTAGACGAGTCAAAAATCGAAAAGAAAATTATAATTGAGGCTCATATACTCAGTAAATGAACCAGTACTGAAACAAAGAGTAAGCACACGCACCGTTTTCCTCTTCCTCTTGGTAGATGGATGTTGCTGCAGTGAAGGGACCATTGGGAATGGAGTCTGGTTGTACACGGCCTGATCATTATAGTAGAACATCCCTGCAGCCGACACTAATAAGAACAGTATCAGTTTCAATTAAAGACCAACATGTAAGCTGTGAGGATCATAACATCCTACAAGAAAACCAGGCTTTTTGTAAGGATGACTGGAAAGGCATGATTAACTTACCATTTGTTGGGGTAGTAGGTCCAGGGAGTACAGTGTAGCATGTATTGAATCCTGTGGGATGGACTGAGTACTGCTGAGGAGGCACCACATGTACTGGAGCACTGTAATAATACTGTAACACAAACAGCATATAAGTTTGGCATAAAAATCACAAAAATGCTAAAGCTATTTGAAGGTTAACGTAAACAGTATTTGAAACTTGCAGCTATAAAAGGACACACAGAGACAAATTCAGAGCACCAGGGTACACACATGACCCCTGACCTTTCTCACAACTACATCGAACAACCTCCAAGTCTCTACCATGTCCCTGTGTGCCTCATTACATATAGCACAGTTAGGTATGGTAATGTGGGTGAAGTAATGTGGGTGAGATAAACTCAGGCAATGCAGGAGGGAAAGACAGGGCAGAGTGAGGGAGGAAGTGCAGGCCAGACAGGGGTGGGATTTTAAAGTCAGGCTAGGAAAGGTAGGTAGACCGTATTTCCTGATTAGCACACATTAGCATACAGATATCATTTTGGTCAAAACTCAGTAATGATTTCGTTCAAATAGAGTTAATAGAGTAAGTAGTTTCATTGATTTGTACAATTCTGATATACTTCATGAATAACCTTCACTCTGTTTAATCAAATCAGAGCTGTGTCCTTTTAGAGCGGTTGCCAGTTGCGCTCACATTCCTCTATATGGACATTCATTCCTCTTCGTTTAGTTCCCTTAAAGACAGAGGAAGTGATCAAGGGGTTTACAAAATGAGGCCGTTTGGCTGCCATAAGTAAAATCTAAATGAACAGTGTGTTTAGGTGATGAGGAAGTGATGGGCTTTAGTTTATTCTGTGTGAAAAACAGTGTGTTTGAACTGTACATTACCAGCATTTGTTCTTCTGGAGAACTTGCAGTCATGTTCACCACCACAGGAACGTAGGTCCCCGAATACTGTTGATTAGAACAACGTGAAAATGTCTGTCACTACATGTGACATCATATTTAATGTTCTCTCTTATACTTGCTCAATACAGATCTAGAACATATACAGAATATATATTTGTCAATATTTAGTGTAATTGAAGAAATGAGAATGCAATATTTCTGTATGTTGTTGCAGTTTTAAAGTGAACATTCCTACTGCAGTAAACAAACGTCTGGTCTCAACAACGGCCTTCGATTCAATAGTGGACTTACAATGTTTGCATGTTACTATGACAGCATGACATTTGACTATGACGTTTCATTGGTGGATTAAAAAGATTGTTGCACCAATCAGGGATGCTACGTCACAGAGATGGTGATGGCGCGACTCTACATGAGCTCCTGTAGTGTTTCTCTGTAGAAACACACACCCGGGTTAGAGGAGAGCGCCCCCTGCTGGACTTTTGTTTGGTAAGCTTTCCAGTCTATTGATTATTGCTGTTTGTTTCTTGTCTTTCTTCTATCTTATTGTGTACAGGCCACAAATACGTCGTTTTCCATGCTAAGAGCATCTTTTATTCGTTGATCCATTCCCTGGTATTACTCGAAGCATTAGTGCCCCCGTATGGCACTCATCAGTATTACTGATCACTGCTAGTGATTGGAAGATGGCCTCATTTCAGGGACTTGGTTCTTTAGATCATTTCGTTCCTTTGATCAGAAATAATATAAAATGGTACATTTCCAATAAGCAGATACCCATACACACGTCTACATACACGAACTCTGACATTAGTTCCAATAATGAAAATATGACAAGGCAGCTAAAGGACAAATGATGACAAACAGAATGAGTAGCTCACCCTCATCTCTTCTGGTCCGTATCGTTCATTCCTTAATCACGTGACTCCCATAATTATTGTAACAATAACATCAAGATTTGGACAAAAAAATAAAAAATACTCGCACAAGAAGATTCATGACATGAACCTTTTTATAAACCGAACAAAATAAAAATTCTGCCATGCAAATGCGTTAACACGATTAATGCTGTTGATAAGACCCAATACTTGAGGGACAAAATGTGCTTCCTCAAATCTCCACCTCCACCATCTTCACCTGGCATCCGTATCAGATCTCGAATCGGCCCATTTATCATTCCTTTCAGAAAATATACACAAAGTGCCCGTCACAAAGTCGTGATTGTGAACATCACATCAGCTTAGATAACGTCTCATGTAAAAAGTCCACCGCTAAATCTTTCAATCGGACTGATTTGAATCGGAATGACAGGATCGCGGGTACCTGTGCAGCGACATCGAGAACACGAGCACCAGGAAAACAGCGAGTGTGCACCTTACCTTTGTCTCCGGTAGCGCGGACATGCCGGACGATGGAATCTCCAAGAATCACAGTATGACGTTCCGTCTCGCGGAGAGGGGGGAAGCGGTTCTCGGTCGAGATCTCGAAGGCCGGTGGTGGTGGCGGGGGAGACGTCCTGGACCGGGGCTTGGCTCGTGTCTTCTGCTGCTGCAGCATGCAGTGTCCGTGGGCCTGGGCAGAGAAACACGCGGAGTTGAGGTGCTGGGAGCGTTAGATTCAACCCGGGAATTTACCTGGGACGAGTGAGCGTCCGCCCGGGATGTTTCCAGTGCCGCTTTCCGCTCTCGCAGCTGGGCATCGAATAAGTCCTCACCTGTGCTCAAAGGCAGACACACAAAAAAGGAGAGATAAATAGTAAAGTTTGTTTAAAAACACAGTCAAACACAGGAAGCTACGTCACAGGAAGCCTGCAAGCAGAGAGTCTCCTTTCCACGTCATGACCTGCTCCCATCCTGCTGCCACCTAAAAAGATAAATAACTAACAACAATCTGCACTTACTTTATCTTTACAGTAAATACATTTACAAATAAATACATAAATACAATATGAAAATAAATAATAATAAATTGGCAATTCACACAACAAACAAATTAAATACATTTTTCACTACAAAGTCATTTTCCTAAAAACAGATCTTTCTTGCTTTGTTTGTTGCAAAGTCATCAATTACATCATCGTTGCAAATCTGACCAGCACTTGTATGGTTGATGTTTATGACAGCGAGGCTGCTGAGGTGCTCTTGTGACATGGTGGATCTCAGGTATCATTTGATTAGTTTCAGTTTTAAAAAGCTTCTTTCTGCTTCAGCTACAGTCACTGGAAGTGTAAGACAAAGTCTTGTAAAAAAAAAAGCTTGTTCACGTGAAAGAAAAGTGTCAATGATTTTTTTTTTGCTTTTAAGTGTAGAAAAAGTTCAGAAAAAAACATAAGTCGAGTAAAATCTCAAACCAAAGGCAAATCTCATCTAATTAAGCCACAAGATGTTTTGCATGAAAGTTTTTTTAAAAAGATTTTCACTTTTTCTATCAGTAACTACACTAATAAAGGAGAGGTAGAGGGAAGATTTAAACAATTCATAACAGCCCCCAAAATACTTATAATTCTTATTATTATTATCATAACTGCAGTAACACACACACACACACACACACACACACACACACACACACACAGCTGCATTATTACATTTAAATCACTATCTCTCTAATCACACTTAATTCCTCCAGGATTAATTACAGGTTGGGTGACCTCTAACCTCTCGTGTGGTGCTGATGTTCCTCCTCAGAAGTCCGTCTGCTGTCTGAAGTCTCAGCTCCACCCTCTTCAGGTCATCAGACTTCATCAGGGCTGTCAATTAAACACAACCTATGTTTATCTACACTTATGATACCAGGAAGAGAAAAAACCCCTCTGAAGATGTTCTTCTTAAAGATTGAAATCCGTATCAGAGCTCTTTTATAGAAATATATATATGACTGTATAATGCTGCTGCCATTAGGACTTTATTTCACATCACATGAATCTGCTGCACTTGTGAGTGAATTTGATTCGGACTTTTCTGATAAGCGTCTCTAATAGATCAGTGTAATTATTATAATATTAACGCTTAGTGGCGTCTCACCGTCCAGACTACAATTATCTCATACATACAACTGAGCATATCATTTAAACTCACACCTAGAGGTCGACTGATACAGGATGAACAATATATGTTGCTGATTTCTTTTGTCCGATATGTTTGTCCAAATAAAATCTCTACAAATTTAAACCTATTTTGTAATGACACTGAATTGAAATAAAAAAATTAATAAAAAATCTTGTGACATGAACAACTCATATTTCTTGTCCACTTATTACACTATTTATAACTTTTAGAATAAACTTTAAAAACTGGACCAATATAAAGTTTGTTCACAAACTTTTACTAAACTGAGTTTATTTATATGATCATCACCATTCATTACATCGCATTACCTCTGTCTTTGTCCCGCTTTTCTTCTTCTACACTTTTTCTTCTATTTTATTTAATTTGTATTGTTTTCCAGCACAGTAATGTGATGAATGTAAATACTGTTATGTTTGCATCATTATGCTATAAAACACATATTATCCCATTAAGTTCTGAGCATGCGCAGAAAGAACCGGAGACATGACAGCGCAGCGTTTTTTACTCGTTTACTCTGCACACTGCAAACACACCCACATGCAGCACGAGAGCGCCCTCTAATGGCTATCAGATATTATAACATTAATGCAATGTTACCAATGTCACTATGACCATTATTAATTTAGGGGCTTCAGGAAAGTCTGCAAAGGAAACAAAACTATACCAACCTTTTCCGTTTGTCTGAATCATTGCACGAAACACATTAACAAATCCGAAAACACAGCGACAAGTCAGACAAACCGGAAAAGGTAGGTATCGTTTGTGAATGGAAAATTATCACCTGTCATTCACCTGTATATCTTGACTGACAGGTGTCTTGTCCAATGATCGGTAAGTTTACATTCACAAACTATACCTACATTTTCCGGTTTGTCTGACTTGTGTTTTTGGATTTGTTAATCTGTTTTGCACTTCTCACACACACACACACACACACACACACACACACACACACACACACACACACACACACACACACGTGCTCAGCTCTGCTCGGTGTCTTTCTCCTTTTTCTCCTCATCACCAGTCACTAAAACAGAGCACACTGATTAGTCCCATCAGCCACAGATCTGCTTCTCACCGCTCGTTTCCCCCCGGCTCCACCCTCCATTCACCAACCGCCGCTCGTGCACGCACCCGCTGCTCCATCCAGCAGTAGTGTTCAGGTGTTGTGAGGTGAATCCAGTGTTAACCCTGTCAGAATAACTGCTGAAAGATCATCCACTTTCTTGTGCCAATCCATGTGATTAATTATAAAGTACAGATGTTTAAGTGAATCAGGTTCTGCCCCACATTAACTGTCAGCTATATTGCTTTCAGAGCTCAAAATGAACAAAGCACTAAAGCTGCAAGAAAATACCTCAACTTCAGTTTCTGTCAAAATCCTTTTCTTTAAGGACATCAAACATCACTGACTTTACTAAAGTGGATTTTAAGAAAAAAAATACCATCATTGAATGCTCTCTGTGATGAAGAGACATTAGACATGATTGAAATTCAAAATCTTTATTTATTTAATAGTGTTTATTGTGTCTCGCTGTAGTGAAAGTGTTCAGACGCTCTGTTTCTCTTGTCGTCTTCTTCTTTTTCTATTTCTCGTTTTCTTTTGAAGGTTTTTTTGTCTCAGCTGAGCAACAATTTCCTCCCATTGCTCTCGGACCCTCATATAATGTTCTGTTTTATTCTCTGAAGTCTTCTTTTCTTCCTCACAGAGATTCTGGGTATCCTGGAGCCCCCTGTTGGTCTGAAGCTGTAAGTTGTTCCTCTCCTCTATGTCAAGTTTAGATTTCTCTCTTTCGTCCTCTTGTTTTTCTTTAAAATCCAACGTGGGCTCAAACTGAGCAACACGTTCCTCCAGTCGCTCTTTCTCTCTGATTAAATGATCTTTCTCCTGCTCTGCACTATTTTTCACTTTCTCACAGTGATTCTGAGTATCCTGGAGCTCCATGGTGGTCTGTTCCAAATTTGCCTCAGGCTGAGCAACATGTTCCTCCACTTTCGTTTGTTCTCTCGTCCAGCTCTCTCTCTCACATTCTACAGTATTCTCCAGTTCCTTATGGATTTTCAGGGAAGACTGGAGCTCCATGGTGGTCAGATGCAAAGTGGCCTCAAGCTGAGCAACACGTTCCTCCAGTCGTTTTTGTTCTCTCGTCCAGCTCTCTCTCTCACATTCTACAGTTTTCTCCAGTTCCTCATTGATTTTCAGGGAAGACTGGAGCTCCATTGTGGTCTGTTCCAAAGTGACCTCAAGCAGAGCAACATGTTCCTCCACTTTCTTTTGTTCTCTCGTCCAGCTCTCTCTCTCACAGTCTACAGTTTTCTCCAGTTCCTCATGGATTTCCAGGGAAAACTGGAGCTTCTTGGTGGTCTGATCCAAAGTGACCTCAAGCTGAGCAACATGTTCCTCCAGTTGTTTTTGTTTTCTCGTCCAGCTCTGGCTTCTCTCAGTTATATCCTGTTCCTGCTGCTTTCGCTCAGAAGCCAAAGTAGCCTCCAGCTTTTGCACCGTCTGTAGCAGAATGGCTTTCTCTTCTTTCTCTTCTGTTATCTTCTCTATCATTAGAAGAGAAAATGCATCCAAGTCTTTCTCTACTTTCTCCATGTGTTCCAGCTTCTCCTTTATTTCAGCAATCTGCTTAGTTTTCTTTGTTCTTCTGGTTTGAAAAAACTTTCTCAACCTTCTGAAGAGCTCCATGTTTATGCCTCTTTACTCACAAGCAAAAACCTCGGAAATGAGAGAAACAGAGACGCGTTCCTAATTATAGACGTTGCCTTACTGTGACGTCACAGGGAGATGCCCCGCCCTCCGTCTGTGACGTAACCCGGTCTCTCTTAACCGGACTATGCGCATGCGCACATTACAGAGGTAAAGAGCGGATAAAATATCATGTCTTCCCAGCTTTTCTGTTGTTCCTGAGAGAAGAGCGATATTACAGTCATAAATAAGATAAAAACGGCTGTAAACTGTGTATAAAGCGAGTGAATCCGAGTTGAGAACCGGAAGTTGACCGGAGTGACTCTATGAATGTTGCAGAATCATAAATGACCAGTAGGTGGCAGTGTGATGTGTATTAGAGCTCACTGTCACAGCAGGTAATTAGAAGTAGTGGAGCTCTAATGACATCATTAATAGCCAGGACAAGACACACAGCAGTTTGGGATTCTTTTATTGACTTTATTGATTAATTGATTTGGAGTATGATTGTGTTTCTGATCAAAGTAAGTTCATGTGTATGGAGTAAAAACAACCTGTACATTTCTCACTTCCAGACAGTATTATGAGATGTTCATCTGCTGGAAGTTCATGTTTAATGCTGCATGTTTTATAGGATTTATGAGCTGGAAGAAATGTCCAAACACCTCAATTCAACACTGAGTGATTTTTGTAGTTTGGTAGACTAAAATTAAATACAATAAAAAAGTTATTAACTGAAACCAATCTGAAATAAAACTTCAAAATATAAAGAATCAAAATAAAAACTATCAGTACATTTAAAATTATAACAATATATAACAAGAATAATAATATTATTAGTTAAATGCAGTGCAGTATTACAGCCGAAATATTTTAATTTTAATTAACTTTAATTACACATTTATAAATATTAGGGCTTTTACTGTGTAATAGATTAAAAACTAAACCGACACTTAAATTAAATACCACCATAAAGTCATAATTTACTGCAATGAAATTGAAAACATCAAAATACAACAAAAATAAATAAAAATGACTATTAATATGTTTAAAACTAGAATAAATCTGGTTCAGACAGTTAAATACAGTGCAGTATTACAGCCTTATTTCATGTTCATTTTATAAAAGCAGTTTGTGATTATAATAATTATATATATATATATATATATATATATATATATATATATATATATATATATATATATATATATATATATATATATATATATATATACAGTGAGGAAAATAAGTATTTGAACACCCTGCTATTTTGCAAGTTCTCCCACTTAGAAATCATGGAGGGGTCTGAAATTGTCATTGTAGGTGCATGTCCACTGTGAGAAAAATCCAGAAATCACAATATATGATTTTTAACTATTTATTTGTATGATACAGCTGCAAATAAGTATTTGAACACCTGAGAAAGTCAGTGTTAATATTTGGTACAGTAGCCTGTGTTTGCAATTACAGAGGTCAACCGTTTCCTGTAGTTTTTCACCAGGTTTGCACACACTGCAGGAGGGATTTTGGCCCACTCCTCCACACAGATCTTCTCTAGATCAGTCAGGTTTCTGGCCTGTCGCTGAGAAACACGGAGTTTGAGCTTCCTCCAAAGATTCTCTATTGGGTATAGGTCTGGAGACTGGCTAGGCCATGCCAGAACCTTGATATGCTTCTTACAGAGCCACTCCTTGGTTATCCTGGCTGTGTGCTTCAGGTCATTGTCATGTTGGAAGACCCAGCCTCGACCCATCTTCAATGCTCTAACTGAGGGAATGAGGTTGTTCCCCTAAATCTTGCAATACATGGCCCCGGTCATCCTTCCCTCAATACAGTGCAGTCACCCTGTCCCATGTGCAGAAAAACACCCCCAAAGCATGATGCTACCACCCCCATGCTTCACAGTAGGGATGGTGTTCTTGGGATGGTACTCATCATTCTTCTTCCTCCAAACACGTTTAGTGGAATTTTGACCCAAAAGTTCTATTTTGGTCTCATCTGACCACATGACTTTCTCCCATGATCCTCTGGATCATCCAAATGGTCATTGGCAAACTTAAGACGTGCCTGGACATGTGCTGGTTTAAGCAGGAGAACCTTCCGTGCCATGCAGGATTTCTAACCATGACGTCTTAGTATATTACCAACAGTAACCTTGGAAACGGTGGTCCCAGCTCTTTTTCAGGTCATTGACCAGCTCCTCCCGTGTAGTTCTGGACTGATTTCTCACCTTCCTTAGGATCATTGAGACCCCACGAGGTGAGATCTTGCATGAAGCCCCAGTCCGAGGGAGATTGACAGTCATGTTTAGCTTCTTCCATTTTCTAATGATTGCTCCAACAGTGGACCTTTTTTCACCAAGCTGCTTGGCAATTTCCCCGTAGCCCTTTCCAGCCTTGTGGAGGTGTACAATTTTGTCTCTAGTGTCTTTGGACAGCTCTTTGGTCTTGGCCATGTTAGTATTTGGATTCTTACTGATTGTATGGGGTGGACAGGTGTCTTTATGCAGCTAACGACCTCAAACAGGTGCATCTAATTTAGGATAATAAATGTAGTGGAGGTGGACATTTTAAAGGCAGACTAACAGGTCTTTGAGGGTCAGAATTCTAGCTGATAGACAGGTGTTCAAATACTTTGCAGCTGTATCATACAAATAAATAGTTTAAAAATCATACACCCTGCAGGGTGTTCAAATACTTATTTTCCTCACTGTATATACAGTAGCACTGGGGTGCTTAAGTACCTAAAGGTCTACATTTAAACATATTTTTGTATTTTAAAATGATAAATTTTATTATTATTATATGCAGATTTACACATATATTCTTTCTGTGTGGTCCGGTACCAATTGACCCACGGACCGGTGGCAGTCTGTGGCCCCGGGGTTGGGGATCACTGATATAAGGAGCACAATACAACATTATTATATGAAAGGTTAATTACTATAAAGAAAATAGAAACATACACAAGAATGTTATTAACTACTTGCACGATCCATGTGGAACAAAGTTCAAAATTCTTGTGCATATAATATTAATAAATATTGTGAATGTAAACAAACATTTAGCAGTAGTTTAAAAAAAAATGTGCAAAGATGCAAATAATGTGTTTATTTTGTGTGTGTGTGTGTGTGTGTGTGTGTGTGTGTGTGTGTGTGTGTGTGTGTGTGTGTGTGTGTGTGTGTGTGTATCAGGTCAGCCTCCGAGCATAAGCACTAAATCACTTGGAATTTACTCGGTCAATAATAAAAACTCTTTGCTATAGTTGTGAGGTGAAAAAAATCCAATGTTATTTAAACTTCTCTTTAAATAACAAGTTACAGTTCAGTGGTCAGGGTCATACAGAGGTTTTCCAAGACGGGTTCCACTCAGAACAGACCTCACAAGGGTCCATCAAAGAAGTCGAGTCCTCGTGCTGTGCGTCAGGTGCAGAAGCTGCTTCAGAAAACAGACACACGTGGAGAAGAGTGGAGGTTTGGGTGGGTTCTTTAAATGTTGGTACTATAACTGGTAAAGGGAGAGAGATAGCTGATATGATGGAGAGGAGAAAGGTAGATATGTTGTGTGTTCAGGAGATTAAGTGGAAAGGGAGTAAGACCAGGAACATTGGAGGTGTTTAAACTGTTCTATCATAGTGTGGATGGAAAGAGAAATGGTGTAGGGGTGATTCTGAAGGAAGTGTACAGTAAGAGTGTAGTGGAGGTGAAGAGAGTTTCTGATAGGGTGATGAACGTGAAGCTGGAAGTTAAAGGGATGATGATAAATGTCATCAGTGCTTATGCTCCACAGGTGGGCTGTGAGCTGGAGGAGAATTAAAAATTCTGGAGTGAGTTAGATGAAGTGGTAGATGGTGAACCTAGGAATGAAAGATTGGTGATTGGGGCAGACTTTAATGGGCATGTAGGTGAAGGGAACAAAGGTGATGAGGAGGTGATGGGCAGGTATGGCCTGAAGGAGAGGAATGTGGAAGGGCAGATGGTGGTAGATTTTGCTAAAAGGATGGAAATGGCAGTGGTGAACACGTATTTTAAGATGAAGGAGGATCATAGAGTGACATATAAGAGTGGAGGAAGGTGCACACAGGTGGATTATGTTCTATGCAGGAGATGCAACCTGAAGGAGATTAGAGACTGTAAAGTGTTGGCAGGAGACAGTGTAGCTAGACAGCATCGGATGGAGTTCTGTATGATGGTTTTGGAGGTGAATAATAAGAGGAGGAGAGTGAGGAAAGAAAAAAAGAAAAAGATGTTGGAAACTAAAGGAAGAAGACTGTAGTATGAGATTCTGGGAAGAGGTCAGACAGGCGCTCAGTGGTGAAGAGGTGCTGGATGATTGGCCAACTACTGAGGTACTTGGTGTAACATCTGGAAAGAGAAGCAAAGAAAAGAGTAACAAAGGAAAGAAATGTGGTGGTGGAATGAGGAAGTGCAGAAAAGCATACAGAGAAAGAGGTTGGAGAAACAGGATTTGGATGGACAAAGAGATGAGCAAAGTAGGCAGGAGTGCAAGAAGATAAAGCAGCAGGTGAAGAGGGATGTGGTGAAAGCCAAGGAAAAGGCATATGATGAGCTGTAGGAGAAGTTGGACACTAAGAAAGGAGAAAAGTATTTGTATCGATTGGCCAGGCAGAGAGACCGAGCTGGGAAGGATGTGCTGCAAGTTAGAGCAATAAAGGATGGAGATGGAAATGTGTTGACTAGTGTGGAGAGTGTGGTGAGAAGATGGAGGGAGTATTTTGAGCAGCTGATGAATGAAGAAAATGAGAGAGAGAAGGTTGGATGATGTGGAGATGATGAAGTGGATAGGATAAGTAAGGAGAAAGTGAAAGCAGCGATTAAGAGGATGAAGAGTGGAAAGTCGGTAGGACCAGATGACATGGAGATGTTTAGGAGAGATTTCAGTGGAGTTTTTAACAAGAATGTTTAACAGGATTTTGGAAGGTGAGAGGATGCCTGAGGAATGGAGAAGGAGTGTGCTGGTACTGATCTTTAAGAATAAGGGAGATGTGCAGACCTGCAGTAACTACAGGGGAATTAAGTTGATCAGTCACATCATGAGGTTATAGGAAAGAGTGGAAGCCAGGCTTAGAGAAGAGGTGACCATCTGTGAGCAACAGAATAGTTTCATGCTGAGGAAGAGCACCACAGATGCAATATTTGCTTTGAGAATGTTGATGGAGAAGTATAGAGAAGGTCAGAAGCAGTTGCATTGTGAGTTTGTGGATTGTAGAGGACAGAGTAGTATGGAGACGAATGATCCCCTAATGGGAGCAGCCAAAAAAAGAAGAAGAAGTAGTAGTCATGTGTAGAAATATTAGTTGTATTGTTATTACTGACACATTCAGGGGTGTAGCCATCATTTCAAAATTGAGAGGAACAGAAGAGTCAAATGTAATAATAATAATATTCATTCATTCATTCATTTTCTCCCGCTTATCCGTAATTCGGGTCGCGGGGGCAGCAGTCTAAGCAGGCCCCCGCCTTCGACTGCTGCCCAATCCTCACAGCACCGTCCCTTACGGTCCCTCCTGCAGGTGGTGAGCCCACGGGAAGGCGGCCCCACGTCACTCCGACGTCACAGACCTTGATATTTCCCTCGTAAGGGACCCCCGGAGCATAGAGGGTTAAGGGCCTTGCTCAAGGGCCCAGGAGTGGCAGCTTGGCGATACTGGGGCTTAAACCCCAGACCTTCCGATAATAATAATAATAATAATAATTATAATAATAATAATAATAATAATAATAATAATAAAATGGTATAATTGACAGGGTTTATTTTCTCTTACTCCTTTTAGACTGGGCCTTAAAAACGTGAACACAGGAATTTACACTGTTAAATGTAAATGTCCCCCAAATCCCCCAGGTATTCTACACCAGATCAAATGACCCCTGACCCACACAATAATGCAGTGCTGCACACTAAGTTACCCTTCATCTGATAAAACTTAAACTAGACATGGATTATAATGAAGTTAGCTCACCCTGTTTAGCAAGTCTAATTTCACAATCTCTTTTTTCCAGTTTATACACACACACATATATACTTAGTAAACGATAACACAAGTGAACACGACATGCAGTTTTTAAATGAAGGTTTTTATTATTGAGGGGAAACAAAATCCAAAACTACATGGCTTTGTGTGAAAAAGTGATTGCCCCCTAAACCTTATAATTGGTTGGGCCGCCCTTAGCAGCAACAACTGCAATCAGGTGTTTGTGATAACTTGCGATGAGTCTGTTACAGCACTGAGGAGAAATTTTGCTCCACTCATCTATGCAGAATTGTTGTAATTCAGACACATCGGAGGGTTTTTGAGCACGAACCGCCTTTTTAAGGTCATGTCACAGCATCTCAATAGAATTCAGGTCAGGACTTTGACTAGGCCACTCCAAAGTCTTCATTTTGTTCATTTGTGTTTTTCTTTAGCTATTCAGAGGTGGACTTGCTGGTGTGTTTTGGATCGTTGTCCTGCTGCAGAACCCAAGTTCACTTCAGCTTGAGATCACAAACAGATTTTCCTTCAGGATTTTTAAGTAAACAGCAGAATTCATGGTTCCATTTATCACAGCAAGTCTTCCAGGTCCTGAAGCAGCAAAACAGCTCCAGACCATCACACTACCACAACCATATTTCACTGTTGGTATGATGTTCTTTTTCTCCACTGTTCCATGTTTTTGCCATGTGTGAATAATTTCTCTTTCTGTGGTTCACTGGAGTCCCAAAGCTTTAGAAATGGCTTTATAACCTTTTCCAGACTGATAGATCTCAATAACTTACTTTCTCATTTGTTTCTGAACTTTGGATCTCAGCATGATGTCTAGCTTTTGAGGATCTTTTGGTCGACTTCACTTTGTCAGGCAGGTCCTATTTAAGAGATTTTTTGATTGTGAACAGGTGTGGCAGTAATCAGGCCTGTGTGTGGTGAGAGAAATTGAACTCAGGTGTGATAAAGTTTGCACAGTTTTAACAGAGGGGCAAAGACTTTGTCACACAGAGCCATGTAGATTTAGATTTTGTTTCCATTCAATAATAAAAACCTTCATTTAAAATCTGCATGTCGTGTTCACTTGTGTTATCTTTTACTAATATTTAAATTAATTTGACGATCTAAAACATTAAAGTGTGACAAACATGCAAATAAATATACACAGTGGTGTGAAAAAGTGTTTGCCCCCTTCCTGATTTCATACTACTACAAAAGTATTTACTTTCTTTGTCTTCCCCATTTAGTTGAATCTTCTGAGGAGAAGTGGGTTCCACACACCAGCCATCAACCAGAAAAGAGGTACAAGCAGTCTCCAAACTCAGCACCTGTTTCAGCTCTACCAGTAAGAGTGAGAGACAGAAAATCCCAGTCCTCACTGGTTGTATCCCCCAACACACCTGAAGAGAGGTGGAATCAGGATTTTACACCCCAGCCAGTCTGTAGACCATCTGTCATGGCACTTGTTGATGAGAAGATGTTGGAAATGGGCTACAAACTGTACGTTGACGACTTCTACACAAGTCCAGCACTGTTTAGAGATCTCCTAAAAAAATAACATCTGAGCATGTGGGAAAATCCAGTCCACAAACCATCACCAACAAGCTTCTGAAAAAAGCTCCTCGAGGCCTCATCACTGGCTGAGAGAAGAGGATGTGCTGTTTGTAGAATGGAAGGATAAAAGGAAGGTCCAGATGTGCTCCATCATTCACAGAGGCACTGAAGAAAGCATTGTGCTACTTTTATTTTCATTACTTTTTTCTTCTACTGTTTTTCTAATATTCAAATACCAGTCTTATGCTTATTGTGTGAATGTTATTATTCCCAGTACATTTGGTTATCAGGCTGCTTTTCCTCAAACAGACGAAGGGAGAAAAGGACTACACACAGTCTCAGAATAATGTTTATAGGAATATCGTTTTTATTGTATTTTCTTCAAAGTTGAAATATAAACTCATTACACATGTGACTTTTAACCCGTCACTATTCTGGATTGCTTCAGGACCGAATTCATGTATTTATATATTTTTAAAAAAATATATGTTTTATGACGTACACATTTTTTTCTAAGGAACTTCAGCATCTTTGGATGATGTAAAGCCCAAAGTGTGTTCTTTCAAAAGAGATGTAAATTGTGTATGTAGCACACTGTTGTCAGGAACTTTTACCATTGAAAGTCAGGAAGGTCAATTTCAGCTGTGAGGCCCAAAAGTGGGGCTGAAACCGAACAGGGTTCAAGAAACCGGGTTTATTTTCATATAAGTAACAGTATTTAGTTCAGTAAACTTAAGTTAATTTAAGGAGAATTCAGTGCTGTTTAGTTCAGTAAAGTCTTCATTTAATCCAAAACTATTCGATTCATTAAGTTCAATTATCCTCAAATTTATATTTTTACATTCAATAAAAACAAATCATCCAGTTTTCATTGATGTTTATTTAGTGAATAATGCATTTAATAAACAATTGGTTTCACTCAGAATAACATTTTATTTTTTATAAGTAAAAATGTGTTTTTTATAAAACTCATCTGAAGCATATAGATAAAAATGCACCAGTTGGTTAAAAGAAAACATTTAAAAGTAAAACATTTCTTCCAGCTCATAAATCCTATAAAACATGCAGCATTAAACATGAACTTCCAGCAGATGAACATCTCATAATACTGTCTGGAAGTGAGAAATGTACAGGTTGTTTTTACTCCATACACATGAACTTACTTTGATCAGAAACACAATCATACTCCAAATCAATTAATCAATAAAGTCAATAAAAGAATCCCAAACTGCTGTGTGTCTTGTCCTCGCTATTAATGACGTCATTAGAGCTCCACTACTTCTAATTACCTGCTGTGACAGTGAGCTCTAATACACATCACACTGCCACCTACTGGTCATTTATGATTCTGCAACATTCATAGAGTCACTCCGGTCAACTTCCGGTTCTCAACTCGGATTCACTCGCTTTATACACAGTTTACAGCCGTTTTTATCTTATTTATGACTGTAATATCGCTCTTCTCTCAGGAACAACAGAAAAGCTGTGAAGACATGATATTTTATCAGCTCTTTACCTCTGTAATGTGCGCATGCGCATAGTGTCAGGTTAAGAGAGACCGGGTTACGTCACAGACGGAGGGTGGGGGCATCTCCCTGTGACGTCACAGTAAGGCAACGTCTATAATTGGGAACGCGTCTCTGTTTCTCTCATTTCCGAGGTTTTTGCTTGTGAGTAAAGAGGCATAAACATGGAGCTCTTCAGAAGGTTGAGAAAGTTTTTTCAAACCAGAAGAACAAAGAAAACTAAGCAGATTGCTGAAATGAAGGAGAAGCTGGAACACATGGAGAAAGTAGAGAAAGACTTGGATGCATTTTCTCTTCTAATGATAGAGAAGATAACAGAAGAGAAAGAAGAGAAAGCCGTTCTGCTTCAGACGGTGCAAAAGCTGGAGGGTACTTTGGCTTCTGAGCGAAAGCAGCAGGAACAGGACATAACTGAGAGAAGCCAGAGCTGGACGAGAGAACAAAAACAACTGGAGGAACGTGTTGCTCAGCTTGAATTTATTTTGGATCAGACCACCATGGAGCTCCAGTCTTCCCGGAAAATCCATGAGGAACTGGAGAAAACAGTAGAATGTGAGAGAGAGAGCTGGACGAGAGAACAAACGAAAGTGGAGGAACATGTTGCTCAGCTTGAGGTCACTTTGGAACAGACCTCCATGGAGCTCCAGGATGCTCAGAATCACTGTGAGAAAGTAAAAAATAGTGCAGAGCAGGAGAGAGATCATTTGATCAGAGACAAAGAGCGACTGGAGGAACGTGTTGCTCAGTTTGAGCCCACGTTGGATTTTAAAGAAAAACAAGAGGACGAAAGAGAGAAAACTAAACTTGACATAGAGGAGAGGAACAACTTACAGCTTCAGACCAACAGGGGGCTCCAGGATACCCAGAATCTCTGTGAGGAAGAAAAGAAGACTTCAGAGAATAAAACAGAACATTATATGAAGGTCCGAGAGCGATGGGAGGAAATTGTTGCTCAGCTGAGACAAAAAAACCTTCAAAAGAAAACGAGAAATAGAAAAAGAAGAAGAAGACAAGAGAAACAGAGAGTCTGAACACTTTTACTACAGCGAGACACAATAAACACTATTAAATAAATAAAGATTTTGAATTTCAATCATGTCTAATGTCTCTTCATCACAGAGAGCATTCAATGATGGTATTTTTTTTCTTGAAATCCACTTTAGTAAAGTCAGTGATGTTTGATGTACTTAAAGAAAAGGAATTTGACAGAAACTGAAGTTGAGGTATTTTCTTGCAGCTTTAGTGCTTTGTTCATTTTGAGCTCTGAAAGCAATATAGCTGACAGTTAATGTGGGGCAGAACCTGATTCACTTTAACATCTGTACTTTATAATTAATCGCATGGATTGGCACAAGAAAGTGGATGATCTTTCAGCAGTTATTCTGACAGGGTTAACACTGGATTCACCTCACAACACCTGAACACTACTGCTGGATGGAGCAGCGGGTGCGTGCACGAGCGGCGGTTGGTGAATGGAGGGTGGAGCCGGGGGGAAACGAGCGGTGAGAAGCAGATCTGTGGCTGATGGGACTAATCAGTGTGCTCTGTTTTAGTGACTGGTGACGAGGAGAAAAAGAAGAAAGACACCGAGCAGAGCTGAGCACGTGTGTGTGTGTGTGTGTGTGTGTGTGTGAGAAGTGCAAAACAGATTAACAAATCCGAAAAGAAAATAACAAATCACAAGTCAGACAAACCGGAAAATGTAGGTATAGTTTGTGAATGAAAACTTACCGATCATTGGACAAGACACCTGTCAGTCAAGATATACAGGTGAATGACAGGTGTCTTCTCCAATGATTGATAATTTTCCATTCACAAACGATACCTACCTTTTCTGGTTTGTCTGACTTGTCGCTGTGTTTTCGGATTTTTTTTAATGTGTTTCGTGCAACGATTCAGACAAACCGGAAAAGGTAGGTATAGTTTTGTTTCCTTTGCAGACTTTCCTGAAGCCCCTAAATTAATAATGGTCATAGTGACATTGGTAACATTGCATTAATGTTATAATATCTGATAGCCATTAGAGGGCGCTCTCGTGCTGCATGTGGGTGTGTTTGCAGTGTGCAGAGTAAACGAGTAAAAAACGCTGTGCAGTCATGTCTCCGGTTCTTTCTGCGCATGCTCAGAACTTGACGTTATAATATGTGTTTTATATCATAATGATGCAAACAACATTATTTACATTCATCACATTACTGTGCTGGAAAACAATACAAATTAAATAAAAAAGAAGAAAAAGTGTAGAAGAAGAAAAGCGGGACAAAGACAGAGGTAATGCGATGTAATGAATGGTGATGATCATATAAATAAACTCAGTTTAGTAAAAGTTTGTGAACAAACTTTATATTGGTCCAGTTTTTAAAGTTTATTCTAAAAGTTATAAATAGTGTAATAAGTGGACAAGAAATATGAGTTGTTCATGTCACACAGATTTTTTATTTATTTTTTTATTTCAATTCAGTGTCATTACAAAATAGGTTTAAATTTGTAGAGATTTTATTTGGACAAACATATCGGACAAAAGAAATCAGCAACATATATTGTTCATCCTGTATCAGTCGACCTCTAGGTGTGAGTTTAAATGATATGCTCAGTTGTATGTATGAGATAATTGTAGTCTGGACGGTGAGACGCCACTAAGCGTTAATATTATAATAATTACACTGATCTATTAGAGACGCTTATCAGAAAAGTCCGAATCAAATCCACTCACAAGTGCAGCAGATTCATGTGATGTGAAATAAAGTCCTAATGGCAGCAGCATTATACAGTCATATATATATTTCTATAAAAGAGCTCTGATACGGATTTCAGTCTTTAAGAAGAACATCTTCAGAGGGGTTTTTTCTCTTCCTGGTATCATAAGTGTAGATAAACATAGGTTGTGTTTAATTGACAGCCCTGATGAAGTCTGATGACCTGAAGAGGGTGGAGCTGAGACTTCAGACAGCAGACGGACTTCTGAGGAGGAACATCAGCATCACACGAGAGGTTAGAGGTCACCCAACCTGTAATTAATCCTGGAGGAATTAAGTGTGATTAGAGAGATAGTGATTTAAATGTGTTAATGCAGCTGTGTGTGTGTGTGTGTGTGTGTGTGTGTGTGTGTCAGGTGAGTGTACAGTTCAGTGAAGTGCTGATACACCTTCAGGACAGACTTCTGTCTTCAGAAGTCACACTCCTCACTGTCTCACACACAGACACACACACACACACACACACAAAAAAAAAAAAAAATATATATATATATATATATGTATATATACAGTATTGGGAGGTTACGCATTACTTTTGACAGTAACTAATACTGTAACACATTACTTTTAAAAATAAAGTAACTTTGTTACCGTATGGTAACTTTTATTAAATGAATGAATTTGGGCTGAAGTGTAGACTACAGTCTAACCTGTTTACAGCAGAGACGCATTGTAGGATTGGTGGATGAACCACTGTAAACACGAAGTAGATGCACTGTGGGCGTGTCTCCGTTTATTCAGGTCTGTGCGGCAGTAATGGCGAGTCGAGGCGAGAGCAAGACGAGTTTCTCAAAGTGGAAATATGCATTTATTTCACTTTAGTTGAGCATAAAGACAAAAACGTTTTAGTCTAATGTAAGCTGTGTCTTTCTGGTTTGAAGGTCGTATCTACTGCGATAAACAGCAACTCCAATCTGTTGAAGCTCCTCCAGAAACTCCATGCCTGAGGAGCTAGAAGCTAGAAGCTAACCCGGTGTTCTGTTCTACATTGTTGATAGTTTTCATACTTCAGCTGTGAAAGGAACATGTTTAAGAGCTCAACACAACAGCTTTTATGATGCAGAAGCCACTTTAGTTTTTGATTGTGAATATATTATTCAGCTTGTTTTGTTATTTATTTTAGAAATCCTTGTGATATATTCAGTTTGTGCTGCTCTGACTTTAATAAAATAGTGTTTAAAAATGACTGTGTGTTTAAGTCAGTTTTGTGTTTGTAGACCATAACACATAAAAGGGCATTAATGGGAACATTAAAGAAGGTTCTTTTAAAAAGTAACTAAAAAGTTACTTTTAACAGTAACGCATTACTTTTTGGTGTAAACAATCAACAAAGTTATTGAGTTACTTTTTGAATGAATTAACTAGTAACTGTAACTAGTCACTATTTCTTAGTAACCAGCACAACACTGGGCACGAGTTTGTCCATCTTTTATTCTCCAGGTGTTCAACTGTAGTCCACGGCACGTATATTTTCTGGAATTAGACTTTAAGAAAACTCAGGTAAAATTTACTACATGACCAACCACATGAACCACAATCGACTTGTGCATATTTTCCTGTATTTTATTGTCTATTATGGTGTTGTTCTGGTTGTTGTTCTGATCTTTGGTGATCATGATGTACTAATATACTGCAGCACTTCATGTGTTACTGTCTTTTACAATGAACTGCATTAACATACAGAACAGATCATTAGAAAGAACTTTTTTGTGTATGATATTGTGTATTAATGTATTTTTGCACATGGTAATTGTACATTGCATCACTTTTCAAGCTACTATCTCTTATTATATGTTACATTAACGACATAAACAACAACAGATTCATGTATCTTAAAAACTAAATTCTCATACGTACATTACATTTACATTAATGTGTTTTTTCGTGAGCTCATCAGTGCAGTAGAGGACGACGAGTGGACGCCTCGACTGCGGCGGTAGAGGACGATGAGTGGACGTCTCGACTGCGGCGGTAGAGGACGATGAGTGGACGTCTTGACTGCGGCGGTAGAGGACGATGAGTGGACGTCTCGTCTGCGGCGGTAGAGGACGATGAGTGGACGTCTCGTCTGCGGCGGTAGAGGAACGATGAGTGGACGTCTCTTCTGCGGCGGTAGAGGAACGATGAGTGGACGTCTCGTCTGCGGCGGTAGAGGAACGATGAGTGGACGTCTCGTCTCGTTATTTCCACTTCAGCGACCTTCCGCTCGTCTCTCTGCTTGGTGTCCCTCTTTTTTTTATGGTGTCACCAGACTGAAACAGAGCACTGATTAGTCTCATCAGCTGCAGGTGTTTCTTACCGCTCGTGCCGTCCGGCTCCGCCTCCACTCGCGCACCGCTGCTACAGTTTACATCCCTAATCATATAGAACAATATCTGCTTTATCTATTCCCATTTCTCATCCAGTGATCAAATAGTGGAAGCACTGAGATCATTGTAAAAGACTTTGGTTTTTGCTCAAGTGTGTTAAAGTTATATTTATAGATCTTCATATCACTTCACTTCTGCCCTCAGACTCTCACTAGTGTACAGAGATGATTGGGGATTAAACATATTAATGTGTGAATGTTAGATTTTCAATGTTTCTTCTTATTTAAATCTGTAAAATATACCAAGACTAAAAGGTAAATAAAACCTGTGTTCCACACTCTTTATTGTTCTTTTACCAGGTCGTAAGTGTTCCACCTGCTGCAAGTGTTCCACCTGCTTTACTCCACTCCTACTGCTGTAGCGCCCCCTACCTCCAGCCCCACCATTATACAGCCCTTTATATATGTCATTATCATCATTATTAGGTTTAAGTTCATAATATACAATATGTGTCTTTACAGCCTGGTAGTCAAAGTCCATCTCCTTCAGCCAGTCCTTCATCTGCATCCGGTCCTTCATCTGCATCCGGTCCTTCATCTGCATCCGGTCCTTTATCTGCATCCGGTCCTTCATCTGCATCCGGTCCTTCATCTGCATCCGGTCCTGCTTTTTAGACTGTTTTGTGCTTTTTGTTAACTTTATTTCTGTACTGAGAAATGTAGAAATGTAAGATCTTTTAAACCTGTATGTTTTACAATCTTTCAACATTTCAGAGTAGAAACTGATTGTAGTTCACTCATACTGATGTTTTTCTGTTTAAGACTGTAGGTTTGGTTTGGTGTTTATTCTCTTGTTTATAACTGACAGTTTGTTTGTTTGTTTGTTGTTTTTTTTTAGATAAAAATGAATTCGAGTATTTCAGCACTGTATGTTGGTGATCTGCACCATGAAGTGACAGAAAACATGCTGATGGAGAAATTCAGCTCTGTGGGCCACGTTCACTCCATCCGGATCTGCAGGAACTGGAACACCGGCGTTTCACTCAGTTACGCCTACGTCAACTTTTACCAGCGAGCCGATGGTGATTAAATCCTCATTAAACCCCGATACACTATTTCTGCATCCATACCAGTTTATTGTCTACTTAATACTCCAGGAGTAATTTCTGTATTATTTTACTACTTTATTATGTGAATATGGTCAGGTTTTGTGCCTTAAATAAAATTTGAGAGTGTTTTCTCCTCACCCATCTTTCCCCAGTCTTTTTTACTGAAATGAATGACCTGTAATGAATTTTGTTTCCTCAGCTGAGCGAGCGTTGGCAACACTTAATTGTGAGCTCCTTATGGGGAACCCTATGAGAGTCATGTGGTCTCAGAGGGATTCCACCATGAGGAAAAGCATCGGGAACCTGTTCATCAAGAACTTGGACCTGGAGAAGATTGACAGCATGGCCCTTTTTGACCTGTTCTCAGTCTTTGGGAAGATTCTGTCATGCAGGGTTTGTGCTTTAAACTGTTTGGATCTGAATAACATCTGTATAGCATGATTAGCATGTTTTCTACTAAAGTCCTGTATTAGATCTGTTTGATATGAATTGTGTGTTGACATGACGTGTCTCTCCTGAAGGTTGTCCGTTACAAGACGGGGACAAAAGGATATGGATACGTCCAATTTGAGTCTCCAGAGGTGGCGAATTTGGCAAAAGAGAAACTCAATGGCAAACTTCTTAACGGCCATAAAGTGTAAGCTATTAATATAAAGTGTGGGTTTGGTCATATGAGGGGATTTCAGTCAGCATCAGGGGGTAATTTTTCTGGTGTCGGCATAAAGACTAACAGCAGTGTTTAAGAGCAGTGTCTTTGTTGTGTTACAGCTCCATCCAACACTTTAAGTCTCGTAAGGAGCGCGAGACTGAGAGGAACCACCACACCCAGGTCTTCATTAACAAGCAGAAGACCTTACTGAGACCAGAACACCAGGATAACCCTGTCCATCATAACGTGCAGAGGATGAAGAATGTGCAGGTGAAGACTGTACCCTAAACATCTACCACCCCATGCTGTCCCCATTAAAATGATTTGATGCTGAAGTTTAATATTGCAGTTAAATGGGTTACTGGCTGAAAAGGTTAAAGATCCTCCTCTAGCTGGTTCCCTCAAGAGCCTCCTGCTAGCAGTGATGATGATCTGATAAAACAAAATGGAATGAAGTGTTTACAGCTGTGTGTGTCTTTGTGTTACAGACTCAGAATATGACTCCCTTCACACCAAGCCAGAAGGGAGAGCGAAATAAAGAGAATGCCCCAGCAGTAAACACAGTTTCTGCTGTAGAAGAGCGCACAACTGTGGATGAGAAACCAGCTCTACCTCAAGTTCCAGCTGTAAAACAGAGTCCAGCTCCATCTCATGTTCCAGCTGTAGAACAGAGTCCAGCTCCACCTCATGTTTCAGCTGTAGAACAGAGTCCAACTCCACCTCATGTTCCAGCTGTAGAACGGAGTCCAGCTCCACCTCATGTTCCAGCTGTAGAACAGAGTCCAGCTCCACCTCATGTTCCAGCTGTAGAACAGAATCCAGCTCCATCTCAGGTTCCACCTGTAGAACAGAGTCCAGCTTCATCTCATGTTCCAGATGTGCAGGATGTATCCATGGCTGCAGCACCTCAGAAGCGCTTAACCATTTACATGTTGGAGTCTGCAGATTTTGAAATGCAGATCCAGATGGCACGTAAGTGTTACACTCACATACACACACACACACACACACACACACACACACACACACACACACACACACACACACACACACACACACACACACACACACAAGCAGTTTCAGTAACTCTCTCTCTCTCTCTCTCTCTCTCTCTCTCTCCCTCTCTCTCTCTCTCTCCCTCTCTCTCTCTCTCTCTCTCTCTCTCTCTCTCTCTCTCTCTCTCTCGCTCTGCAGATGATCACCTGTTGCCTCTGGTAGAGAAAATACACCCGGCTGAAGCGAATAAAATTTCATGGATGCTGATTGGGAGTGAAAACAACTTTGAAATCATGAAGATGATTTCTGATCCTGATCTTCTGCAAACAAAAGTGAGCAAACACACACACACACACACACACACACACACACACACACACACACACACACACACACACACACACACACACACACACTAATATTATATTTAGGAATGATTTGTAATAAGTGGTTGTAGTAATGAGTGTATTATTATGTTAAATAATATTATATTAATATGATGATTAACTTTTGGTCATGTGGTAACAAAACCCCACCCACCAATTCCTCATTTACATCTATTCATAATCACACACATCACTCCTCTATTCACTCTTTATATGCACGTGACACACGTGTGATAGAAGTGTATAAGTGTGTGTTTGTGTGCAGGTGGATGAAATGAACATGATCCTAAAAACAGGAAAAGCAGGAGTCAAGTCGGTGAGTATCCTCACACACACACACACACACACACACACACACACACACACACACACACACACACACACACACACACACACACACACACACACACACACACATTATATATATATATATCCAGTGAGGAAAATAAGTATTTGAACACCCTGCTATTTTGCAAGTTCTCCCACTTAGAAATCATGGGGGGAAAATCACAATATATGATTTTTAAACTATTTATTTGTATGATACAGCTGCAAATAAGTATTTGAACACCTGTCTATCAGCTAGAATTCTGACCCTTAAAGACCTGTTAGTCTGCCTTTAAAATGTCCACCTCCACTACATTTATTATCCTAAATTAGATGCACCTGTTTGAGGTCGTTAGCTGCATAAAGACACCTGTCTTAGTCTATTACTGTTGGTAATACACTAAGACGTCATGGTTTGAAATCCTGCATGGCACGGAAGGTTCTCCTGCTTAAACCAGCACATGTCCAGGCACGTCTTAAGTTTGCCAATGACCATTTGGATGATCCAGAGGAGTCATGGGAAAAAGTCATGTGGTCAGATGAGACCAAAATAGAACTTTTGGGTCATAATTCCACTAAACGTGTTTGGAGGAAGAAGAATGATGAGTACCATCCCAAGAACACCATCCCTACTGTGAAGCATGGGGGTGGTAGCATCATGCTTTGGGGGTGTTTTTCTGCACATGGGACAGGACGACTGCACTGTATTAAGGAGAGGATGACCGGGGCCATGTATTGCAAGATTTTGGGGAACAACCTCCTTCCCTCAGTTAGAGCATTGAAGATGGGTCGAGGCTTGGTCTTCCAACATGACAATGACCCGAAGCACACAGCCAGGATAACCAAGGAGTGGCTCTGTAAGAAGCATATCAAGGTTCTGGCGTGGCCTAGCCAGTCTCCAGACCTATACCCAATAGAGAATCTTTGGAGAGAGCTCAAACTCCGTGTTTCTCAGCGACAGGCCAGAAACCTGACTGATCTAGAGAAGATCTGTGTGGAGGAGTGGGCCAAAATCCCTCCTGCAGTGTGTGCAAACCTGGTGAAAAACTACAGGAAACGTTTGACTTCTGTAATTGCAAACAAAGGCTACTGTACCAAATATTAACATTGACTTTCTCAGGGGTTCAAATACTTATTTGCAGCTGTATCATACAAATAAATAGTAAAAAAATCATATATTGTGATTTCTGGATTTATTTTTTTTAGATTATGTCTCTCACAGTGGACATGCACCTACGATGACAATTTCAGACCCCTCCATGATTTCTAAGTGGGAGAACTTGCAAAATAGCAGCGTGTTCAAATACTTATTTTCCTCACTGTATATACATGATGTGTAGACTAAACCTCCTCTGCATTTTTCTTTCAGGAAACAAAGATGCTCTTTGGCACAAAGAAAAAGAGGAAGAACAAGAAGATATATTTATAATAATAATAATAATAATAATAATAATAATAATAATAATAATAATTTTTTTAAAAATGATATTTATATTGCATGTTATTATATTTTTTTATGTTTATATACTTATAATATATTATTTATGATAATAAATAAAGACAATCCACAATGTAAATGTTTTCGAGTGTTTTGAATCGTGATTATTATACATTTTATAAGAACTTTAAGAGGAACTTGTCAAGTGATTGTGATACACACGCATGAAAGAAGAACATTTTAATAAATATTTTCCTGAAACCAGCAACAAATCAACATCACACTTTTAAACCTTCATTCATACATATTTATAAAATCAAAGCTTTTAATGTATCAATATTTTTAAAACTACAAAAGCTCTTTTTTAGCCAGTGACATACAGTGCAGTATTATAGCCTGATGATTTTCATTTCTTTCATAGAGATTTTATACAAATAGTTTGTAATTCTTCTTTCTAATTTTATTCTGCATGTGTGGGTGTTTCCTCTATTTGTGCACCAGCTCTCATAACAGTTCCTACTGCTGTAACTGTATAATAAAGGCATTTAAAACACTATAAATCTATAAAAAGTGTCTACGTCCAGCTGGTTCAGCATCTCCATCATGAATTCCACTGATGCTTCATCTGCTTTAGAGTCACGTGAGCTCCATCCACCAACACTACAGGGATGTGGAGCTCACTGCCACGTACCGTTTCATTTCACTAATTCTCCAGGGCAGACCCCCGAGTAGATGTCAGAGGGGTAGAATCAAATCTGCCCTTCCCAAGTGATGTTATTGGAGTAAACATGAATAAACCTCTACCTTTTCCCAAATCATCCCCTTAATCCTTTTTTGAAGGAAAGAATAGTATGTAGAAATAAAATCCACCCTCCTATAAAATCTACAGCTTTAAACCCAACTTGTAATCTCACTGAACTGAAGCATTGATTCACTTAAATCATAGTACATTTGTATCATTTGTAATGTATTATTAGTGCAGTTGCAGCTAAATGTAGAGCTGCTACTAGATGAAAAGGATTAGAGGTGATGTGGGGCTTTTGTGTGTGTTTTCAGAAGAATCCAGACTCTGGTGAGGACTATGAGGTCTGTGCTGATGATCACTAAATTGACTGAAGATCACGTTCACGTTCTTAGTGGTTTTTGATGAGGAACATAATCAGGATCCCCACTCTGTTCAGATTGAGTTTATAATTGTTTACATCATTTAACAAACATTTAAAATATATATATAAATAATAAGGATAATAATAATGAAGATGATAATGGGTTCAGCAGGTTCACAGAATAATTCATGAGTCACTGTTCTATGTACAATAAAACATTTTATTTTTAATGACTGAAAATGCTACAACAATGTCAAACGATAAATTATAATTGATGCAAACACACAAAGGTACAAATACAAATACAAAACAATAGATACAAATAGCAGTAAATCCACAAAAGTAAAATCATAACACAACTATATAATATTAGCACAAATATTTATACACAGTAAAAATGATATCAAGTCTCTGAGTGGCTTAAAATACCAGAAATAAATAATTAGAGGAGCAGAACTGGAATAAACAGCAGGTGTGACTGCAGATGAAGGACTGGATGCAGATGAAGGACCGGATGCAGATGAAGGACCGGATGCAGATGAAGGACCGGATGCAGATGAAGGACTGGATGCAGATGAAGGACTGGATGCAGATGAATCACTGGCTAAAGGAGATGGACTTTGACTACCAGGCTGTAAAGACACATATTGTATATTATTAACTTAAGAATAATAATGATGATGATAATGACATATGAAGGTCTTTTTCAATGACATGAATCTGCATTGGTACATTTACATTAGGTTTGGCTGCTGAATTGTTGCTAAAGGATCCAGCAAACTATGACTTTGTAAACTGTGTGCTGAAAATGTAAAGATCTGATTTCCCTTTTGAAGAAAACACAAAATCTTCCATCCAATAAAAGACAATATGACTAAAAAATATAAAAATAATGAATGAGCAGTGATAATGTAAGTGCAGGCTGTATAATGGTGGGGGTGGAGGTAGGGGGCGCTACAGCAGTAGGAGTGGAGTAAAGCAGGTGGAAAACTTGCAGCAGGTGGAACACTTACAACCTGGTAAAAGAACAATAAAGAGTGTGGAACACAGGTTTTATTTACCTTTTAGTCCTGGTATTTTTTACAGATCTAAATAAGAAGAAACATCGCAAAATCTAACATTCACACATTAATATGTTTAATCCACAATCATCTCTGTACACTAGTGAGAGTCTGAGGGCAGAAGTGAAGTGATATGAAGATCATGAGCTCTTCTACAGCTTACTGGTAAGTGTGCCATTACTGCCACCTAGCGGATAATTAACAAATAAACTCTCAAATACAGGTAGATTCACACCTGTATTGTATTGTATTGTATTGTATTGTATTGTATTGTATAGTATGTTGTATCCTCAAAGAAACACTTAAACAAATAGAAGACAGTAAAAGAAAAAGGGGGAAAAGAAAATTACTGTAAACTGGTTTTCATAGAACATGTAGGAATTTGAAGCAGAAGGCAGAACAAGAAAAACACAGGTAGGAACCGAACCTCAGACCCCACTGTAATGTAGAACACAGACACACTGTATGACATTAAATCAGTTCACATTTATTAACAACATCCCGACTTCCCAAGCCATGGCATAATCACACCAGACTCTTTCTCCAAATAATTATAGAGGATCCTCACATACACAAAGCTTCTGTGTCTAAACTGCAATTTCTTGGGGCATCTGATATCAGAACAATGTAAAACTTAAAAGAAAAAAAAGGCAGGCAAAATATCCCTGTGCCCAAGACCAAGGAACAGCTCATGTATTTCCTAGGAATGTGGTTGCAGGAATTTTCAAGACTGGAAACTTCCCATATGAATTATCAGGAATATTTCGGTATTAACAGGAATGAATGGAAATACAGTTGGAATTTACAAAATTGCAAGTTATCCTATAACAGGGAACTTAAATGTAGTTAAAAAATAACTTGCTTGATAATCAACCAGATTGAATGCAGTTTCAGTTGAATTTCTACCTGCACATTCATCAATCACATGCACACAGCACACTTACTGCAGGCCTCCTGAGACCGTACCCCTACATGCACTGTGTTTTCTTCATGTAAACAATGAGTCACGCCTCAAAAAAGGGTAAAAACCACTGCCTTATGGGTAATAAAAGACCAATAATCAGGATCTCAGGTCTACATTCCTTACTATTGAAGTAAACAGGACCAATACAGAACAGTTCATCAGACAAGAAGTCACTTATAGTTACTCAAGTACAGTAACAAAGTACATTTACTCAAACACTTTACATCACACACACACACACACACACACACACACACACACACACACACACACACACACACACACACACACACACACACACACACACACACGTGCTCAGCTCTGCTCGGTGTCTTTCTCCTTTTTCTCCTCATCACCAGTCACTAAAACAGAGCACACTGATTAGTCCCATCAGCCACAGATCTGCTTCCCACCGCTCGTTTCCCCCCGGCTCCACCCTCCATTCACCAACCGCCGCTCGTGCACGCACCCGCTGCTCCATCCAGCAGTAGTGTTCAGGTGTTGTGAGGTGAATCCAGTGTTAACCCTGTCAGAATGACTGCTGAAAGATCATCCACTTTCTTGTGCCAATCCATGTGATTAATTATAAAGTACAGATGTTTAAGTGAATCAGGTTCTGCCCCACATTAACTGTCAGCTATATTGCTTTCAGAGCTCAAAATGAACAAAGAACTAAAGCTGCAAGAAAATACCTCAACTTCAGTTTCTGTCAAATTCCTTTTCTTTAAGGACATCAAACATCACTGAATTTACTAAAGTGGATTTCAAGAAAAAAAATACCATTATTTAATGCTCTCTGTGATGAAGAGACATTAGACATGATTAAAATTCAAAATCTTTATTTATTTAAATAAAATAAAAAAATGAAGATGGTGAAACAACATGCACACTAAAGTACATGAAACGTTCGTATTTCACCATCTTCCTCTTTTCCTGAATCATTTTCCATTTCTTCAAGTTGCTTCAACAGATCCTCGAAGCTGTCAACATCAAAGGCTGGTACAGAATCCAGGATCTCAGTGCTGTTGTGGGGGTCTTCAGTATGATTCAGGGCTCCAGACTGGTTAAAAAAGCCTTATTCCTCATTTAACATGGAGAAGATGTCGTTGTTGATCAAAGTGATTTCCTCCTCGTCCTCGAGCTGAACCTCACTGCTTGTACACTCAGAACCATAGCAGGTGCTGTAAACAGAAGTGCACAATTTTAGCTGCATATTAAAGTAAATGAGTGGCGATTATGGCGATTATTTAAGATGCAGAGTAAAACTTCATTTGCATGTCATTCTTCTGAAACTGTTCCAATGCAGTTTACTAACTCACTTGGTCTGGCAGAAAGTCGACTCAGAAACAGAAGGGAAAAGAGGAGGATCAAAGCAGAAGTCTTTAGGAGACAGCAGTTCTTGGTGGCTAAGGCCGGGGAACTGATCACTAACTTCAGGCATGAGGTCATGGACTGGTACTTCTTCTGGCATGTTTATGACTATGTGGTGGTTTGGTTGATGATCAGGTCTCCTCTGTGAGTCACTACTCTGCACACTGCCTTTTCTCCTTCCCTTCTTTGGAAGCGGTTTATAAACCCAATCTACATGATAGAAAAGAAGAATATAAAGAGTAAGAAGCAACATAAAAACAATAAAAGTGTCAGAATTGATGTGTTTGTTTTGTTATTTTGTCATTTGTCTATAAAGAAAGTTCACCTACCAGGAAACAACTGTTCGTGTTCCTGTTTAAGCCTCCATGATTCAGTGTAGTAGGGTTTCTTCTGTTCTTCACTCAGTTTGTTCCACTGGATCCCAAGCTGCATGCTGATCTCTGCAGAGCTGCTATTTGGATTGGCCTTGGAAAAGATGGGCCGCTGTTTCCTCGCCCAAACCATGTAGGAATTCATTGGCCTTCTGATGTTGCCTTTTTTATCTCTGCACTTGGCAACGTTAAATTTATCTACAAAATAAAAGCTGTTACCCGTCTTATTATCTGTCATTATTTCTCCTTCTTTCTTCTGAAAGTCGCTCTTTCTGGCTGAAAAATCTTTTTTGGTGTCTTGGAAAGCGGATTGTTCAAAACATTGACGCTTATCACTAAAAACAATTAAAAACATTTCAGATGTTTGTTTGCGCTTCATTGCTGTGGTCAGTAAATGTTTGTGTTGAACAGCAGCACAACAAAGTTGTCATGACAATAAAAGCGAGTTGAGGGCGCTATCAGAGATAGCGACGTCACAAAAGAGGCGGGGCTTCAATGATTCAAATGCAGACGCGGAAGCTGAAAACGGGTGGTGTTAAGACAAGCGAAGTGGTGTGTGATTGTAAACCCTACACTAGTTCCTGTAGCGCTCCTGTGTTTAGACACAGTAGGGTATTAAAATATTTATAATTATATTATTTAATAGAAAACACGTGTTTGCAGTTTGGAATGTGATTTTGATAAAAAATTTGTGGGGTTTAATTTGAGGTGTAATTAGTTTGTACTGCATGTGGTGACCTGTTGTTGTGTTATACTTAAAGTGACCATTAGGGGGAGTAGAAGTGCATGGAAAATAGAGAATGAGAGAACACGTGATTAGCGCGTGTCAGATGTGTGTTATGAGCTATTAGAAAATATATCATTCATTTATGCTACCTGGCCTCGCTTCCTTCTGTTTCCTGACAACACTGCACTTTTAACAAGACTTTATTTAATTTCCCTTAGATTATTCATTATACTTACCTTCTCTGAACACAAACAGATGTTTTACTTAAACACATGGTAGTATTTATAGTCTCTTGTCATTCTTCAATCATAATTATCGACTTAAGATGTTTGTAAGCAAGAAATTATCATAAGGATAAAATAATCTGGTAAATTAATCACAAGGTAAATTAACTTTAATACATATTTTTTATTGAATACATTCAAGTCCAAAAATGTATTTAAAAAAGAAAAAACATTAATGAACGATGTGATTGATTTTGATCTGCTGCCAGTCTTTTTACAAGCACTTAGTGTTTTCTCAACTGGTCCACGACTACACCATAATATGTATGGGATTTTTATATTGGTATTAAAATAAGAAACTAAACTCCTATAAAATCATCTCAGCAGTAATAAAATCAAGATTTGGTGATTTCTGTAAAAAGTTTGGTGTGGAATGGACGTCTCTGTTCACCTGTGTACAGCAGCACATGGGGAGGACAACAAATAATGACAAGAAACAAAAAAGTGACAAACTTCATTTGGATTTGACTTTTTCTCCATCACCCTTATAGCTGACATGCCATCATTATACACACACAATAAATGTAACACTGATTTGAGGTGATCCATGAAAAAAAAAACACTTTCTATTAGTCAGTTCTATAAATGTTAGTTTTAAGACTAACGAGGCATAAAAACAATTCAAATGTTTACACGTGAGATTCGTAACACCACTTCCACAAATACAAAGTGCCCTAGTGAGACATTTGTCTTCCTGTGTCTGAAGAGACAAACACACAGTGAGACGCGTCTCGTAAAAGGAATCTATAATCAATATTACCTTCACCACCAGCTTGTGTGTTTAAACCTGAATAAATCCTCTATTAAACCATTAAAAACATTTTAACAAGTTATCACAATTTATATTTGAGTAAATATTTGAACACTTTGTCTTTTCCTAACACTGTTTATCAGTTCATTTCTGCTGAACTGAAGCCATTTTTCTTTCCTCTCAGTTTAACAGCAGTTACTGAAGCACACAGAGGAACAACTCAGTCATACACTACACAGATTTTTAGTGAACTATAAGTAAAATTATGTACTAATGTAACTTATGTTATCTTATTAAATATAGTTTTATTCATCTTTTAGTCAAAAAGTAGAGGTTTCTAATAAAATGAACACAAAAGCAGCGCTAGCAAACCCGGCTAGCATGAGGCTAATGATGATGTCTCCTACACCATTAGCCGAAAGGTCCATTTCTGCTCACTGCAACATTTATGGAAATATTATCACTCTTTATCATCATTCTTTATTTATTTTAGACAAATGTATCCACTTTTTCCTGCAAGTCTGTGATCTTTATGCTAATGATCAGGAGTGAACACAAAATGAGGAACATCGCTTTTCCCCTCTTCACTCCGGTACCGATGATTAATAATAATTATAATTATAATAAATGATAAATTCTGTGTTTTAAAGAGAATAAAATCCATAAAGCTCAGAAACTCACTCTTCCAGGGGTCATACAGTTCGCTTCATCCCGGCAGAGGGTCTTCATCCTCCACCTGGTACACGCCATCTCTCGGAGCTACAGGAGGAAAATCCAAGTGATGCTGAGGAAAGAAAAGTCCAAACAAATAATATCAAATATATAATATAAAATATCTCATATAATACAAATCAAAAGTAATATTTCAGAGTTGAATCCCAGTGAAAACGCAACTGATCCGAAGCTGCTGCTTTTCAGCTGATACACAGTGTGTGGTCAAAAGTATTTGGACACTTGTCTTTTCCAGCCAGATGTGGTTCATAAATTCACATATTTCACATGCACTTTAATGCACCATACAGCTAATTAACATGCAAACTGTGAAAACACTTCATAGAAACAGAATGTAGACTCACTGAAAGCATTTTAAATGGGATTTAAATACCCGCTACAGAGGAAAGCAGGAGCTTTTCTGTAGCTATTATTGCTTTTATGTTCATGGCACAGGACCAAATATCAGTTTATCTTTCCATAATGAGCTGGAAAGAAAACATAAATGCTGCGGTGCCAATGGAAGATTAAGGAGAGAAAGAGTCTCCAGGGACCGTGATGATTTCTTGGCCTGGATGATGACTGGCTAATAAGCTGATTTAGATTCCTACAGCTGTGCTCCTGGATCTATGTGCTGAATTGGGTCCAGTACTACAGAGGGCAACACACCAGAACCATGCCACCCCCGTCCAAATACAGGTCCATACCACTCTGGGGTTAATGACAACAGGTTGTTTCTAGTAAGAAATGGCAGACAGGGAAATATTTTATATAAATATTATATAAATATTATATATAATCAACTTTTTTACAAAGACCTTATTTAAATATAATATAATTCTATTAAATCTCATGCTATAGGTCTGGTATCTGCCCCTGAGTGCCATAATGCCTGTCATTTTGGATGTTATTATTAAGGTGGGTAGTCGATACATAAGGTTTCCCTTCACTGTGGCACACTGACCTGCTTCAGCACATGATTCCTTTATCCTGACACATAGCAGTGTAGGGAACAGACTACAGGCAGCTGCAGGACGTGATGACTGGCTTCTTGGTGAATTTAACAACATGTAGAAATTGTAAACATTGTCCTGATGTAGTCTATAATATGACAGGTGACAGAGGCTTCACCCCTCAGATACTCCTCACCTCCTTAAATGCAGATGTGGAGCTCTGGATGTCTCAACTGGCAGATTTCTATACCACCCGGAAAAAGTGTGTAAGATTATCAGGGTGTGTGGTGTTTTGCACAATGTGGCACTGAGGACCAGTTTCCCTCTCCCTCCTGACCTTCCTCCCCCTCAGCATTATGACCCCGAGCCACAGCCCCCTGCCCCACAAGAGGGATATCAACAAGATGCAAGAATCCATGAGGAGGTCATACGGCGTTTGAAAGGAACTTTTGTAACATTTTCCCAAAAGTTTATCATGTGGACTTTAATTATTTAGTTTAAAAGCTTCCTCCAGTTGAGAAACACTGATTTAGAATCAGGATTTAAATGATGTCGAACACTTCAATAAACAGATTACACTAAATAGATTTCATATTTTAGATTTTTATTGATTTTATTAATTATTATTGGACATGGAGAGGTTTAGCTTTCAGTTCCTGTCCTTGATGTCCAGACTCACTTGCCTTTTTTTCTCTCTTTTTTCTTTTTTTTTACTGGAATGGGCGATAGCCGTCTGATCCAGTGCGGCAGGGGAGCAGATATAGAACTGTGAGACTTCAGTGCAGACCACACCTCATCGTGAAACCTCAAACCAGCACCGTGACGTCTCGATGAGAATACCATTGAGTCTGTTCTGATTGTGTGACATTTGCGACAAAGGATAGGACGACAATTCCAATCACGATGTTTTGCTGGTTCAGTTGTCCATAGAACATAGCCACAGAAGGTGATGGTGTAGTACGTTACAAAGGTGCTTTGCATGACGAAGTCCGTGAAGAGAAAACTGTGAGTGCTCGGAGCACCCAGCGAGCGGGCAGGAACTCCAAACGATTGGGCAAGGGTAATAGCCCTACGCACATGAAAGATACGGGTGATCAGCTGAAGTCCTGCAGGAAGATCATAGACAGAGTTCTGGATGGAATCTAGCCACATTCCATCTGGAGAGAACATGTCAGCGTGGAGCAAAATGTCGATCACCGGTCTGAACCGGTCCGCATCAGTTTCCCAAACAAATTCGTCCTTTTCTGGAGGAAACCTGAACCATTTACGGGGTAAATGATGGCACCGTTTACCTAAAGGACAGGTGGGCTGCTCCAGGCACCACAGGCGGTGCTTTAGAAGAACAAGGAAAAAACAAGCATCGCAGGGAGCTCTAAAGGTGTCAAAGTTGAAGCGATAGCCCTCAGCACATGCTTCGATGTGCGCACACGTGCCTTGATGCAGACGCATACCTTGCAGAAGCCTCCTTTGTTCACCAGCTGCCATGTTCCTGCACACAGCATAAAATACACACAACAACAACATGATTGATATACGATATTATCAAAGAATCAGAATTGAAGCGTAGAAAGGGTTTAGTGCTTTTAGTTATAAGGAAACGTTTGTTACAGTAATTTTTTCTCATCGACTAGGGCCATAATCCCTCCATCCAAATCCACATAGATGTTTTGATCCATATCTGTGGAGATGTTTTCTGAAGAAGACTCTTCACCTGTAATTTTATACACTGGGAGCTGTACGTATTGTCTAAACAATGGCAAGGAATTCCACAACAGATAAAACATGCCACGGCTGCAGGGATTATTACAATTGTAGTCCCAGTCTGACCCTATTCTACTCTATTTATTAGTATATTATGTTAATTATACTTGGAGTAAACAGGTTACATGAGTTTGATTAAAATGTGGGCTAAATAGGTTAAATTAAGCTACTTTATTGTATCTAATAAGATCTATACTAATTATTAGGTCAATTTGTTGGATTAATTTAAAAAGCTAAACTATAAAAGCTAAGCTTAGCTAGCCGGCTAGTTACCCATGCTAATGTCGCTAAATAATGACTTTGTACTTTTCGAGTCTTCTACTAAATAATGTACAATATTCTGCTATAATTATGTAGATGACTTACCAGGTACCTGTATAAAGAAATATTCAATAGAAGAGAGGTTGTAATTTTTCTTAGTTGCTGCTAATCGCTGCTGCTTCTTGCTGCTGTTTGTTTGTTTGGTGGTTGTCAATTTTATTGTCTCTTTACTTACAATTGATAAATTCACAAATGAGAAACAAAAGCACGCTCTGGTTTATATAGACGTGTCACACTGTGACATCACACCTAGATGCCCCACCCTCTGCCTGTGACATCATCATGTCACTCACTTTCTTTCTCTCTCTCTCTCTTTGTCTCTCTCTCTCGCACACGCGCAAACACAGACACACACACACACACACACACACACACACACACACACACACACTCACTCTGCGCATGTACAGATTACAGAGGGAAGATTACACACAATCCGGAAGTTGACCTGAGTGACTATATGAATGTTGTAGAATCATAAAAGACCAGATGAAGCTGACTGAGGTGAACCCCTGAAACTAACCCAGGAACAGAGTAGAAACATTCTGACCACCTGCTGGTTTCTTTTTGAGAGACTGCAAAAAGGAAATTTCTTGAACTATCTATGGATTCAGACTTGGTCGAACTCATTGTTTTGACTAGAAGTGACCGAACTGAACTCTTGAACCGAGTCACTTGAACTGAATCTAAGGAGTCGAAATCATCGAATCGAATCTTTTCTAACTGAATTGACCAAACTGAATGGACTGAATTATTAAAATGAATCTATTAAATAGTTCTTTCTGATGTTTTTCTACTAACTGCAGTTGTCAAAAGTTATACTTGAACTATGATGTTATGAGGCTGCATTGGAACTAAACTTTATAGTATTGTGTGCACCAGATGAACCCATGAAGAACTCATGTATTGTAAACTGATTTAATCTCTGTGTTATTGTGATTTAATATTTAAACTGATGCTGTGAATACTGTATAATACCTGTTTATTTTATTACTTTAACTTCTGTTCATGAAAAATTGGGTTTAAACAGAACCTTTATTTTATTATCATTTACTTTTGTCCAATTTTCCCAACATTTTATCATGTGGATTTTAATTCTTAGTTAAATTTAAATGATGTTTAATAATAATTTAATAATAGAAACAAAACACACACAATATTTAAAATATTTATTTATTTTGAAGGAATAAAAAATATTCAGTTACAATAATCACTGATATTTCTGTACTTTATTATATGTAGGACATGTCCAGCTTGATCTCCTCTTTTTCTTTCTCTGGTTTTCTTTCTCTAGTGCTGAAGTCATATTGCTGAACAGCTGTACAGCTTCCTCCAGTCACTCTCGGGTTTCCATCCTCATTTCTCTTCCCTCACCTAAGAATCTTTGTTTCCTCAGAGATTTTCTGCGACTCTTTGGGCTTGAAGAGGTTCAGCTTTCTGTTTCTGCTGTTTCTCATAGTCAGAACCCAAAGTGCCCTCAGCTGAGCTTCATGTTTCTCCAATTGCTTTTGGTTTCTCAGAATGATCTTTTTGATTATATATTTTTATGGAGAGCAAAATATTTTAAGTTATTTAACGTTTAATTTTATTTATTCTGGAATAATATTCCTGTCTGTTTTTAATTCATATTTATGTTCAAAAAACATTGTTTTAGTGTGTTCAATAAATGTTTATCCTGTTCGGCCCGTAACCTAAAGTGTGCTTTGAGTTTTGCCCCCCTGTACAATTGGGTTTGACACCCTGATATAGATAAATATCATTAATTTTTAATAATAACATAATCAAAGGTAAATTGAGCAAATTTTTGATCTCAGAAGTGTGTTTTAAACTGGTAGCCCTTCACATTAGTCGGTACTCAAGAAGTAGCTCTCGGTGTCAAAAAGGTTGGTGACCCCTGATTTATAATCTTGTTACTTTTGTCCCTAAATGAACATATACATTTTTATATTTAGTCATTGTGATGTCACCCTTTTACATCGTATCTCTGTTGGTTTCTTTTATTCAGCTCCATCTCACAGACGTTCTGGGACAGCTTTTAGGAGCGTTCTCCTCCGACAATATCGTCAATTTCAGCTCTTCTCTCTCACCACTGAGATTGCTCCATTTATTGAACATCTTTCTACTCCAGCTGTTCCAGAGAACCCCTGTCTGCCTCCTCGCATCGTGAAGAATACTTTTACACGTGATATGGGCACACAGACCTCGTCTGACCTTCCTGCTGTTTATCATCAGGTGGCACAGACCAACAATCAAGACTATGACGACTCCTGCATTCCTGCATCAACTCTACCATCTCCTCCTTATCCTTCATGTTGGTCCCCTACTGATTATTCTCCTACTTCCCCCGTTCTCTCACCTGATAATTATTATTATCTTCCCATATCTTCCCCTGAGTCTGATCCTGATTGCTCACCCATGTCTTCTGCAGCAGCAACGGCCCACAAACTCTTCTTTCCCAATAAACATGCTTAAGTCTGCCTTGTTTTTGTTTCTCCTACAGACTCATAACATTAGTCAGACCCTATTCTACTCTATTTATTTTTATTATTTTTATTATACTTGGAGTAAATAGGTTACATGAGTTTGAAATAAATATACTATACTAATCACCAGTGTTGTGCTTGTTACTAAAAAATAGTAACTAGTTACAGTTACTTGTTACTTCATTCAAAAAGTAACTGAATATATCACAAGCATTTCTGAAATAAATAACAAAACAAGCTGAATAATATATTCACAATCAAAATCTAAAGTGGCTTCTGCATCATAAAAGCTGTTGTGTTGAGCTCTTAAAAATTGTCCCCTTTACAGCTTAAGTATGAAAACTATCAACAATGTAGAACAGGGGTCACCAACCTTTTTGACACCAAAAGCTACTTCTTGGGTACCGACTAATGTGAAGGGCTACCAGTTTGATACACAATTCTGAAATAAAAGATTTGCTCAATTTACCTTTAATTATATGTGATTATTAATAATTAATGATATTCATCTATATCAGGGTGTCAAATTCAATTTCACAGGGGGGCCGAATCTCAAAGAACACTTTATGTCGCATGCCGAACAGGATAAACATTTATTGAACACACTAAAACAATGTTTTTTTAACATAAATATGGATAAGAACAGGGGAGTGGTGGCTCCAGCAGTTAAGGCGCTGGGTTGCCGATCGGAAGGTCTGGGGTTCAAGCCCCGGTATCGCCAAGCTGCCACTCATGGGCCCTTGAGCAAGGCCCTTAACCCTCTATGCTCCGGGGGTCCCTTACGAGGGAAATATCAAGGTCCGTGACGTCGGAGTGACGTGGGGCTGCCTTCCCGTGGGCTCACCACCTGCAGGAGGGACCATAAGGGACGGTGCTGTGAGGATTGGGCAGCAGTCGAAGGCGGGGGCCTGCTTAGACTGCTGCCCCCGCGACCCGAATTACGGATAAGCGGGAGAAAATGGATGGATGGATGGATGGATAAGAACAGACAGGAATATTATTCCAGAATAAATAAACCTAAACTTTAAATAAATAGCTCTCCATAAAAATATCTCCTGTCAAAAGTATACAAGTTAGAAATATGAACATGCTGCGAAAAAACCCGGAACAAATCAATAAAAATTGTGCTTTTAAGTAAACGTTAAAATAACAACAAATCAAAACAATCTGATTTCTTTGCTTTTATGCCATTTTATAAAAAATAATTTTAAACTTTAAATAACTTAAAATATTTTGCTCTTCATAAAAATATCTCCTGTCAAACACAAGACGTCTCACCGCTTCATCATGCAGCTCGTCAGAAACTCTCCCTCAGTAAATAACTGGCTGATGTGACTGATTTCTCCTCTGTTTTCACACCAGCTTCACTTTGTGATTTTGCTCTGGTTAAAAACATCTGCTGAAATGGGGGATTCTTCTTTAACTTTTCTACTTTCTGGATCTTCTGCTCTGCATTCAGGTTTTTCAGCTTCTCCTGATGTTTTGTCTCGTAGTACCATCTTAGATTAAATTCCTTAATTACAGCCACATTCGCTCCAAAAATAAGACACGTGTTTACCGCCAGTGTCAGTAAACATCTACTCAGAATCCCATCGGTATAAAAGTGCTCTGTTTTCAGAATCAACTTTTCTCTTTGCCAATGTGAGGGGTTTCACAATTACTGTACAATAGGGTTAAATACATCAACAGAAGCTTGATTGATGCTGAAATGTTCCCAGGTACTCTACGATCTGTAAGACAGCTGAAGCGCTGCATTATGGGATCTGTAGTTTGTGTTATCAGCGCTTCATTTTGCCGGGACATTAATACCAATAATAATAGATCTTTATAAAATCATCTCGCGGGCCAGATTTGACACTGAGTTTGACACCCCTGATCTATGTGAAGACACTGATCATGTTAATGATTTCTCACAATAATTATCGACAATCATTTAACAAGGTAGGAAACAGCTATTTTTAGAAAAGGCTCGCGGGCGACTCATGTGGTCCTTGCGGGCGACCTGGTGCCTGCGGGCACCACATTGGTGACCCCTGATGTAGAATATAACACTGGGTTAGCTTCTAGCTTCTAGCTCCTCAGGCATGGAGCTTCTCGAGGTGTTGCTATCACAGTAGATACGACCTTCAAATCAGAAAGACACAGCTTACGTTTGACTAAAAAGTTTTTGTCTTTATGCTCAACTAAAGTGAAATAATGAGCGTATTTCCACTTTGAGAAACTCGTCTTGCTCTCGCCTCGACTCGCCATTACTGCCGCACAGACCTGAATAAACGGAGACACGCCCACAGTGCATCTTCTTTGTGTTTACAGTGGTTCATCCTCCAATCCTACAATGCGTCTCTGCTGTAAACAGGTCAGACTGTAGTCTACACTTCAGCCCAAATTCATTCATTTAAAAAAGTAACAGGTAACGCACCGTACGGTAACGGTAACAGAGTTACTTTATTTTTAACATGCACCAGGACGATGCTGTTACGTGTCTGTGCTGTTTTCTTCTACTCCCCCCTCCTTGTGTTGGCTCTGTCTTCAGCTCTCTACTATATGTAGGCGAAGTCACCTGGTAATTGTAATGGAGGCCTGGGGAAAAAAGGACCAATCAAGAGCAAAAGCCTGACCAGAGGAGGCGGAGCCTACAGTTCAAAAGCAGCCACCTGAAGTGACCACTGTTTGCTGGAGTAATTTAACAATAGATTAAATGAAAAGGGGTACAAGTTATCATGATAAATTATATATCATTCTAAAGGTTTAAACCTCAAGCATCGATTTTAGATCACTGTTTTGGAACACTTATAACGAATGTATTTCCTAAATTTGTGTAAACAGTACACACAAACAACATGCATAAAAAAACCTTACTTACACTCTAATTGTAATAACGAGTCACAAACGCATCCAAACGCACAATTGCTGCAAATTCCTGTTTATTTGGAAAGATAAATTTCCACTGAACAACATACCGTAGAGCATTTTTGGTCTTTTGTTTGTATCTGTTTTAGAGTAAGTTTCGCATAAAGAACGATATTTTGGTGGAAAAAAATAAATATGGCTGGTAGAATGTAGTTTTAATAAACAAATGAGAGTAACCACTAAAAAAAGGCAAAGACAGGTAGAATCTTATCAGTGATACAACTGAACTCTGCAGGTGTTTGTGGTGACGTTTTGCTTTGCACCATCTTTCATTTCCAATCTTTCATTTTCAGCCAGTAGCAGTGTGGAAACAACATGTTCCATAGAAAATGTAGCCAATGAGTGCAGGATTTTAACGATACATGGAAGGTTTTTATTCCCCGTGTGGGCGAGTTCTTAGTTTTATTCATCTTTAGAAGCTCTTAGAGGTTAAAGAGCGCGTGACGTGCACTGTGACGCACCTGGCAGGAAGTGGAATGCAGCTCTTTCCAGCTTGTGCTAACTGAGCTTTGTTTACAAGAAATAAAAAAGAAAATAAAAAGTGGACAGTAAAAAAAAGGTTGTTTTATTAAAGTTTGCATGAAGCACGGATGAGGAAAATATTCTTGTGCGGAATGACGACAGCGACCTGGTGATCTGCATGTGGATGGAAAATCACATCAGAGTCAATTTTATATCTGTGAGGGAAAAAAGGACCAGAAATATTCTCAGATAAATGTTTGTAGAAATCTACATGTTAATAATATCTTCATAAAATGTTAAATATACATACATGATACATGTTACTTTTAACCCAGTACTTTATTCAAGTACATAATTTATATAGAAACACGGTACACAGAGTATTGCATATGATGGATTCTCTACATAAACATAAAAATATTGTTCTGCATACCCATAAAGACTTTTCCTTTCCACAGGAATGAAAGTGTTGAAAACCAGCTTCTGGCACTTAAAGGTATCTATAGTGTTGATGTTTATGTCTTCAGTGTGTAAGACGATACAAGCACATTATTACTGCATGATACAGTTTTATTAAATAAACATATAATGTCATTAGTGTGATCTGAGCACCTTTCATTTCATTTAGTAAATTATTTTACACAACACACCTTTAACATGTACAGAAATGATCAGATTGTAGGCTGTATTCATTATGCAGAAATAAAACATGCAGCTTTGTTCGATTATTTATTTATTTATTTTATATGCATGCAGGACCCATGAAGAAGCCTTCAGCATCAGGTCGAGTTCCCTTTGCTATTACTGAGTTTTGATCAGCTCCTCCCAGGCATGCCTTTCATGTTCCAGGAATCCTGCCCTCCAAGCAGGAGAGCTCCAATCAGAGGCACAACAATCCCATCTCAGGAAATAAAGCCATGAACATCTCTGCCCTCGCTTTCACCAAGACAAACCCGAGAGCAAAAAGAGAACTGCATCAGACATGTCACAACCCAAAACTGCTAAAAGACCTCGAATCGATGCTGCACAGCACAAACACAACAAAACACAATCCCTCATCGCTTGTGCATTGGAAACTCTTCATGATGCCAGTTATGATTTATTATCTGCTAACTGGGTTTCTGCACTACTTAAAGGGAGTTGTAAACTTCCTGGTCTGACAGATGAGGAAAAATCGGTCACATCTGTGTTTTGTGTAAACAAGGTCAGTTATTATCTTCTGTTTTATTTAGTGTGCACAAAATTCAAACAACTTTATTGTTTAGCTGTGGATTTGAGTTTTCTCATTTGTAAAAGTTCATTCAGTGCCCTGATGTTGTTAAAATGAACAGTAGATATGGTTTGTGGTGTAAAAACGTTTTCTCCAGGTTTTGGTTTAAACAAAGTCTAGTAGTTTTCCTAAACCTGGTCTACAGTCAAGTCTTAACTCCTTAATATTTGTTTTATATACATGATTTGAACACATGTTTGATTTAGTTGGATATTGGATAATCCTTTTCTTTTTCCTTATTTAGTCCTTAGAGGAGACGTTTCTGACAGTCATTTTGGACAAGATCAAGGCAGAGAAAAAGTCTATGTCACATAATGTCCTGCAGTGTCTCTGATGTGACCATCTGTGAGCAACATTATGGTTTCATGCCGAGGAAGAGCACCACAGATACATTATTTCTATATATATTTATAGCAAATATATTTTTTCTTGTATATTTTGAAATAAACTTCTAAATATATATATATATATATATATATATATATATATATATATATATATATATATATATATGTGTGTGTGTGTGTGTGTGTGTGTGTGTGTGTGTGTGTGTGTGTGTGTGTGTGTGTGTGTGTGTATTTAGCAAATAGATTTTTTTGCCATTTCTTGTATATTTTGAAATAATCTTCTAAATATATTTTAAAATATCTTTTTTTATCGTAAGGGAAGTGTATCAGAGGAAGTGTATCAGGAAGTGTACCCATTTTAGATTAGATTAGATTAGATTCAATTTTATTGTCATTACACATGTAAAAGTACAAGGCAAAGAAATGCAGTTTGGGTCTAACCAGAGTGCAATAACAGCAAGTGCAGGATATACAGTTTTTACATGATTTACACTATAGAATGGTAATATAGGACTATAAACAGTAATTTACAGATGTATATGTACTATGAATATACAGATCAATATATATATATATATATATATATATATATATATATATATATATATATATATATATATATATATATGTACTATGAATATAATATACAGATGGATATATATGTACTATGAATATAATGTACAGATGAATATATATGTATTATGAATATTATATGCAGATGGATAAATATGTACTATGAACAGTAATGTACATATATGAGAATATATGTACTACGAACATGATTTACAGATGAACAATGATATACAGGTGAGTATATATGTACTATGAACATGATTTACAGATGCCTATTACTATAAACAGACATTTACAGAAGGATGTGAATGGTGAACATAATATATTGATATTACAAAAAACAGAAAACGGGTATATATACAAAGGTAATAAGTTAATGGTGAGCAGCAATACAAAGAGAGCAGTGTGCAAATGAGCAGAGTTTTGTGCATAGAAATATATACATGGAATGCCAACTCCTGCGAGACTTGCATTAGTCCAATGCTAATATGTTGAGTCCACGAGATTACAGCGCGAGTTTGTAGCGTTCACTTCCGGTACGTTTTGTTTACTATGGGAAAGTTGCGTTCTTTCGATCTATTTTTATTGTATTTGCTCATATCATGGCTGTTTCATCTGCTGAAGCATGGAAGGTATGTTTATTTCATTTTATATAAACATTTCTAATAATTTTATAGTCATGACTGCAATCATAGTTATTTATTTATAAAGATAGATTTTCGATTGGCATAGTCATAGGTCTAGGACCTAGGTCTAGTCTAGATTTGACTGAATCAATACCGTTTATTGCGAAGGCCAGATTTTCATGGTTAAGGCTAGATCCAAGAAGAGATACACGAGTGTATTGCCTAGAAGGCTAGATTTCTGACAGTCTAAATTGCTTTATATATGAAAATATGGATAGATTTACAGATTATGAACTAGATCTAGAGGACTTATAGATTTTTAATTGCTTATCAGACATCATTCAGCAATTTTGCCAGGGGGCTCTGAACTGAACTGTTTATAGCCCCCTGGCAGCCAGTAAGTAGCCTGCTTTGTACGTTAGATTTTCTAATATCATAAATGATATTGCAGAAGGAGTTGTGTGATATCTTCAACGACCTCAATTTAGTTCTGGTTGATGAAGCATACACATCAAACAGCCCTGTAGTAGTAAGTGTTATTTCTGGCATGCCTAAATAACCATATAAATGTAGTAACTAAATATATGATGTTTTTGTCAGTGTAGTATAGACTCATAGGAATACATAACTATTTGCTACATAAATTTTTATTTCACCAAGATTTGATCCAACCATATTATTAATTGTTCCACCATGTTTGTTTCTTTTTTGTGAATGATACATATGCTCTAGGACATACAATAACACAATAGAAGTATATTGTAACAAATGTTTTAAACATGAAATACTGACTCAAATTTTTTTATAGATGCCCGACAGACCAATAGCAAAACTCGTAGAGAGCGTTCTCAAGGATATCACTCCATTATTAAATTTCCATGAAGCTGCAAGGAAATTGGAAAATAATGGTCTCGATGGTAGGAATTAACTACATTAATAGGCATCATAATCAGATTCACATTTATCACATTTATATAATTTTCTTAAAGGTAATAACTTTTCATATATATATATATACAGTGAGGAAAATAAGTATTTGAACACCCTTCTATTTTGCAAGTTCTCCCACTTAGAAATTATGGAGGGGTCTAAAATTGTCATCGTAGGTGCATGTCCATTGTGAGAGACATAATCTAAAAATAAAAATCCAGAAATCACAATGTATGATTTTTAAACTATTTATTTGTATGATACAGCTGCAAATAAGTATTTGAACACCTGAGAAAGTCAATGTTAATATTTGGTACAGTAGCCTTTGTTTGCAATTACAGAGGTCAAAAGTTCCCTGTAGTTTTTCACCAGGTTTGCACACACTGCAGGAGGAATTTTGGCCCACTCCTCCACACAGATCTTCTCTAGATCAGTCAGGTTTCTGGCCTGTCGCTGAGAAACACGGAGTTTGAGCTCCCTCCAAAGATTCTCTATTGGGTTTAGGTCTGGAGACTGGCTAGGCCATGCCAGAACCTTGAGATGCTTCTTACAGAGCCACTCCTTGGTTATCCTGGCTGTGTGCTTCGGGTCATTGTCATGTTGGAAGACCCAGCCTCGACCCATCTTCAATGCTCTAACTGAGGGAAGGAGGTTGTTCCCCAAAATCTCGCAATACATGGCCCCGGTCATCCTCTCCTTAATACAGTGCAGTCGGCCTGTCCCATGTGCAGAAAAACACCCCCAAAGCATGATGCTACCACCCCCATGCTTCACAGTAGGGATGGTGTTCTTGGGATGGTACTCATCATTCTTCTTCCTCCAAACACGTTTAGTGGAATTATGACCCACAAGTTCTATTTTGGTCTCATCTGACCACATGACTTTCTCCCATGACTCCTCTGGATCATCCAAATGGTCATTAGCAAACTTAAGACGTGCCTGGACATGTGCTGGTTTAAGCAGGGGAACCTTCCGTGCCATGCATGATTTCAAACCATGACGTCTTAGTGTATTACCAACAGTAACCTTGGAAACGGTGGTCCCAGCTCTTTTCAGGTCATTGACCAGCTCCTCCCGTGTAGTTCTGGGCTGATTTCTCACCTTCCTTAGGATCATTGAGACCCCCGAGGTGAGATCTTGCATGGAGCCCCAGTCCGAGGGAGATTGACAGTCATGTTTAGCTTCTTCCATTTTCTAACGATGCTCCAACAGTGGACCTTTTTTCACCAAGCTGCTTGGCAATTTCCCCGTAGCCCTTTCCAGCCTTGTGGAGGTGTACAATTTTTGTCTCTAGTGTCTTTGGACAGCTCTTTGGTCTTGGCCATGTTAGTAGTTGGATTCTTACTGATTCTATGGGGTGGACAGGTGTCTTTATGCAGCTAACGACCTCAAACAGGTGCATCTAATTTAGGATAATAAATGTAGTGGAGGTGGACATTTTAAAGGCAGACTAACAGGTCTTTGAGGGTCAGAATTCTAGCTGATAGACAGGTGTTCAAATACTTATTTGCAGCTGTATCATACAAATAAATAGTTTAAAAATCATATATTGTGATTTCTGGATTTTTGTTTTAGATTATGTCTCTCACAATGGACATGCACCTGCGATGACAATTTCAGACCCCTCTATGATTTCTAAGTGGGAGAACTTGCAAAATAGCAGGGTGTTCAAATACTTATTTTCCTCACTGTATATTTATGTATGTATGTATGTATATATATATATATATATATATATATATATATATATATATATATATATATATATATATATATATATATATATATATATATATATGGGGCATGCTTATTTTACAGAGTTTTCTTCATGTCTGGAAAGCCATCTGCAGAATTGTCTGGTGCAAGTATCTACAGTGAAGGGAATAAATAGAGAGGCTTCTCAGGCAAAGTTCTACCAAACAGCATCTGGTGGCATGGAGGATTTGGTGGCAATCAGCAGCAGTCACCAGTTGACGATGTGGGTCGCAACGGAGGTGTTTCATCTGCTGATGCAGGAACAGAAACCTAATATACAGGAACAAGATACAGCAATTGTTGAACCAGTGACCAAAGAAGAGCAGGATATAACTTATTATATAGGGGTATTTGTGATTTCCCAACTTATGAAAAAATCAAAAACAGATGCAGAAAGAGATATGTTTGCAAAACTGATCAATAATAAAAAGGAAAATGACAACACTCTGCTTGCAGCAAAATCTCATTAGACAAAAATGTGTACAAGAATGCATGTTTGGAGAATGGTGTTGTGCAGAACTGTTTTTTCACTGCGACATATAAATGTGACAATTCTGAAACAAAGGATTGTGTTTCATCCAGTATTATATTATTGTATTTTCTTGTTCGGGCCCATAAAAAATGCAAAGTAATTGTAGAAAATGTTCTTTCTAAGCACAGGGTATCTAAGAAGGAGAGAGCTCTCCAATCCAAGTTGAGCAGATAATCAAGAGTTATTTTCTTAAAAGTATGTCAAATGCATTATCACAGTAATAGAGATTTATGGGGTGCTAAATTGTAATTAATGAAGGGTCCTTTTTATGGTTTGATAATTAGTCAAGAAGTTATTTGTTAATGTTGGGGTTTCATAGTGAACAGATAAGGATGCCTATATTTTCCATGAGGTAAAAAAATCCAGTGAAAATCGCTTTGTTAGTTTTTAATGCCACATACCAGACTCAAACCCAGGTCAGATTAAAATAAATAATACTGGAATTTCTGTCAGCTTCTGTTGTTGTTTTATATTCTTGATATTATTTTTAATAGTTACCCTCAATAAAATTTGTGAATGACATACAGTACAGACTACAGTAAGGGCAGAGTTTTTTAGATTTAGTTTTCGAAATATTTTGATATCAAGATCTGAGAGTTCATGCATTATGATATAAACATGCTAGGGTCCAAACTAAACATGTTTAAATTATGCTTTCAATTTCTGAATTTAATACAAGAATGAATTACATACTTAACGTAATCTCGTAATCTTGGGTAGCGGTGTGTTGTCAACCTCCAATACATTGACCTGACGTTTCCTACGAATATTTCCCTTCGGCAGCAAAGTCAAAGCTAATTTGCGTTGAATACGCAGCTTGTTTTTCTGATATCTGTAAAATAAAATAAATTTCTGTGTTGCAGCATGAATGAACATGTCGACAGCCGTAACTGATCTGTCTTCTCATTTTTAACACATTACCTTAGCTAAACATGATGTTAATTGAAGTTTTGACAATATATTTTGACATACCCATAAGTCCATAATGTAGGATTTCAGCCCGGACACCTATGCTACGGTGCCTGCCAAAGTGTTCCTCTAATGGATCCTGACAAAATCGGTATATATTTCTATGAACAAGGTCTAAGTGAGAACGCACCGGAAGTGTACGCTACAAACTCTCGCTGTAATCTTGTGGACTCAACATTTTGCCACGGGATTCGAAGTTGGCATTCCATTTATATATTTCTATGGTTTTGTGTAAAGTCTATTAGTGCAATATCAAAGTGTGAGGTGAGAAGTGAGCAAGTGAGCATGAGTTTTTGTGTAGACTGTCCATTAGCGATATAACGAAGTGTGAGGTGTGGGGGCAAATGTGGTAGTGTATCAGCGAGGGGCAGAGTTCAGTAAAGAATTTGAAGTGCTCACACTGCAGTAGATCGCTCGCACACTACCTGCTCTATAAGCACTTTAGGTGCAGAACATTTAGTGACTCTTTTAAGGGGGTTGAATCAAGGCAAAAGGGTTTAAAAAGCAAATGAATACTGAGGTTATACCGCCATCTCCAGATAACTGTATACATTTTTGTCAAATTGAACGTTTGGTGTGAGGATCAGGGAGCATTTGACCGAACTTTTTGTGTTTTAGTGCCATCTACAGGAAACTCGACGGTACTGTCCGCGTGCACGCGAAGGGGTGTAGTGGACTTTAGCCAAGAGGGTCGACATTGAGCGCTACACCTGAAACATCCGAACACAAGTAAGTTTTTAAAACCTAAGACCAGACAAAAAGAAACCAAAACCTAGCTATATGTTTACTTGTTAGGCACGGCAGGAAATATAGTCAGAGGATGAAAGTGGAGGGGATGTTTGCATGTGTGAAAGACCGTTATGTGCACCCACATCCCCTCAGTAGGGGGTTACGGAGGATGAAAGAAGTTAGTTGTGGTGTTTGTATGTGAGTGTTTGTGCTGCGATTACCATCAGCAACAGGTCACTTTGTCACAGATGCACACAACCAATTCTGGATGTAAGGCATTTCAGGTTTGGTGACAGTGTAGTGTGTGAGAAAGAGACAGAATATTATTCAGCCTTATATTCAGTCATATTATATATGAAATTGTCATATTTCCAGTCACAATTTTTTTATTTAAGGCTGAATTGTGTGTTTATGGAAAGCCAAATGGGATTTGATCAGTTTCTTTCTCATAATTGCTTGGTTACGGATGCAAGTATCATCCCCGCGCCTGTTGGCGTTACCGTGCCTCTTGTTTTTCAGTCAGCAGTTCTAGAGTTGCTGGATCCAAATTGGTCTGTTCGGTGTACCATAAGAAAAAATATTTATTCACATTAAATTTCTCTCTCAGTCACATGCACTTTTCCCCTGTAATCTCAGTCAATAATTCAATTATATGTGTTCAACTAACGTGCTTATTTCATGTGTCCTCAAAAGGATCTGATATGCACTATATCATGACATAAATCAGGGGTGGCAAACTCAGGCCCGTGTAATTATATTTGGTCCGCGAGATCATATTAAATGTGTATTAGAGCTGTCCCGCCAGTATATAGCGCATACACCGCTAATACTACAAATCCCAGAATGCTTTGTTAGTGCGTTAGACGAGACCGCTGAAAAACTCAGCGCTGAAGTTACCCGGTGATTTACCGACTTTGAAGCCCAGAAGAGAAACGCTCAAATCAAAGTACGACTCTGTGTGTGCTGCACAGTTTCCATGTTTCCTCCCCGACACACTGCTCCAACTCCGTGCCCCAGCTGCTCAAATGCTCTCTATGTTCGGCAGCACATATCTTTGTGAGCAACAGCTCAGAGCCTAAACCCCAGACATGATGCCAGGTATCTGGCTTCAACCAATCAGAGTAAATCAGAGTGTAAAAACTGAGCTTGAATGAATGTTGTCTTTATGCACTTTTTCTAATCCAAGGCATGGACTGTTAATAGATGAAAGATTGCCTTTATTAATTGAAGGAAATTATTATTATTTTTGGTTGTTTTGTTGTTCGCCTGTGAAAAAAGATTTACATTAAAAAGGAACTTTAAAGGCTACAAATAGAGAGAGAGAGAGAGAGAGAGAGAGAGAGAGAATGAATAAGAAATTAATACCACTGATGTGTTTTATTTCAAATTTAATTTTTTCATGTGTTTATAATATTAAACTTTGGTTGTTCCAGATTCAATGTTTAAGCAAAACTTAAGTTTGTTTCCATATGAAAAGGTTCAACATTACACATCTGGAGAGACGGAAAACATGCACAATTGTAGTCAATTTTTCAATAAATATTGAGTTTGGCCCCTGACATAGGTGGACAGAGAGAGAGAGAGAGAGAGAGAGAGAGAGAGAGAGAGAGAGAGAGAGATAGAAAAAAATTATAAACGCAAAGCTTTAGTTTTTCATGAGCTGAACTCAAAGATCTAAGACTTTTTCTATGTACACAAAAGGCCTATTTCTCTCAACTATTGTTCACAAATCTGTCTAAATCTGTGTTAGTGAGCACTTCTTCTTTGCCGGGAAAATCCAATACAATAAAAGGCCACTCTAAAATGTGCAGTTTTATCACACAGCTCAATGCCACAGATGTCGCAAGTTTTGAGGGAGCGTGCAATTGGCATGCTGACTGCAGGAATGTCTACCAGAGCTGTTGCCTGTGAATTAAATGTTAATTTCTCTACCATAAGCCGTCTCAGAGAATTTGGCAGTACATCCAACCGGCCTCACAACCGCAGACCACGTGTAACCACACCAGCCCAGGACCTCCACATCCAGCATCTTCACCTCCAACATTGTCTGAGACCAGACACCCGGACAGATGCTGCAACTATCGGTTTGCATAACCAAAGAATTTCTGCTCAAACTGTCAGAAAGGGAAGCCCATCTGCATGCTAATCATCCTCATCGGGGTTTCAACCTGACTGCAGTTCGACTTGAGTGGGCACATGCTCACATTTGATGGTGTCTGTCACTTTGAAGAGGTTTTTACTGTACAGGATAAAATGCGTGAGGCAAATGGTGGTCACACCTGATACTGACTGGTGTGAAGAGATGACAGACAGACAAGATAGTTTTTTTTCCTAAATAAGATTAGTTTACTTTTAATGTGATTAATGTGAAAGCCTACCAGTTTGATACACACTTCTGAAATAACCAATTTGCTCAATTAACCTTTAATTATATGTTATTAATAATTAATGATATTCATCTATGTGAAGACACTGAACATGTTAATGATTTCTCACAATAATTATCAACAATGATTTAACAAGGTAGGAAACAGCTATTTTTAGAAAAGGCCTGCGGGTGACTCATGTGGTCATTGTGGACTACCTGGTGCCATGTTGGTGACTCCTGATAATATTACTGCATTAATATTAATATATTATTAATATATTAACAGTGCTATATTTGGTAACACTAACCTGCTAAATACTATTTTTCTTAACATGGGTGTAGTCTTCTAGTTTAAGCTTTGGAGACTTGTTTGTGCAATCGGTTTCCACATTTTTTAGTAGTAATACAAAATACACTCAACACGTTTATTACAAAAAAGACAGAATTTTAATCAATATAAAGACATTAATAACATAAAATTATGCAATAAAACACTAAGCATACATTACTTTTTTCTGAAGAATTTTTTAAACAGCATTTAATGATGATATTGTAATAGTACTACAGCTTTTTAAGGTAAATATTCACATCCTGGTTTCTTAAGAATACAAGTGTGAACTCAATCTGAATCTAATTTCGATCAGTTCACATTTCAATGTTTCTTAATAATGTTAATCAATAGTAAATCATACCACATTTTATTGAGCTTGCTGTGAGTTATGTGGCTACTGCTTTGTAGCATTTTTCAGTCATGGCAGAATGAAGAGATTGGCCTTAAAGAGAAGGGTAGGACCTGCCTAGTTCAAATCCAGTACTTCATTGTCAACCCAGTTAAATGCTCACTTGTCCTTGGGAGAGATTCTTTGTGAATTATTTACTGCATCGGACTTGTATTCTGCAATTTCATGTCTGTGACCCTTAATAACAAAAAAAAAAAGGCTAATGGTCATTTTACTACCTCTGTTGTTCTTGGTAGTAGCAGCATAAGGAGAGGATGTGGGTTTTGCTAGCAGTTACATTTTGATGTGTTACTCCTACATGAAAACTTCAGTGCATTTACTTCCTGTTTTCCTTTTCAGTTTTTGCAGAAACCTACATTTTTTCAGCTTTTGCAGAAACCTACATTTTAAGGTAAAGTATACTGTTTTTACTTAAGCGTACTTTAAATTCATCATTGTGTTCATATTGTTTGTAATGAGATGTTGCTGTTTGTATTGAGATGTTACTGTAGGTTGGTATTTAAAACATACTTCTAATGTAATTTACAACATAATTAATATTTCCTCATAGATTCTACAGTAAACGTGTTAGAAGACAGCAATGGTGAGTGTCTGTGTTCTTTGTTGTGTTAACGCTACTCCAGTGACAGGTCGTGCATTTGGTACCTGGGACTTTAGTGTGGACTTACCTGACTTAATACACCTCTTGTCAGGAATCCACCTGCCACGCCCCCTTCGGTGGCTGTCATTGCCTCCTCGTGCTCCCAAGCTCTCAGCCCGAATCACGCACAGCTGGAGCTTGTTATTCACTCACTCCCAGCTCCAATATAAACCGCTCACTCACCCACACTCCCTGTCCGTTATTGCATGTTCATGCCCGTCCACGTAGGTTCCTGTGTATTCGCGTATGCTCATCCCCGCTACGTATCGTTCGCCTCGAACACTCTCTCTTACTTCGCGTGGACTGCGCCTCTTCCCAGGCTCACCAGGGATGATATTTTCCTTTTCCCCGGACTCTGATCTCTGGATTATCCCTGCGAATGCAGGTATTCATGTTCTCCGCACGTCACGCTGTCGGCACCGCATCACTCTGCTGCTGCCAGCGCCGCGCTTTTCCCAGCGCTATATTGTGGATTTCTTTATACGAACTGCCGTTTTCGTTCACAGGAATATACAGCTGCGCTACCTGTGTGTATATTTCCTGCCTTTTGTTTAATCAAGTTTCGTTTGCTGTTACTCCGGCTTCCGCCTCCGTTTCCCGAATGACACTTCTTAATACCACCACTATCATGTCGCAATTATAGAGACCATCAATACTATACAAAAACACAATATAACAACGCATTGCATTACAGAGAGAGATACATTTCACATATGGAGGGTGAATAACAATTTATACTAAAGCAAGCTCCAAACCTTTACACTCCAACTGCATCTGTGCCACCTACATCATCTGGAGCAGTTTAGAAACAATATTTGTCTAATAACATGACAAAAACATTAAAAAGGTAAATAAAATACAACTTACTCTTCAGAGATGCAGACTTATAAGGCATACTCATAATTTGTAACGCTCTTCAGAGGCTGTAAGACAGTGGACAAGCTAGCTAGTTTTAGGGTTGGGTGACCTAGCTTTTTTTGAAAATGGATTTTTAAGAACGTCCAAGACCAAATCAATTTCTCTTCCTACATCAGTCTAACTGATGTATTAATGTGTGCAGATCGCTATAGACGTGTTATGCCACATCAGCACTACTGATTCTTAAGGCAGATTAGATTGACATGGCAGCAAATAGAAAAAAAAATCTAACATTCACATACTAGAAGCAGTGCAGCCAAAAGAGTGAGGTACAACCATTGTAGATTATTATTTTTATCCTGGCTGATATAAAACTTTTAAATTGTTTAATATAAATACATTTCCAAATACTCTATTACACATATATTTATATATTAAAAATACATGATTTAATTTAGACAAATCAGTTTAAAAACTAAAATGAATTAAATTAAATTGTATTATTATATTATATTATTAAGGGTCAAAAATTGCAACAATGTTTATAATCTGCAAAAACTATGGCCATGTAAATGATTGTGTGTTGTGTGGAAACTCACCAAACTCTGTCTTTATAGTTACAGCAGCCCCTGAAACCACAAACTCACACAAATAGACTGGCAGTAACTAGTAATTCAGACTCAATTCAAATTCAGTATAAAAATTAACTTTGTTTTATTGATGTTAAGAAGATAATAAAAGCTATAATGTAGCATTCTGTACTAACATTTTATTGCTGTAGTTGTTTACGTATCTAAAGCTGTCAGGGTGCGAGCGAAACAGAAGGCGGAAGCCGGGGTACAGCTCGCTTGGGTTTTAATGCAAGTGTGAGGGAGAGAGAGAGACACGAGCACACACACACAGACGCGTGCGCACACACACACACGCACAAGCACAAGCACACGGCAGTCCTACGGTTGAGAGAGTCCGAGGTGCGCTAGCTGACCTGAGATGCACGGGGAGGTGAAGCGCAGCCGGTATGGGATTGTGGAGTCCGCATGGAACGGACAAGTAGAGATCTGTGTGAAGACCTGCGCACGTGAACATAGATAGCACGAACAGTCCAACACATACAATAACAAACGGGGAGTGGGAGTGAATGTGGAGCTTATATAGAAGCAGGGTGGAGTGATGAGGAGCTTCAGGTGTGCGTGATTAGGCTCCAGAGAGAGTGGAGGCATGATTGATGATGAGCTCCAGGTGTGCCTGGTTAAACCTGGAGCTCTAGGGAGAGCGAAGGCATAGAGAGCCACCAAAGGGGGCGTGGCAGGTGGATCCCTGACATTACCCTGGTGTCCGTCCAGGGTCGAAAGGGACCCGGTCAGAACCGCCTGCAGCAGAGACTGGAGACGGAGAGACGTCTTCAGCGGAGGCCGGAGGCGGAGAGATGGCTCCGGCATAGGACAGGGACTAAGCTGCGCCTGCAGCGGAGTCCAGAGGCTAAGCGACCTCCACGGCAGAGACCAGAGACCGAGTGACGCACTCGCCGGCAATCAGGGGCGGATTGATGCCCACTGGGAAGGTCTGAAGCGGAGCGATGTCCAGCACGGAGGACAGGAGTGCAACAATGGTTTTCCCGGAGACCCGGAATGGAGCGACGTCTTCGGCGGAGATCTGGACCGAAGGGGTGCCTACCACGGAGGTCAGAAGCGGAGCTACGTCCACAGTGGAAATCGGAGACCGTGTAATGCACTTGGTGGAGATCGGGAGCAGACGTTCCTCCTCGGTGGTGTCCAGAGGCCGAGCTATGCCCACGGCGGAGATGAGGGATGCAGTGACACCTTCGCCGGGTCTGTGAGCAATGACGACGCCTTCAGAGGAACTCGGAGGTGTGGCTTCATCCGGAGAGGAACCCAGAGGAGAGACGTCTCCTGAAGAGGGACGCTGAGGCATGTCTTCGCTTTCAGACGGTCCAGGAGCTGTGGCTTCACCTTTTGGGAGACTAGAGGCTGAGACGTCTTCGTCGGAGGAGCTTAGGAGCGGGATGTCACCTCCAGAGAAGTTCGGAGGCGAGACAACGCCATCGGAGGAGCCTTTAGACGAGACGTCGCCTTTAGGGGAGCTCAGAAACGAGACTTTGCTTTGAGGGGAGCTCGGGAGCGAGACGTCGCCTTCAGGGGAGCTCGGGAGCGAGACGTGGCCCTCCGGGGAGCTCGGGAGCGATACGTCGCCTTCAGGGGTGCCCAAGAGCAAGACGTCGCCGACGGAGAAGCTCGGGGGCGAGACGTCACTGACGGAGAAGCTCGGGGGCGAGACGTCGCCTTTGGAGGAGCACAGAGGCGTGACGTCGCCATCGGAGGAGCACAGAGGCGAGACGTCACTTACGGAGAAGCTCTTTGGCAAAACATCGCCATTTGGGGAAGCTCGGAGGCATGACGTCGCCATCGGAGAAGCTCAGAGGCGAAACCTGGAGCTCTCGGAGACTCTGCGGAGCGAAGAGGAGCTCTCGGAGACTCTGTGGAGCGGAAAGAAGCTCTCGAAGACCCTGTGGAGCGGAGAGGAGCTCTCGGAGACCCTGTGGAGCGGAAAGGAGCCCTGAGGCGAGACGTCGCCATTGGAAGAGCTTGGGGCTGTAGTGTCACTCTCAGAAGAGCCTGGGGCCGCGACTTCACTGCCGGATGGCTCTGGAAGCGACCTGGGGCTGTCCGAGGAACCGTGGGTTACCATGCCACCTTCATATGCGGTCGGAGGCGATATGACCTCCTTTTTGCAACCAGGCGGCGGTGTGACGACCCTCTTGCGAGCAGGCAGCTGTTCAACGCCCCTTTTGCGGCCAGGCGGTGGCACAACGTTCCTTTCGCGACCAGGTGGCGGCACGACGTTCCATTCGCGGCCAGGCGGCAGCACGGCGGCCCTTTTGCAACCTTCGGGCTGAGCTGAGTGTTCTGGGGAGCTCCGGGCCGAACGGAGCTGTCCTGGAGGTCCTGGAGTGAAACTGAGCTCGCCTGGAGTCCTTGGATCGGAACTAAGCTCGCCTGGATACCTTGGAGCTGAGAGGAGCTCTTAGAGACATGCTGGAGCTGAGAGGAGCTCCTGGGGACATGCTGAAGCTGAGAGGAGCTCTCGGGGACATGCTGGAGCGGAGAGAAGCTCTCGGGGACATGCTGGAGCTGAGAGGAGCTCTCGGGGACATGCTGGAGCTGAGTGGAGCTCTCGGGGACATGCTGGAGCTGAAAGGAGCTCTCGGGGACATGCTGGAGCGGAGAGGAGCTCTCGGGGACATGCTGGAGCCGAGAGGAGCTCTCGGGGACATGCTGGAGCGGAGAGAAGCTCTCGGGGACATGCTGGAGCTGAGAGGAGCTCTCGGGGACATGCTGGAGCTGAGTGGAGCTCTCGGGGACATGCTGGAGCTGAAAGGAGCTCTCTGAGGCATGCTGGAGCTGAGAGGAGCTCCCGGGCACATGCTGGAGCTGAGAGGAGCTCTCGGAGATGCTCTGTGACAGAGAGGAGCTTTCTGTGGAGACCTGGAGCAGAGCTGAGCTCTCCTGGAGGTCCTGGAATGGAGCTGAGCTCTCCTGGAGGTCCTGGGGCGGAAAGGAGCTCTCCTGGAGGTCCTGGAGCGGAACTGAGCTCTCGAGGAGGTCCCGGGGCAAATCTGAGCTCTTGTGGAGGTCCCGGGGCAGAGCTGAGCTCTCGTGGAGGTCCTGGGGCAGAGCTGCGCTCTCGTGGGGGTCCTGGGGCAGAGCTGCGGAGCGGAAATCCCCTCCGAATGCGCTCCACATCTTACTGGCGAGAGAGAGAGAGAGTCTCCAGACAAGATGGAGATATGAAGCGTTATTTTAGCTGTTTCGGTGGTGTAAGAGGAGGGATAGAAACTCATATATTCACCCACGCTCCATATAAAAACGCTCCACTCTGCACATATCGCCGGAAAAGCGAGCCAGGAATTCCATAAGACCTGCAGGGGGCGTGGCGCGGCCTTGCTTGCACGTTCCCGAGCCGGCGAGGATGAATCAGCTGCGTGCTTCCGGGTGTTTCCAGAGGTGGAGCTTGGCCGTCGCTTCATCATGGCACAGCGAATCCTCTATCCAAGGTTTAGATCGCGCCGGGACCACGCCAGCAACCCGATCATATTCCTTTCTTCTTAAAAAAAAATATATATTTTTTAAAACACAATCCTTTTCAGGAGGTTTGTTATTCTGTCAGGGTGCGAGCCAAACAGAAGGCGGAAGCCGGAGTACAGCTCACTTGGGTTTTAATGCAAGGGTAAGGGAGAGAGAGAGACACGAGCACACACACACAGATGCACACACACACCCACACAAGCACAAGCACACGGCAGTCCTACGGTTGAGAGAGTCCGAGGTGCGCTAGCTGCCCCGAGATGCACGGGGAGGTGAAGCGCAGCCGGTATGGGATTGTGGAGTCCGGATGGAACGGACAAGTAGAGTTCTGTGTGAAGACCTGCACACGTGAACATAGATAGCACGAACAGTCCAACACATACAATAACGAACAGGGAGTGGGAGTGAATGTGGAGCTTCAGGTGTGCGTGATTAGGCCTGGAGCTCCAGAGAGAGTGGAGGCATGATTGATGATGAGCTCCAGGTGTGCTTGGTTAAACCTGGAGCTCTAGGGAGAGCGGAGGCATAGAGAGCCACCAAAGGGGGCGTGGCAGGTGGATCCCTGACAAAAGCAGGATTTGTTTAAATGAATATGTATTAAAATAAAGTACATTTAAAAAAATTATTAGACATGATTAGACACAAACATTATGAATGTTTGTGTTAATGCACAATCCTTAGTCACAGTTTTACACTTTTAACTGAAAATATTCCTTGTGGTGGGTAAATTTTTTTGTAGGACAAGCTTTTGATCGCCCTCGGCTGTGCACCAAAAGGGTTTACAGTAATCAAAAGGCATGATCAGGAATTGACATCAGATCTGAAGCTTGGAGACCTTCTTCTGGTCAAAAGAGCGAGCAGCAGTGGGGAATCAAGCCTCGGATATTACCATGCTGGTGTTTGCTGCTGTGAAGTGGTCCAGGACATCATCCATTTTACACGTAAATCTCTAAGTCTCCATGTAATGTTCAATATAAATGACACAACAATTTAATATTTATTTAACTTAATATATGGGTGTATACATTACAGCATCTCAGCCTTCTTTTTAAAATAAAAAAAACACCTAAAGTCTAATCATAAAATCACAATGTAGAGATTATTGCCTTTGTACTGAATTCCATGTTTATGTGTCCATTTAACACTTAACTGCTTCTATCTATCTCAGCCCTCTTCATTCCTGTAGCATCACAATAAACATAGAAAAACAAACAAATATTTATAATACTATATAACATTAAATATCATATATTTTTTCCAGCAAAATCAGACAAATGTCCCACCCAGTCCCTTGTTGGTAATGGACAAGTGGGAAGATTACATCTGGAGGTGTTTTGTGAAGACGACCAGTTTGTGGTCTACAGGAAGGAGAATGGGATTCCGGGTAACTTTTTCGAAAAAGTGTGTCTTGCGATGAAAAGAAGACCTGTATACCACATACTGGAATACAATTGTATCCATTTTGCAATGGAGCTGCTGGAGGTCGAACCAGAGGTAATACATTTATTTGTAGCTTTACCAAAAATAAAAAATAAAATAAAAACTAACTGTAAGCACTATTCTAATGATCGTGGGACATTGTATTAAAAAAAAAAAAGGTTGAGAACAACAGAATGAAACTGTTAATTGTCTACATATCATATAATAATAAAGAAAATAAAAAAATAATATATATATATATATATATATATATATATATATATATATATATATATATATATATATATATATATATATATATACAGTGGAACCCGGTTATGTTGCCAGCCTAGGGGACGCCAAAAAGCATCGAGATAACCAATGACCTGGCGAAATGGCGGCAATATATTAACGTGCTTAAAATTTCTTCATGTACATGATGTGCGTTAATAAATGAGAATGTACATGCACGTGTTTTTGGAGGTTTTTTTACACAACAGCGTTGCCGCGATTTGATTGATTGGTCATGCGGATTAAGATAACCTGTAATGCGGATAAGGAGGCGGAAGCCGAAGTAAACGCAACGTTTATTGATAATAGTCAGGAGATAATCCACCAATACTTGTAGCGAAGCAGTAATATCCAGTGGTGCTCTCCGGGAGCGCCGTCCACCAAGTTCTGTGAAAGCAGAGACAGTTCGTGTAGAGAATCCACAGATCCGCGCTATGGAAAGCGCAGCGAAGGGGGCGTGGCAGGGGGATTCCTGACATAACCGACGTTAAGTGGCAAATTTGCCCCCCCTTGTGCTCGAGATATTAGGGTTCGGCGGCATAAAAAAAAATAAAATACATAACCGATTAAAAAATGCTAAGACAAAGCGAGAATTTGGCAGTTCCACTTCAAAACCGTCGACTTAATAGGGTTGGCGAGTTCACCGAGGTCGAGATAAGTGGATTCCACTGTATATGCACTGTATGTATAAATTCACACACACAAATTAAAACTTTCAGTTTCAGTAGTAGTAAATTTTATTTATTTATATGTTTGCTGTCAGTATGGGTTCTTATGAAATGTATGTGTTTTCTTATATAGACCATAAAGGATTTCATTAAAAGAATTTTGGATATAACTGACAAATAATCTACAGAAATGTAAGTATGTTGTAGTGCAGTGACTCTGCTGTACACATACTGAGGGAAAATATTTTATTACTATATTGAAATATCTTTAAAATGTATTTTCTTTTTGTATTTGTTTTTAGGGAGATGTCACCATAAAATACCTAATGCTCGTATTTAAGAGTTTCTTTAAGAGTTTTAAGAGTTACATTGTTTCTTCTGAAAGATGATCAAATAAATTTTTTTTTATTTAATATATTAATAAAATGTTCATTTGTTAATTTTAAATAAAATCAGTTAATCATTTGTGTTTTTATCAGCAGTCATTGCCCAAATCTATTTAGTAATATTATGTCACTTCTTACTCCATTTCTACAACATGATCAGCAACAATGCATTCAGGGATGTAAAAGAGGCAGCAGTAATTTCCTTGCATTTCTCAGTCAGGAATGAAGGAATAAAGATTTTTGGACTTAGAAGGTTTGGCCTGATGCAGTCACATCAGGTGGACTTTTGTGAAGGGTTTCCACTGGGTGGGGAATCCACTGCCATCCATGTCAACCCAATCAAATGTTCCAGTTTACAAGTTCTTTGCACATAATAGAGTTCACCATGAGCAAATTGGTTCCACTAATCATTTCAGTAAAACCTGCAGCAGCTCCCTGACAAGTTCTGGCCAGAAATTCGCAAAAGCTTTTTTGATTTGTTAACATAAATGCACAGACCTCCACCCCTGCCGTCCTGTCCGCCCGGAAAACACTGCGATCCCCGAAAATCCGTAAAAATCATGACATTACATTCCTTAATTCGCTTGTGTGATGTTATCCGGAGCAGCAGTTCATCCATTTTGTTCACCAGAGACCGTACATTAGCAAGGTATATGCTTGGGAGAGATTGTTGATGTGGATTTAGCCTTAGCCTAGCCATAATGGAGCCTCGCTTCCCCTCCCTGTTTACCATCTCGGTGCCGGCGCTGGGGTCTCGCTGCTGGCCGAGGTGGATCAGCGGTAGACGGTGTTCGAGCGATTTCCCGAGGAAGTTGAAAGTCCCTCTCTGTAGTTGTGACCGATGTCTAGTAATGTTTATCGGCAATATGAGAGGTGTGCAGGCCTGTTCTGAGTGAATCAACTTGCAGTTAGTGGAGAAATATCTGTAAAGAAAATTCTGTAATCTGTAGAGACGCGCCGCCATCTTGGTCTGTTTGGACTCACAGCTAAAAATGTCCTACCTAAATTTAAATGTTAACAGTTCCTGATAAAAATGTCCTACATACATAATTTCGACATTTTTAAAAAAGAAGACACTTTGAGCTTTACTGTGCATCATTTAAAGTTGATTTTGAACCTTTGTGTGTGACATGGAAACCTTCACAAATGCCTGCCATATTTATACAAAAGACACACATTCACAATATATGGATACAAAAGTCTGTTTTATTTTAAAGTGTTTCAAACTTTACAGCGTTTGCAGACCCAGTGTCCATCGTCCCTCCATTTGGCACAGCTGAATTTCTGACATGTTGCACAGGTGAACCTGCTGCGATTGCTGTTGCAGCTCTCTTTCACCTGGCACTGAGTTGTCTGTACAGTCCCTGGCACAGCAGCTGCAGCAGCTTCAGCATCCTGCCTCTGTGCCAATATTTCCTTGTGCTGAATGAATCGGCAACGAAGTTCCTTAGCTGGAAGACTTCTATTCTAAGCAATGAAGTGGAGAAAACCTCTCGCTGTGCAGTGTCTTTTGCAAGCTGAGGAAGTTCACGCCGGACTTTATTCACCGTGCCCAGTAGCGTTGTTTTGCGCTGCAGCAGTCTGTGCGACAGTGACAGTAAAATAAAGAAATTGTCCGTCGTGACATTTCTCCCATCATCTCCCATGTTCTTTCTACAGCCTTATACAGTCATTATGGTTATAAAACTAGGAGCTACTAAGCTCAACTTTTGTGATCATCACAGATCCAGCACCAGCTTCTCCATGCCAGAGCCTTTAAACACTCCAGGAGGTCCAATGTCAAAACTCCACACATGTAGTGGGATCCAATTGGCACTGGTACGTCTCTAGATGGTTCGGGATGTTTGTGAGTTCGGCATCTACTTTTTCAAAGGTCCATAATCTTCATGAGGTGGGACGTGACTGGAGCTGCCCTTTCCTGTTTGCAGTGGTGATGGACAGGTTGATGGACGAGTTCAGACAGGAGTCTCCATGGACTATGATGTTTGCGGATGATATTGTTATTTGTGGTGAGAGTAGGGAGCAGGTTAAGAAGAGCCTGTAGAGGTGGAGGTACGTGCTGGAAAGATGAAAGTCAGTAGGAGTAAGACAGAGTACATGTGTGTGAATGAGAGGGAGGGCAGTGGAGGGGTGCAGTTACAGGGAGAAGAGGTGGAGAAGGTGGAGGAGTACCTGGGGTCAACAGTGCAAAGTAATGGAGAGTGTGTTAGAGAAGTGAAGAAAAGAGTGCAGGCAGGGTGGAGTGGGTGGAGAAGAGTGACAGGAGTGATTTGTGATAGAAGAGTATCTGTGAGAGTGAACAGGAAAGTTTATAGGTCTGTGGTGAGACCTGCGATGTTGTATGGATTAGAGACAGTGGCATTGAGTAAAGACAGGAGGTGAAGCTGGAGGTAGCAGAGCTGAAGATGTTGAGGTTTTTGTTGGGAGTGACGACGATGGACAGGATTAGAAATTAGTTTATTAAACGGACAGCGCATGTAGGATGTTTTGGAGACAAGGTGAGGGAGGTGAGATTGAGATGGTTTGGACACGTGCAGAGCAGGGACATGAGATATATCGGTAGGAGAATGCTGAGGACGGAGCCACCAGGAAGGAGGAAAAGAGGAAGACCAAGGAGGAGGTTTATGGATGTGGTGAAGGAAGACATGCAGGTAGTTGGTGTGAAAAAGGCAGTTGTAGATGACGTGGGGGGGGGGGGGGGGTATGGTGACGGATAATTCACTGTGGCGACCCCTAATGGGAGAAGCCGAAAGAAGAAGAAGAATAATTATAATTATAATAAATGATAAACTCTGTGTTTTAAAGAGAATAAAATCCATAAAGCTCGGAAACTCACCGTTCCAGGGGTCGTACAGTTTACTTCATCCCTGCAGAGGGTCTTCATCCTCCACCTGGAACACGGCGTCTCTCAGAGCTACAGGAGGAAAATCCAAGTGATGCTGAGGAAAGAAAAGTCCAAACAAATAATATCAAATATATAATATAAAATATTTCATATAATAAAAATCTAAAGTAATATTTCAGATTGAATCCCAGTGGAAACGTGACTGATCCGAAGCTGCTGCTTTTCAGCTGATACACACTGTGTGGTCAAAAGTATTTGGACACCGGTCTTTTCAAGCCAGATGTGGTTCATAAATTCACCTAAAATGCTCATTAATGACTTTTATCTGAAAGGAATATTCACATTTACTATTATTTATACAACACCATGTCACTATTAGGGTTTATTAGAAGATTACACACAGCAGTAGTATTTGAGTGATGTAGCGGTGAAGCTGTAGAAGTTGGAGAGCAGTTGTTACACTAACACATACACATACACATTTTTGTGTATAAGTGCAATATAAATAAATGAAATTCAAGTTAAATAAAGCTGATTAATATTAATGTAATAAATTATAAAAAAAAAGACGAGAACATATTTTTTATAAAGTTTTTATAAATTCACTATTTATGCTGAGAACCTGCATGAAGGTGGTACTAAATTTAATAAATAAACCATTTACATGTTAGAACTCATTCAAACTTACTGTTAGAACTCAACTTGATCTGACCTCAAATCAGGCTCTAAACTGTAGCAGTTCCTCCTCCACCCACACGGGGGAGACTCCTCCATGGAAGTTACGCTGAGTTACAGGAAGTTACTTTGGGTTTCTGTAGGTTCTGTAGGTGGACGATTTTATTGCATCTCATGTAAAAATTGCAGTAGCAGTTCTACAGAATTCACGTCTCAGTGAGAGAAAAAGCTCAGCTTTAGTAACTCATCCTGCTGTTTTAATCAAAAGAGAATCTCAGCATCTCCAACTAGAAATACAATGTGGATTCTGTTCAGGTTCATACAGCAGGTGATGGAACTCATCATCAGTTTGCATGTTAATGAGCTGGATGAAGCATTTATTCATTAGTTATTTATCCAGTTATCATCTGTTAACCTGTTAATTCAACAAAACCAGATTTTTTCCTGCAAACCAAGTTCAAGAAAATGCTACAAGGAATTGACTCCCATGTCGAGTTTGCTGGACTTTAGAATGTAATACTTTATTGCACTGAGGGGCTTTAGTACATAAAGATCTACATTTAAACATATTTATAGTTTTATAATGAATCATTTTTATTTTTATTATATGCAGATTTACACATATATGAAGCCCAAAGAGATGAAATTAATAAATTCTTAATAATTGGTTTGATGTTAATTGGGTGTTAAAAAAATAAGCACACCCTCATCTTATACATATTATAAAACAGTTCTGGACTCATCTTGCTGATAAAAGCAAGGAACATTCATACCCCCATAAAAAACCTATAATAATAATAATAATAATAATAATAATAATAATAATAATAATAATAATAATAATAATAATAATAATAATAACTGCAGTTGGTTGTCAGATGTCAGTCTCACACTGCCCTCTAGTGGCCCTGTCAGGACTTTCTTTCTACTTAATTCTGTACAAATATTAATAATGGTGTTTTGTTGTCTAGTTGTATGTGATGTTGATCTTTTACAAAGCAAGATATTTTTCTAGATAATATTAAACTGTCTTGAATTTAAGCTGTTTACTGTCTTACATACAGGGGGTTCATGTTTAATTTTTAAGCCGAATTTTTGTGATATAAATAAATAAATCCGAAGTTATATAAAGTTGATTAAAATTTATGTAATAAATAATGTATAAATAACGAATACAGATTTAATAACATTGAAACCATTTATTTTGTCAAAAGGTTTTTATAAAATCCAGGCTTTTTGGTGAGAAACTGCATGAAGTTATTATTAAATTTATATTTAAACTTGTTCAAACCTCAAATCAGACTCTGAACTTTACGAATGCTATTTGTTCTGTTATTGAACTAGAAATGAATCTATCGATTCAGACTCAATTGAACCGAAACCAGTGAACCGACTCTTCTGGACCTTATTATTTTTAAATGAATTTATTAAACCGAAATATTTTGAACCGAGTGACTTGAACTGAATCTACAGAGTAGAAATTAATGAATCAAACAAAACTGAATGGATTGTGAAAGTGTGATTTCTGATGTTTTTAACTAACTGAGGTGTGTAAAAGTTTTATTTAAACAGTAGATGTTATAAGGCTGCATTCCAATTTTAATTTTTAGTTAAGATTTAAATGAAGAAACAAAACAACAAAATTTGAAATATTAAATTTTTATTAAACATTACAATAATTATAAATGTTATATATATATATATATATATATATATATATATATATATATATATATATATATATATATATATATATATATATATATATATATATATATATATATAATTATAATTTTAGGGGAGTGGTGGCTCCAGTGGTTAAGGCGCTGGGTTGCCGATCGGAAGGTCGGGGGTTCGAGCCCCGGTATCGCCAGGCTGCCACTCTTGGGCCCTTGAGCAAGGCCCTTAACCCTCTATGCTCCGGGGGTCCCTTAAGAGGGAAATATCAAGGTCCGTGACGTCGTAGTGACGTGGCGCCTTCCCGTGGGCTCACCACCTGCAGGAGGGACTGTAAGGGACGGTGCTGTGAAGATTGGGCAGCATGCCTGCTTAGACTGCTGCCCCCGCGACCTGAATTACGGATAAGCGGGAGAAAATGAATAGATGAATAATTTTTTTCTTTATTATATGTAAGACATGTGCTCACATGCTGAATCTAAACCTGCCCAGGGCTTTACAGATTTTTGCTCTCCAGTGCTGCCATTTCCTGTTCCTCATTAATTATTAAGGAAGTTGTAAGGATAGTCAGATCTTTCCATGAGGTCAGACCCCGAGAACTGCCATGCAACAAAACATTAAACTTTCTGATCTGAGATCTCTTTAATTTGAGGAGAGGTCTGCCTCTCGAACATCTGTTCAGCTGCCCTCTCCATCCAAGGACCTCCACATCCAGCATCTTTACCTCCAAGAGTGTCTGAGACCAGCCACCTGGACAGATGCTGCAACAATCAATTTGCATAACCAAAGAATTTCTTCTCAAACTGTCAGAAACCGTCTCAGGGAAGCTCATCTACATGTTCGTCATCCTCATCGGGGTCTCGACTTGACTGCAGTTTAACTTGAGTGGGCAAATGCTTACATTCTATGGCATCTCTCACTTTGGATAGGTTTTCACTGTACAGGGCAAAATGCGTGAGGCAAATGGTGGTCACACCTGATACTTTCTGGTTTCCAGATACACCCTGGACCCTCCGGAACCCACAATACACAAAAAAGTAAAACTGCACATTTTAGAGTGGCCTTTTATTGTGGCCAGCCTAAGGCACACCTGTGCAATAATCATAGATGGATAGATGGATGGAGCGATAGATAGAGCGATAGAGCGAGCAGCTTTGTCACCAGTGTATCACTCTTAGACAGTTACACGTGTCCATTTACTATTCGCCCCATTTTTGTAGCTATAACTTTAAGTAGTGAATCATCCGGTGGAGTGAAGTTTCAGAACTTTTCAGAAATAAAGCACAATGCATGAATACACAGGTCACATGACTGAAGAGAAACGGCATAATATTGAGAGGCAGAGGCAAAAAGAGAGAAATGAAAATGAATGAGAGTCATGTGACAATGCAGCAACCTACCTGTTTTTCCTCTAGCTCTCTTGCTTCTCTCTTGCTGTCTTACAGAACAGAATGACTTGATTTGACAGGAGAAGTCCAGCATGCTTCAATGTGCTCTTGGGAAATGATTTACAGTGTGGGACCCCTCTGATGTACATGTTTCTCACCTCTCCCTTTCATCTCAACCCGTCCTTCTTTCTTCCAGCTCTTCTCTTTTTTTTCTGACTCTCTCTGTCCAGTAATACTTCCTAGTTAATGTTGACTCACTGATACATTTCAGTGAAGCTTTGGCTCTTACTGATGGATATCTCACAAGTTTGCACCTGTTGAGGAAGAAAATTTCAAGTTAGTCAATTTCAGTACAACCTAGTCTAGTTCTGATAGCTGCTGGACCTCCATGGGGTTCTAGGCGTACAGGCACAATAGGTGTTATAAGGTAAGTACGGAGCACTATTATCCCATTGCAACACTCCAGCAGAGATACCAACACCTAAAAGGCATTCCTTTAAAGCCAATTTTTCCATCCTCAAGAATAAGTGGGAGGGAGAGCCAGTGTATTCTGCAGTGTCACACAAACATCAAATTCCTTAGATCCCAGTGAGTAGAGTTCTTGGAAAGACCTTGATGAAGCCACAGTTCAATACCGTCAAAGTGATTTAAATCAATCTAGATTACCAGGTTTTCCAGGCTTGGAACTCCCGACAGTTCACCGCATTATTCTAGATCCTCATCATCAAGACACCAAACTACTCATTCAGAAATATGATAGCAAGCTGTGTCAACCAGGACCGGAACGAATATTTGCTGAAATGAGAAGTGTGTGGATTGCCTCACTTCCAGAAGTCGTGAGACAATTAAAAAAATCCCAACATAACTGCATGAAATGTCGTAAGTGGAAGGCTAAATCTGAGACCCCTAAAATGGCTGATATCCCTCCAGCACGCTTCAGACTCCACAAACATCACAAAAGATCACCTAGCGCAGAAGTTTAGCTTAGCTTAATTCCATCCAACTTCATTTAGTTTAGCTTAGGTTAGCTTAGGTTTGTTTAGCTTGGGTTAGCTTAGCTTAGCTTCAGTTGGGTTAGCTTTGGTTAGGTTAGCTTCGGTTAGATTAGGTTTGCTTCGGTTAGGTTAGCTTCAGTTAGGTTGGGTTAAAACCTGCAAAGAAAACAGAAAGATATACATAATTACAAACAAATCTCATCCTGTGCATTAACTTAAATATACACAATTTGTACACTTTAAATACACCGACATGATTATTTTAATTACCAAACAGTCTAACAGTTCAAACAGTCTTACTAGCACATAAGTTGCATTAAACTTTTTCCAACGCACCTCCATCCTACCATTAGCGTCCTGAGTTGACCGATCATTGACATGCTTTCCGGTTCACAATGTCCTCATCCTTCCGTAACTCTGTAGTCATGCTCATATTCAGTCGCGCAAATCACAAGCTCACCAACCCTCTGGCGTGACTTCGGCTGTTTCCGGTGCTCTTTCATAAACCGTTTCCTCAAATGTTATCAGTTCGGCATTCAGGATTCCCGTTATTTTTTTAGGCAACCAAAATAACTTTTAAACTCACTTAAAATTGTCCTTTTAACTCCACACTTACCTAATCTCCAGATAATGGCATGCAGACACTAAAACCCTTGCAGTTGGTTCTGTTGTTATGATGGTCGATCCCCAGCTACCCTTTGGTTGATTGGGAGAGTGATTAAGACATTTCCTGGAGCACATGGACAGGTAAGATCTGCAGAGTTCTACGTTAAAGGTTCGACTATACACACGGCCTCTTACCCGTCTTATTAATCTACCAGAGATAGCTGATATGGAGGACACTAAGATTAAACCGACAGATTTTATACTTGGATTTAGGGACAAATATGCCATGGATATTTGGCAGTGTAGAAAAGGATTCCCATTTAGTTGTATTTCCACGCTTCACCACTAGAGGCAGATACACAGTTTACCACTCATGAAGTTACCTCTGACATCACAGTGCGTCAGCAAGAGTATTAAATACCAGAACACTAAGGAGCAGTAGGCATTGCCCCTAGAACTGCGCAGGCTTCAGCTGAGACTAAGGTATTGGTATGGTGTAAAGGATCATCTGGAAAATCACCCAGATTGTTGGGAATATGAGTACAGCGAAAAAACAAGCTTTGGTTGGATAGTAAGGAAAGATGTAAACAAGTTAGAAATTGCTCCATCTGTTACTCTACCAGCAATTCCACCGTGGTTGTTTCATAACCCAGTGATAGATTTACAAGTTAAGAAAATATTGAGTAATCCGGGGATGAATATGCCAATTGAATTATTAGTTCGGTAGTACATTACACGAGAGTATTACGATTCACTACAGGTATTTACAGACGTATCTAAAGATTCAGAATCTGAAAGGACTGCAGCAGCAGTATATATCCCTGCTCTTGAAACAAAGATTGCAAAAAGACTTTCAGATCAAGTGTCAGTTTTTGCCTCCGAACTTTTGGCAATCATACTAGCCCTACAGTGGATCGAAGAAGTCAAACCAGAAAGAACTGTGATTTGTAGTGACTCAATGGCAGCCCTCACTAGTTTAAATCTGAATCAAGGCAAGACTTAATATTAGAAATTTTCAGAGTTTGTTTAGAATAAGGCGGCTGAGAATGGAGGTAAATTTCCTTTGGGTACCTGCCCATGTTGGTGTGGATGGAAATGAAACGGTGGACCTGCTAGCAAAGAAAGCATTGAATCATTCTCAGATAGACATTAAGGTAGCTTTCAGTAGAGCTGAATTCAAGGCAGTGATTTCATCTGAAGTATGTAAAAGATGGCAGGAATTATGGAATAGTGGGACTGAAGAAAGACATCTCTTTCAGATACAAGAGAAAGTTGGGAGCGATAGGAAAAGTTTGGGAAATAGAAGGAAGGATGTCGTCATCACAAGATTAAGAATTGGACATACTGCATTAAATCATAGTCTCTTTAGAATCGGAAAGCATGAATTGTGTGTATGTGAGAAGTGTGGGGAATTGGAAACAGTGAGGCACATATTAGATAAATGTCCTGCATATGAAAGAGACAGATTTCAGTTAATTCAGGAATTAGGATGGATAGGAATGGACAATATCTCTCTAATGGTACTGCTGGAAAGCAAATTCGGGCAATCGAGAGCTCAAGAATTGTTATTTAAATAAAGACATTAAGAATGTCACAATAGTAGAATTATGCATTAAAACACTAAGCATAAATTACTTTTTTCTTACCGTTTAATGCCTTAAGAAAACATGGAATATTATACAAAGTTTAATGGACTACATCATTATACTTTTGCAATATTTTAAATGATTAACATCATAGAGCTTAAAGTTTGTTTAAATAATTAACCTTCAGTGTAAAAAGAATACGATTTTAATAGTATATTAATAGGTATTTAATAACATCTGTGGTGAGTGTTTCTGTAGTGTTGTTTGTTGGAGTTTACTAGGTTTACATTTATTTCTAGAGCCTTTAATAATTTAATGTTATAAAAATAGTCAAATGGATATTGTATGAATAAGAATTTTTTAAACAGCATTTAATGATGATATTGTAATAGTACTACAGCTTTTTAAGGTAAATATTCACATCCTGGTTTCTTAAGAATACAAGTGTGAACTCAATCTGAATCTAATTTCGATCAGTTCACATTTCAATGTTTCTTAATAATGTTAATTAATAGTAAATCATACCACATTTTATTGAGCTTGCTGTGAGTTATGTGGCTACTGCTTTGTAGCATTTCTCAGTCATGGCAGAATGAAGAGATTGGCCTTAAAGAGAAGGGTAGGACCTGCCTAGTTCAAATCCAGTCCTTCATTGTGAACCCAGTTAAATGCTCACTTGTCCTTGGGAGAGATTCTTTGTGAATTATTTACTGCATCGGACTTGTATTCTGCAATTTCATGTATGTGACCCTTAGTAACAAAGAAAATGGTTAATGGTCATTTTATTACCTCTGTTGTTCTTGGTAGTAGCAGCATAATAAGAGGATGTGGGTTTTGCCAGCAGTTACATTTTGATGTGTTACTCCTACATGAAAACTTCAGTGCATTTACTTCCTGTTTTCCTTTTCAGTTACCTGAAAGAGGAAGCAAAACAACGTTACTAAATTTTAAGGTAAATTATACAGTTTTTACTTAAGTGTACTTTAAATACATCATTGTGTTCATATTGTCTGTAATAAGATGTTGCTGTCGATAATCAAAACATACTTTGAATCTCATTTACAACATAACTAATATTCCTACAGATTCTACAGTGAAGGTGTTGAACAACAGCAATGGTGAGTGTCTGTGTTCTTTGTTGTGTTAACACTACTCCAGTGACGGGCCGTGCATTTGGTACCTGGGCCTTCAGTGGGGACTTACCTGACTTAATACACCTCTTAATACCACCACTATCATGTTGCAATTCTAGAGACCATCAATACTATTAAAAAAAAATAAAAAAACATTTTACTAAAGCAAGCGCCAAACATCTACCCTAAAACCGCAACCGTACCACCAATATCATCTGGAACAGTTTAAAATCAATGTTTGTCTAATAACATGACAAAAACATTAAAAACGTAAATAAAATACAACACTCTCCAGAGATGCATACTCATAATGCATACTCCTAATTTGCAACGAACAAACCCTTTCCCGGGATGAGACAAGCTAGCTAGCTTCAGGGTTGGGTGACTAGCTTTTTTTTTAATGGAATAAAAAAAGAACGTCTGTGACCAAATCAATTTATCTTCCTCCATCAGCCATTGTGGGTGTAAAAAAAAAAGTCTAACTCTGATGTATTAATGTGTGCAGATCGCTACAGACGTGTTTTGCCAGTTGAACTGTAACAGTTTTCCTCTGACCAACCAATCAGAGGACAGAAAAATGTTGATGCTATTTTGGGCCAGCTAGCTTTTATTAACATTTTATTGCTGTAGTTGTTTATGTATCTGAAGCAGGATTTGTTTAAATAAATATGTAATTTGAAAAATAATTAGACATGATTAGACATATTATGAATGTTTGTTTTAATGCACAATCCTTAGTCACAGTTTTATGCTTTTAGCTGAAAATATTCCCTGTGGTGGGTAAATTCTTTTGTAGGACAAGTTTTTGATTGCACTCGGCTGTGCACCAAAAGGTTTCACCACTGTCAAAGGCTATAACGAGAAATTAACGGAAGAAGCAAAACTCGGAGACCTGTTCCTGGTGAAAGGAGCTAACAGTAACGATGGATCCAGTCTAGGATACTACCAGGCTGGCGTTTACTGCAATGAAGTCCAGAATATCATTCTCTTTACACGTAAATCACTAAGTCTCCATGTAATGTTCAATATAAATGACACAACAATTTAATATTTATTTAACTTAATATATGGGTGTATACATTACAGCATCTCAGGCTTCTTTTTAAAATAAAAAACACCTAAAGTCTAATCATAAGATCACAATGTAGAGATTATTGCCCTTGTACTGCATTCCATGTTTATGTGTCCATTTAACACTTAACTGCTTCTATCTATCTCAGCCCTCTTCATTCCTGTAGCATCACAATAAACATGGAAAAACAAAAAAATATTTATAGTACTATATAACATTAAATATCATATCTTTTTTCCAGTCTATCCCGAAGGTTCCCTATACAAATCTGGTCTACCAGAAGTGCTCAAATTACATGTGGATGTGTTCTGTGGAGACGAGGCTTTTGTGGTTCACAGGAAGGACAAAGGAATTCCTGAAAACTTTACAGACAAGGTTCAAATAGCAATGCGGAAAGTACCAGTATACGATGCTCTTCAATACAACTCTATCCATTTTGCTCTGGAGCTGCTGGAGGTCGAATCAGAGGTAATACATTTATTTGTAGCTTCACCAAAAAAAAAATCACTGTAAGCACTATTCTAAAGATCGTAGGACACTGTAGGTATTAAAAAAACAAACAAACAACAGGTTCAGTACAACAGAATAAAACTGTTAATTGTCTGCATATTAGATTAGATTAGATTAGATTCAACTTTATTGTCATTACACATGTACAAGTACAAGGCAACGAAATGCAGTTTGGGTCTAACCAGAGTGCAATAACAGCAAGTGCAGGATATACAGTTTTTACATGATTTACATAGTTAAATAGAATGATAATATAGACTATAAACAGTAATTTTAAGATGTATATGTACTATAAATGTAGTATACAGATTAATATATATGTACTATGAAAATAATTACAGATGAATATGAATATATATGTACTATGAACAATAGTATACAGATGAAATTATATATATATATATATATATATATATATATATATATATATATATATATATATATGTGTGTACTGTGAACATAATATACAGATGCCTATTACCATACACAGAGATTTACAGAAGGATGTGAACAGTGAACATAAATTATTACTATGAACAGAGAACGGGTATATATACAATGGTAAATAATGATGAGCAGCAATACAAAGAAGAGCAGTGTGCAAATGAGCAAAGGTTTGTGTAAACAGTCCATGCAATAACAAAGTGTGGGGTGAGAAATGATCAGTGTTCCGGTGAGCACAAGTTTTTGAGTAGACAGTCCATTATAGAAATAACAAAGTGTGAGGAAAATGTGGTAGTGTATCAGTGAGTGGCAGAGTTCAGTAAAGAGACAGCTCTAGAGAAAAAGCTGTTCTTTAGTCTGCTGGTCCTGGTCCGGAGGCACCTGAAACGCCTGCCGGAGGGCAGAAGAGTAAACAGTCTATGGGCCGGATGAGAGGAATCCTTAAGAATGCTGCAAGCTCGACGCAGACAGCGTTTCTTTTGAATGTCCTCCATGGCTGGGAGTGAAGTCCCTGTGATGCACTGGGCGGTTTTTACCACCCGCTGCAGTGCCTTACGCTCTGCAACAGAGCAGCTCCCAAACCAGACTGAGACACAGCTGGTCAGGATGCTTTCTACTGCGCAGCGGTAGAAGTTCACCAGGATATCCGAGGAGAGCTGATTTTTCTTGAGTGTCCTCAGGAAAAAGAGGCGCTGGTGAGCCTTCTTGACTAGGCTGGAGGTGTTGATAGCCCAGGACAGGTCCGCCGAGATGTGGATCCCCAGGAACTTGAAACTGGAGACGCGCTCAACAGCCATCCCATTGATGTGGGTGGTGTCATGTGTGCCTCTTGTCTCCTTCCTGAAGTTCACAATAAGCTCCTTTGTCTTGGAGGTGTTAAGGAGCAGGTTATTGTTACTGCACCATGTGGCCAGGTGCTGGATCTCCTCCCTGTAGGCAGTCTCATCATTGTTGGTGATGAGACCGATCACGGTAGTGTCCTCTGCAAACTTGATGATGGAGTTAGATCCATTTACAGGCCTGCAGTCGGAGGTGAAGAGGGAGTAGAGGAAGGGGCTCAGCACACAGCCCTGTAGTACACCAGTGTTGAGTGTGATGGTGTTGGAGCAGATGGAGCCAGATCGAACCTGCTGGGGTCTGTTGGTCAGAAAGTCCATGACCCAGTTGCAGGTGGAGGTGTTAATGCCCAGATCTACAAGTTTGGCTATTAAATTGGATGGAATGATGGTATTGAATGCTGAGCTGAAGTCAACAAATCATTTAATTAAAGCTCTTAATCTTCTGAAGTGTCTATTTTTACATTTCTGGAGCAAATTTCATACTCGTTTTGCATCTTCATATTTAATTCCATATTTGGATAGTAGTATATGAACATTAATGTGAAAAATGTGAAATATATATATATATATGCACTGAAAATAAGAACACACACAAAAATAAGAACTTTCACATGTTTAAACCTGTGTAAAAAGAAGTAAATTTTATGTTTGCTGTCAGTATGGGTTCTTATGAAATGTATGTGTTTTCTTATATAGACCATAAAGGATTTCATTGAAAGAATTTCGGAAATAATTGAAAACTAATCTACAGAAATGTAAGTATGTTGTAGTGCAGTGACTCTGCTGTCCACATATTGAGGGAAAATGTTTTATTACTATATTTAAATATCTTTAAAATTTATTTTCTTTTTCTATTTGTTTTTAGGGTGATGTCACCATAAAATCCCTAATGCTGGTATTTAAGAGTTTGCTGGGAAAAGACATTGTTTCTTCTGAAAGATGATCAAATCTTTTTTTTTTATTTAATATATTAATAAAATGTTCATATGTTAATTTTAAATAAAAATAGTTAATTATTTGTGTTTTTATCAGCTGTCATTGCCCAAATCTATTTAGTAATATTATGTCACTTCTTACTCCATTTCTACAACATGATCAGCAACAATGCATTCAGGGATGTAAAAGAGGCAGCAGTACTTCATTGCATTTCTCAGTCAGGAATGGAGGAATAAAGATTTTGGACTTGCAGTCACATGGTGGACTTTTGCCTTTGCTGCTACATTGCTATGTTTCTATGAAGTAGAAACTAGTGGTGGACAGTAACAAAGTAAATGTAATTTGTTGCTGTATTCAAGCAGTTTCTTGACATATCTGTAATATACTGACGTATTTCCCTTAAGGATTAAGAACTACTGCTTGATTTAGAATGAACTGAACTACCTGTTCATCAATATGAATGACTATGACTGTAAAACAATAGCTTGTTTGGCTACCTGGCCAATAACTTTTCATACACGGTCTCTTTTCACATTAATACCTGACCTTTAGCTATTCGTTATACATGTTTGGCTATTGATTTGGCATTCATGTTGATGGCCAGGTAGTCAGACAAGTTATTGTTTTTACACACACACACACACACACACTTTTCAAGCATTTCTCTTATAAAAACAAACTGACAATAAAACATACAAAATCGTTTAAAACTGTAAAGGGAGATGATTTTCCATCTCCATGCGGATCTCCAAGTCTCTGTGGTTACTCCGTTTCCAAGAATATTTTCCTCACCGCTGCTCTGTGCATAACAACTTTTTGACATATGAGATGGAGACGGCCTGTTTCAGTGTCATTGATTTCACAGTTCTAGGGGATGCACACAACCAATTCTGCAGGTGAGGCATGTCAGCTTGGGTGACAGTGTGGTGTGTGAGAAAGAGAAAGATTAATAGCCTTATACGTCACATTATATATGAAACAGTCATATTTTCAATCACAATATCTTTATTTAAGGCTTTCATGATCTTAAATTGTACGAAATTAACAATTTTCTAAACTTGCAATTGCATCATTACTTCATGGGCACGTTCCTTTTTTTAACATGCTTAAAAAAAAATGCATATCGAAAGTATATTTAATGTGTAAAATTATTTGGAGGGGTGCACTCACCAGCAGCAGCCACACATCCCCTAGTACTAGTCAACTAGTCACTAGCAAACTCAACACGAAACCTTAACACCACAAACATGACTGCTCAATCAGCAGAAAAGGGCATACAAGCAAATGGGCCAATTACTTGAGCCAGTTTACTGAGCAAACAGCTGACATTAGCCAACTCGATTTTCCTGCTGTCAATACTTGAGGATTTCTTATAATAACGAGACATCAAAGAAAAGTAAACAATGATTTGACAAATGAGCAACAGAAACAAGATTTGGCTCTTATATACACATGGTCATCAAGGTAAATATTTTAACAGGTAATTTTGTAGTCGTCTTAATTACAGAGTCCATTTTGTTGCCGTGTTTGGTTGCAGTCATCGGGGGAAGCTAATGAGTTTTATAAATTCACTATTAATGCTGAGAACCTGCATGAAGGTGGTACTAAATTTAATAAATGAACTATTTACATGTAAGAACTCAATCAAACTTACTGTTAGAACTTAACTTAATCTGACCTCAAATCAGGCTCTAAACTGTAGCAGTTCCTCCTCCACCCACACGGGGGAGACTCCTCCATGGAAGTTATGCTGAGTTACAGGAAGTCACGTTGGGTTTCTGTAGGTGAACGATTTTATTGCATCTCATGTAAAAATTGCAGTAGCAGTTCTACAGAATTCACGTCTCAGTGAGAGAAAAAGCTCATCCTGCTGTTTTAATCAAAAGATTTCAATAAAAAGAGAATCTCAGCATCTCCAACTAGAAATACAATGTGGATTCTGTTCAGGTTCATACAGCAGGTGATGGAACTCATCATCAGTTTGCGTGTTAATGAGCTGGATGAAGCATTTATTCATTAGTTATTTATCCAGTTATCATCTGTTAACCTATTCATTCATTCATTCTCTATCCGTAATTCGGGTCGCGTAATTCTAAGCAGGCCCCCGCCTTCGACTGCTGCCCAGTCCTCACAGCACCGTCCCTTACAGTCCCTCCTGCAGGTGGTGAGCCCACGGGAAGGCGGCCCCACGTCACGGACCTTGATATTTCCCTCGTAAGGGACCCCTGGAGCATAGAGGGTTAAGGGCCTTGCTCAAGGGCCCAAGAGTGGCAGCTTGACGATACCGGGGCTCGAACCCCCGACCTTCCGATCGCCAACCCAGCACCTTTACCGCTGGAGCCACCACTTCCCCCTGTTAACCTGTTATTTCAACAAAACCAGATTTTCTCCTGCAAACCAAGTTCAAGAAAATGCTACAAGGAATTGACTCCCATGTCGAGTTTGCTGGACTTTAGAATGTAATACTTTATTGCACTGAGGTGCTTCAGTACCTAAAGGTCTACATTTAAACATATTTATGATTTTATAATGAATAATTTTTATTATTATTATATGCAGATTTACACATATATGAAACCCAAAGAGATAAAATTAATAAATTCCCAATAATTGGTTTAATGTTATTTGGGTGTTAAAAAAATCAGTACACCCTCATCTTATACATATTATAAAACAGTACTGGACTGATCTTGCTGATAAAAGCAAGGAACATTCATACCCCCCATAAAAAAACTATAATAATAATAATAATAATAATAATAATAATAATAATAATAATAATAATAATAATAATAATAATAACTGCAGTTGGTTGTCAGATGTCAGTCTCACTGCCCTCTAGTGGCTCTGTCAGGACTTTCTTTTTATCTAATTCTGTACAAATATTATTAATGGTGTTTTGTTGTCTAGTTATATGTGATGTTGATCTTTTACAAAGCAAGATATTTTTCTTGATAACATTAAACTGTCTAAAACTAAAACTGTTTACTGTTTAACATACAGGGGGTTCATGTTGAATTTTTAAGCAGATTTCTTGTGATATAAATAAATGAAACAGAAGTTAAATAAAGCTGATTAAAATGAATGTAGTTTTGTGTTTTTGAGAGACTGCTGAAAGGACATTTCTGGAACTATCTATGGATTCAGACTCGGTCGAGCTGAAAAGGTGAACCGACTCTCATGAACCTCATTGTTTTGTATAGAAGTGATGAACCGAAATCTCTTAAACTGAGTCACTTGAACTGAATCTAATGAGTCGAATTCACCGAACCGAATCTTTTCGAACTGAATTGACCAAACTGAATGGACTAAATTATTAAAATGAATCTATTAAATAGTTCTTTCTGATGTTTTTCTACTAACTGCAGTTGTCAAAAGTTATAGTTGAACTATGATGTTATGAGGCTGCATTGGAACTAAACTTTATAGTATTGTGTGCATCAGATGAACCCATGAAGAACTCATGTATTGTAAACTGATTTAATCTCTGTGTTATTGTGATTTAATATTTAAACTGATGCTGTGAATACTGTATAATACCTGTTTATTTTATTACTTTAACTTCTGTTCATGTAAAATTGGGTTTAAACAGAACCTTTATTTTATTATCATTTACTTTTGTCCCGTTTCCCAACATTTTATCATGTGGATTTTAATTCTTAGTTAAATTTAAATGAAGTCCAATAATAATTTAATAATAGAAACAAAACACACACTATATTTAAGATATTTATTTATTTTGGAGGAAGAAAAAATATTCAGTTACAATAATCACTGATATTTTTGTACTTTATTATATGTAGGACATGTCCAGCTTGATCTCCTCTTTTTCTTTCTCTGGTTTTCTTTCTCTAGTGCTGAAGTCATATTGCTGAACAGCTGTACAGCTTCCTCCAGTCACTCTCGGGTTTACATCCTCATTTCTCTTCCCTCACCTAAGAATCTTTGTTTCCTCAGCAATTTTCTGCATCTCTTTGGGCTTGTATAGGTTCAGCTTTCTGTTCCTGTTTTTGATGTCCAGATTCGTCTCATCTTGCTGCTGTTTCTCATAGTCAGACCCCAAAGTGCCCTCAGCTGAGCGACATGTTTCTCCAATTGCACTTGGTTTCTCAGAATGATCTTTCTAAAGCTCTTTAGTCTTCTTCTGTATCTTACAGTGACAAATTTAAAGTTAGCTGAACAACATGGTCCTCCAGTTGCTCCTGGTATCTCATCAGATGATCTCTCTTATGCTCTGCTCTATTCTTCTCCTCCTCACAGTGATTTAGAGAATCCTGGAGCTCTCTGATGGTCTGGAGCTGTAAATTGTTATTCTTCTCCATGTCTAGTTCGGCCTTCTTTCTTTTCTCCTTCAACTTATTTCTCTCAAAATCCAAAGTGGCCTGCAGCTGAGCAACACGTTCCTCCAGTCGCTCTTGGTGTCTAATCAAATTATCTTTCTCATGCTTTGCAATCTATCTCTCTTCTTTACAGAGATTCAGAGAATCCTGGACCTTTTTGATGGTCTGGAGGTGTAAGTTGTTCCTCTCCTTCATGTCTAGTTGGTCCTTCTTGCTTTTCCCTTCCATTTATTTCTCTCAAATTCAAAACTAGCCTCGAGCTAAGCACCACGTTCCAGCAGTTGCTTTTGTTCTGTCACACAGCTCTCTCTCTCCCATTCTACAGATTTCTCCTGTTCCTCGTGAAGTTTCAGGGAAGACTGGAGCTCGGTGATGTTCTGGAGGTGTGTGTCGTTTCTATGATTTATGTTCTGTTCCCGCTGCTTTCGCTCAGAGGATAAAGTAGCCTCCAGAGTTTGCACCTTCTGTACCAGAATGGCTTTCTCTTCTTTCTCTTATGTTATCTTCTCTATCATCAGATTAAAAAAAGCATCCCAATCTGTAACGACTTTCTGCATGTGTTCCAGCTTCTCCTCCTCTTCCGTAATCTGTATATTTTTCTTCTGTCTCCTGCTTTGAAAAAAACTCTCTAAGTCTCCTAAATTTATTTTACACCAATTTTATTCAACCATGAAATAAATCGTGTCAGCGTCCAGCAGCAGGTTCACCATCTCCACCATAAATTCCACTGATGCTTCATCTGCTTTAGAGCCACTTGAGCTTCACCCACCAACAATACACTGATATGGAGCTGACTGCCAGTGTCACACTGTATAAAAGATAAAGGCGTGTATGCAGCTCTATCACTCATCTCTTTATGAGGATAGTAAAAGCTAATGCAGTGAATGAAACAGGATAATAACTGTATATCACTTAGATTATGCCATGACGCCTGCTATGCTTTTACACATAGAGCAACAATATTCCTTTTTCTCTTTCTGTATATTGCATGACTTGTTTAATGGCATTCACGATTAGTTTGTTTTGGTGACAAAAGCGTCCATTTGCACACTTTTTTAATGATGAATAAAAATAAAGATAAATAATAATAAAAAATAATTCAAAATTTTTGCCGTTGGACAGATGGCAAATGTTCAGTCAGCATATGGCTTGGATGTGAGGAATCCAGAGTGATATTCTGAGCAATTTATCACTCTGGATGTGTACAGTTCCTGTAGTGTGAGCAGGAAAACACCAATAATCCTTTCAGCCTTTAGAACCGTCCTCTATCTATCTATCTATCTATCTATCTATCTATCTATCTATCTATCTATCTATCTATCTATCTATCTATCTATCTATCTATCTATCTGTACACAGTATATATACATTATTTTGGCAAAAGTTTGCGGACACCTGGTCATAAGTACGGTATGTGCTTTTTGAGCATTACATTCCACATTTAGTCCCAATTTGTGCTGATATTTTCCTCCACTCTTTTGGGAAGATGTTCCACTAGATTTTAGAGTGTGCTTGTGGACATTTGTGTTCATCAGCCACTAGAGTGTTAGTAAAGTCAGGTAGAGATGTAGGTGACGTGAGGAGGTCTGGGGTGCAGTCAGTGTTCACATTCATTCCAAAGGTGTTCAGTAGGGTTGAGATCAGAGCTCTATAGCAGGCCACTCAAGATCTTCCTCTCCAAACCATGTAAACCAGATCTTCATGGAGCTGGATTTGTGCACAGGGGCATTGCCATGCTGGAACAGATTTGGGTTTTAACAAAAACACACTACACAACTGTGTGCCTCCTGCTTTGTGTTAACAGTTTGGAAAAAAACCACATATTGCAGAAAAGGTCAGGTGTCCCAATACTTTTGTCTAAAACAAGACAGAATTACACAAAACAACACAGAACTAAGAACTAAGACTACACAGGACTACAGGACTAAAGTGCACTTGTGCAAATAACATCATATAATTTGTATTGAATGTTTTGTATAATTTGTATTGTATTGTTTGTACATCATTGTGTGTGTGTGTGTGTGTGTGTGTGTGTGTGTGTGTGTGTGTGTGTGCTGAAGCAGGTCAGCGTGCCACAGTGTGTGAGGGTCGTGTTAGAGTCATATATGACTTGCACTTTAACAGAAAGCATATGATGTTTATTAACAAAAACAAATTCCTTTTCATACGGAGTCTTTACAGAAATATGAGTGCAGTCAATTGTGTTGATTACATTTGAAAAACTGAACATTGCTGCAAAGTGCATTTTAATTTCAGCCTGTTCTTGCACAGTGAAGGGAAACCTGATGTATAGACTACCCACCTTAATAATAACATCCAAAATGACAGGCATTATGACACTCAGACCTATAGCATGAGATTTAATAGAATTATATTATACTCAAAGAAGGTCTTTGTAAAAAAAAGATGATTTATATATAATATTTATATGAAACCTTTTCCTGCCGCCCATTTTCCGCTAGAAACAACCTGTTGTCATTAAGCATGGAACCATGCTATATTTGGACAGGGATGGATGGTTCGGCACATTGATCCAGGGGCACAGCTGTAGGAATTGAAATCACTTACTTTACACATAACTTATAATAAATGATAAACTCTGGGTTTTAAACAGAATTAAATCCATAAAGCTCAGAAAATCACCGTTCTAGGGGACGTACAGTTCCCTTTATCCCGGCAGAGGGTCTTCATCCTCCACCTGGAACACGACGTCTTTTCTAGAGTTAATCCCTGATAATGCAGAGGAGCTACAGGAGGAAAAACCAAGCGATCAATCCTTTGGGAGAAAAATAATATTAAATAGATAATCGTCTTCTTCTTTTGAACCAACTACCTGCATGTCTTCCTTCACCTTATCCATAAACCTCCTCTTTGGTCTTCCTCTTTTCCGCCTTCCTGGTGGCTCCATCCTCAGCATTCTCCTACCGATATACCCCATGTCCCCCCTCTGCACATGTCCAAACCATCTTAATCATGTCTCTCTTATTTTGTCCCCAAAACGTCCTACATGTGCTGTTTCTCTAATAAACTTGTTTCTAATCCTGTCCATCTTCGTCACTCCCAACGAACATCTCAAAATCTTCAGCTCTGCTACCTCCAGCTCCAATTCCTGTCTTTTACTTAATGCCACTGTCTCCAAACCTTACAACATCTCAGGTCTCAACACAGTCCTATAAACTTTCCCTTTCAATCTCACAGATACTCTTCTATCACAAATCACTCCTGCTATCACTCTTCTCCACCCACTCCACCCTGCCTGCACTCTTTTCTTCACTTTTCTGACACACTCCCCATTACTTTGCACTGTTGACCCCAGATACCTGAACTTCACCTTTTCCACCTTTTCTCCCTGCAACCGCACCCCTCCACTGCCCTCCCTCTTATTCACACACATGTATTCTGTCTTACTCTTACTGACTTTCATTTCCCTTCTCTCCAGCGTGTACCTCCACCTCTCCAGGCTCTTCATAACCTGTTTACTACTCTCACCACTAATAACAATATCATCCACAAACATCATAGTCCACGGAGACTCCTGTCTGACCTCGGCCGTCAACCTGTCCATCACCACTGCAAACAGGAAAGGGCTCAGAGCTGATCCTTGATGCAGTTCCAACGTTCCACCTCCACACTGTTCTCATGCATGTCCTGCACCACCCTCACATACTTCTCTGACACACCAGACTTCCTTATACAATACCACAACTCCTCTCTAAACCCTGTTGTATGCTTCCTCTAGATCTATAAACACAATGCAACTCCTTTTGACCTTCTCTATACTTCTCTTTCAACATTCTCAAAGCAAATAATTGAGAAAAGAAGACAAAGATAAAATCAATTTTTATTAGTCCTCTTCATGTTTTATATGCAGTTTCTGCTGTTTATTCAGTTAAATACCCGCACTGAAGCACATGTTAGGTTATGTAACTGTACATCCTCAGTGTTATAGTTACTGTTCATGTAAATGTACATCCTCAGTGTTATAGTTACTGTTCATGTAACTGTACATCCTCAGTGTTATAGTTACTGTTCATGTAACTGTACATCCTCAGTGTTATAGTCTAATGCTCATGTAACTGTTCATATCTCTGTGATGTCACAGTGCGCCACTTTCGACCACATGCATAAAAGCCAGAACACTGAGCTTACGGCCATACCACTCTGAGAACGCTTGATCTTGTCTGATTTTGGAAGCAGCCAACAAACTCAACACGTCGCGCATCAAAATTCTCAATCACGCAACCAAATTGATCTATATCATCCACTTCAGAAGAAACACATTAGCGGTAAGTTACTTTACAAGTCTTTAGTTTCATTAATTTTGCAGGTTCATCGCTAGTCACGCGTTAGTCACGTGCTTACCCAGAACTTCCGGGAAGTACGCTCTAGCTAGCATGAAAAACATTAAGCTTCAATAAAGTCCCTAAATCCTAACATCATCTAAACATGACATTACTACTTAACGCTCACGAGTACATTTAAAGGCTGTAAGCAGAAGGAGGCTCCACTGAGTAAGCGCATCCCATCAGCTGAGGAAGAACGATCAGACTACAGAGATACTCATTATAAAAAAATTAACAAAGACCATTATGGAATGATTTGTGATTAAAGCAGTTCTTACTTTTTTTTAGATTCAATAAACTCTCTAGAAGAAAATATTGAAAAGACCTACAGAAATGGAAAAGACAAGCATAAGCCAGCAGGAGCTTCAGGCCATTAAGAGCATTATGCTACTCAGCAACACTCACAAGTATGTTTTTTGCTCTTTATACTTTATTCCAATCATTGCAGTAATACAATATAATATATAATATAATAATATATTATAAAATGTTTTATCTATATGTTTCTTTTCCCTTCCACAGAAATGTCAGTGTTGAAAACCAGCTTCTGGCACTTAAAGGTGTGTAAGAAAGTACAAGTTGATTATTACTGCATGATTCAGTTCTATTAAAATAAACATATAATGTGATAATGTGATCTGAGCACCTTTTCATTTCATTTTGTAAATTATTTTACAGAAGTGAACACCAGACAAAATCTGGAAATCCGAGGCCTGAAATGCAAAATCAGCAGCATGGAGAAAAGCTTTCGCTTAATGGAGGTACTTTCTTTCCATTTTTAAATGCAGACATCATTGAACTTTTAGTGAGAAATGTGACTAAATAAAACTTAATCTGTTTTTTTTTTGTTTTCGATCCTCAACAGGAAAAACTTTACAAAGTGGAGAACGAGTTGAACAAAGGTAACAGTAAAATCTCTAATACTAAGTTTCTGTACATTTTGATGTGTTCTGTATTTGCATTGAATATGGAATAAATGAACACAAATAATTAATAATACAATAAAAAAATTATAATTAATACAAAAATTAAACAAGCAGGAAGCTGATAAATGTATTTAAATGTGACATGTTGTAATCTAATTTTAGTGGACATACAGTTTAATCTTAGCATGTGCTAAACCTAGTATGTACATTATCACCAAAAGTATTGGAACATTAATGGAGAAAGTGTTGACAAGGCAAATTCTTCACCGTCTTAATGAACCTAAATGTGTAACAGTCATTTTTGTTAAGATCTAGGAAGAAATATTGTAGGTCTCTCTGGATAAGGGCGTGTGACAAATGATATACATTTCTTTTATATTCATACAGACCCAAAGCCCACAGCAAAGAGAACTGGATCAGACATGTCACCACCCAGGAAAGCTCAAAAGCCTCGACTTGATGCTGCTTCAGCTGATCCTGTAAACATAACACACACAACACAATCTCTCATCTCCAGTGCATTAGAAACACTACAAAAGTCCTGTTCTGATGTTTTACCTACAGACATGATTCATGCACTTCTCACAGGAACAAGTGAACTTCCTGTTCTGAGAGATGAAGAGAAACACGTCATTTCTGAGTTTTGTGTAAACGAGGTCAGTTCTTATCTTCTGTTTTATTTAGTGTGCATGCGATTTAAACACTTTATTCTTTAGCTGTGGATTTGAGTGACATTTTTTTTAAAGTTGATTCATAATTCACTGGTCCTGATGTTCTTAAATTGAACAGTAGATATGATTTATCATGTTACATTTTGAATCTGGGTTTTGGTTTATACAATATCTAGTAGTTTTCCTAAACCCAGTCTACAGTCAAGTCTTAACTTCCTAATTTTTTTCTTTTTAAATACATGATTTAAATACATGTTTATTCAGTTGGAAGCTTAAAAATGTCCTCCGTCTCATTTAGTCCTTAGCAGAGACGTTTCTGTCTGTGATTTTGGAGAAGATCAAGGTGGAGAGAGGGTTTATGGGACATGATCTCCTGCAGTCTCTCTGTATGGTTTATGTAGGCGTGTGTCAACAGAGAGGAGACACTCACAAAGCACATGCTCTCGTCTACAGACTACTTAAAGAAGGTGAGATTATATTTCATTAATTATCTACTAAAAATGATCTGGACACTGATACAGAGAGGACAATTGTGTCTTGTTGTTGGTAATGTACAGTGGATGTAAAAAGTTTACACACTTATGAAATGGCAGGTTTTTTAAATATAAAGATAAAAATAACAACAGTGTAAACGTCAAACTTGTTACATGTTTAATGTGATTTTCCAAAAAACAAAGATCCAGAGACAAAAAAAATATTTAATAATTGGTAACTTTTTAAATAAAAAACTATCACATCTTGATTGCATAAGTCTGAAAATCCCCATAACTACTACTTTGTGGAAGCACAACTTGCCTTTATTATGGCATCAAGTCTTTGTGAATAATCTCTATTAACTTCCCACATCTACACTTTTATCCAGTACTGTGATGATCCTTTTCTGAAGCCGTGCCTTTGCTAATTTGGATATGTGCTTTTGGTCATTGTCATGTTGAAATGTGAAACTCCTCTTTATTTTCAGCTTTTTTTACGGAGGACAATGTCACGGTCTTCTGGGTTCTCTCCCTCTCTGCTGGACTATCTCTTGCTTCCCCAGGAGTGGCTCTCGTTCCTGATCATCCCCTCGTCTTATGCTCGTGTCATGCTTTATTTTTCCTGGCTCCGGAAACACAACCCCTATCTAGATTAGAATAGTGGACGAGTCTTGGAATGGGGGGTGCCCTGCCAGACCCGCTGTCTCGCCTCAATCGGCCCTGTACCTGTCCTGTCACGTCAGGAGCCTCAACATGATCTCAGCTCTATCCCGGCAGTCTACCATGACCTAGGGCAACTTCAGCAAGGTCAAAGCATCCTCCCTTCCACCACACCGGCCACATGACTGTGCCATCAACCTGTTGCCTGGAACCTCTTCTCCCAATGGACGTTTGTACAATCTGTCTGGACTGCAGAAGGCCATGCACCAGTATAATCAGGAGTCTCTCTCTGCCGGGAGTATTCACCCATCCTCCTCCCCCGCTGGGGCTGGGTTCTTCTTTGTGGAGAAGAAGGACAAACCCTTCGCCCATGTAAAGACTATCAGGGACTTAACGCCATTACTTTTAAGAATCGCTATCTCCTACCGCTCATGGTGAACGGGAGCTCCTGGCTATCAAGCTGGCCTTAGAGGACTGGTGTCATTGGCTTGAGGGGGCCAAGGTGCCATTCATGGTTTTATGGCAAACAATGTCCAGCGCCCGGTACCGGGTAGGCCAGAAGGTCTGGCTGTCCACCCGAGACCTCTCTCTCAAGGCTGCCCCTGTCCCATTTCTAAAATGATCAACACTGTTGCGGTCTGCCTCAAACTCCCCAGAGTCATCCGAATCCACCCATCCTCTCACGTTTCCCGTCTCAAACCCGTCTTGGCTTGTGCCTTCTGGTTTCGCGGCACGCAAGTCCGGTTCTGCAACGTGCACTTCCGGGTCCACAGCAATTTTATGCAATCCCTCCCTCTCTGCTGGGATGTCGCTTTCTTCCCCGATTCTTGCTGAGGTTTTCCTGCTCTTTTTCCACCGGTTTGCCTGCCTGTTTTTACGGCTTTTTTTTGGGGGGATTTTTTTCTCTGTTTTGTTCGGTTTTTTGGCTATTTTTGTTCTGTGTTTATGCCTGGATTTCTTTGATGCATGCTCGGACTAAATAGATGTGTTTTCTTTGGACTTTTGGGGGTTTTGTTTCTTGTATTATTTACTTGGAGGATGCTCTGTATTGGCTTTGCACCAAACATACCTTTTAGATTTATGGGAAATACGTTTAATCTTTTGTCTTGTTGGACCAACACATTTTCCTACATGGTTGTAGTTGAATGAATTAATCTTTTGTCATCATTTAAATGTGTTTGCATATTCATATTAGCTTTATTGCTATTTCTCTCTGCAATTTGATAAGATGCAATTTTATAAGGTGTGTCAACTTTTTATATCCAATGTCTTTTTTTTTTATTTATTTTTTTTTTTTACAGTGTATTTATGTTCTGTTGTCTTGTTGCTTTGCAGACTTTCTTGAAACCCCCAAAGTGATTATGGTCATGGTGACAGCATGGCCAAGTTTTTTGTCCCATGAAAGTTCTTTATGCCGAGCAATTCACATAGTGAGCAACCTGAAAGCAAAGGGAAAGATATTTCACTTGCTCACCAAGTATCTGCACTGGGATGAGGTAAGAAGCTGATCCTCAGTGTTCCTCTCAGTGTAAATTTTTTAAACTGGACTTTATCAAGTATTTTACTGCCTCCTTAATCTCCCTTTAATTTCCAAGTATCAGTGTAATCTAGTGGGACAAATTTTTTAAACATTTATGTTGAACTATGCTGTCAGTCAAACAGTGTTTTATTGCATTGGGTATTAAATAATGATGTATTTTTTGCCAGGAGCCTCCAGGAAACATCCACAATGCTATCACCAGCACCCTGAAGCCTTTTCTGGAAGACAGCAGTCTGAGGTTCCTGGAGAACAGCTGGTATGGTTATGATCTTTGCCCTGCTACCTGGAACTACATTTTCAGCCTGGATCTTCTGTGTGCACAACTGGGCTGGACTTGGACCATTACCAATATTATACGGTACTGAATGCAAAACATCTTCAACATATTTAATTCTCAGCTTTTTAATATTCAAATCTGAATGATCAGAAATTAATCATTATTTTTCTATAACATCAGCGCTGAGAGGATTTCAGCTGCAAAGTTAATATTTAGGCAGCTTTTTTTATATTTTATCTTTAATACAATAAGATCTCACAGGAAAAAATTGGGTAATTGTTGATATAGTGATGTTTCTGTGAGGAAATGTTTATTGTGCATTTATAAATGAAGTTTCCAGGATCAGTGTTCAGACAGTCAGAGAGAATTCTGTAATTTTAGCTGTAAGTATTTCACAATGAGAGGGTCTTTTTTCAGGAAGTGGTAGCTCAGCAGTGGTAAAGGCTCTGGATTACTGATCGGAAGGTCGGGGGTTCAAGCCCCAGAATCACCAAGTTCCATTTTTTAGGCCCTTGAGCAAGACCCTTAACTCTCTGTGCTCCAGGGGTGCTGTAGTCATGGCTGACCCAGTGCTCTGCCCCCGGCTTTCTATCATCACTGGGGTATGTGAAGAAAGATTTTCTTTGTGCTGTAAGGTACATGTGACAAGTAAAAAGTAACGTTAACCTGTGACCTAGTTCTTATTCCTGACTTTTTCCATTAACGGTCAATAATCTAGAGGTCGTTTGAAATATTGCAAAGTTCCCATTCATGTTGCATAAAATCACAAGTGATAATAAAACCACAATGGCTGCTCCATAACCACCACAAAGACCCTCAACATATCCATTTCTCCTCTTTTTTATTTACTAGAAAGGATCTTTGGCTGATCCTGAACACTTGGCTGATGCAAGCAAGAACAGAGCAAACACCGTTCCGAGACGTCTGTGTAGCAGCAGTTTTCAGGCTACTTGGTAAGTTTACTGTAAATCCTGTTTCAGAGCATCATCTCAGATTATTCCTGGATTCTTCAGTTTGTCACTCGTGTTTTTTGTCCTTCTCAAACAGGGCGACTTGGTCAACTAGGACTTAAGGTGAACATGCTAACGTCACTCGAAAACCTGGCAAAAAGCATAAATCAGTTTGGAATGCAAAACTTCTCAAAAGGTCTTTCTAAAGAATCAAATAAAGATGTTTTTATTGATCTTTATCTTTATTCTCTGATTTTTAGTTTTGTGCTTCAGCAGATCCTAATTTTGTATTGGATGTTGTGTGCAGGTATGCCATGGGAAGTGCAGCTCTCAGTCATCTATGCCATTCATGATCTGGCACCCAGCAACCCTGAAGCAGCTCTGAAGACTTTGGAATCATGGAGGAAAAACAGCACACAGCGCGTTCCCTCAGCCGTCATCAAATGCATTACGCAAATCAGTTTCCTTTGTCATCAGACCAAGTCACAAAACTCTAAGAAAATACTGTAGTGATTATTATAGTGAGCACTGCATCCCCCAGGTCTGTATCCTCAGTCACCAGCTGTTCACACTGTGAAACATGACTGTGCTGCAATGCACAGCTCCAATCATCAAGTTTAGCAGTCACATGACCGTCATGAGTCTCATCAGCAAAAACGACCAGACGCTTTCAGACAGGAAATGCAGTGGATAATGGACTGGTGCTGACTCAACAATCTTTGTGTTCAGCTGTGGAGAACCTCATCTGGTCTCACAAAGCCACCAGCATTGTGGATGACCACATACTCCCTTTATACATTATTGATTATTTCAGTGGCGGTTTGTGCATTTGGTACCTGGGCCTTCAGTGGGGACTTACCCAACTTAATCCACCTCTTAATACCACCACTATCATGTCGCAATTATAGAAACAATCAATACAATACAAAACGCAATAGAACAGAGCAATTACACAGAGAGAGAGAGAAAGAGAAAGAGAGAGAGAGAGAGAGAGAGAGAGAGAGAGAGAGAGAGAGAGAGAGAGAGAGAGAGGCATTTCACATATATGTAGGTGAAAACCATTTTATTAAAGCAAGAAACCCAGTTAAAATGCCAAACCTCTACACTACAACCTCAAAGGTGTCACCTACATCCTCTGGAGCAGTTCAGAATCAATATTTGTCAATAACATGACAAAAACATAAAAATTGTAATAAAATACAACCTACTCAGCTGAGATGCAGACTCATAAATTGAACCTCCTCCTCACCATGTCCAGCTTTTCTTTGAAATGTATTTTTAAGAATATCTGAAATTAAATCAATTTCTCTTCCTAGGTAGGTAGGTAGGTAGGTAAGTAGGTAGGTAGGTAGGTAGAACTTTATTGTTATTGCATAGTACAGGTACACAGCAACGAAATGCAGTTTGGCATCTACCAGAAGTGCCAAAAGTAGCAATCGTGAAAATCGTGCAGATAAATATGTAGCAAATTCACAGCATGCAAAATATATATATATATATATATATATATATATATATATATATATATATATATATATATATATATATATATATATATATATACAGTACAGACCAAAAGTTTATATATATTATATATACAGAACAGACCAAAAGTTTGGACACACCTGCTCATTCAAAGAGTTTTCTTTATTTTTATGACTATGAAAATTGTAGAGTCACACTGAAGGCATCAAAACTATAAATTAACACATGTGGAATTATATACACAACAAAAAAGTGAACTGAAAATATGTCATATTGTAGGTTCTTCAAAGTAGGCATCAAGAGAATGCCAAGAGTGTGCAAAGCAGTAATCTAAGCAAAAGTTGGCTACTTTAAAGAACCTACAATATGACATGTTTTCGGTTGTTTCACACTTTTTTGTTATGTATATAATTCCAAATGTGTTAATTAATAGTTTTGATGCCTTCAGTGTGACTCTACAATTTTTATAGTCATGAACATTAAGAGAAATCTTTGAATGAGAAGGTGTGTCCAAACTTTTGGTCTGTACTGTATATGTATATGCACAGTGAATAAATATAAAGGGTATAGCAGTGCAGAGACGTGTGGACATTGTTAAGAAGTACATGTAAGTGGTTATGGCTATGGCATTGAAAAATAGTGGTTATATAGTGGTTAGTGGCTATGGCATTGAAAAAGAAATGTGCAGAAGTAGAAGGTTATAAGATTACGACATTTAAGGAATGTGCAAGCTGAATAAACAAGTCAAATATATATATATACATGAATGTGAAATGTTAATCAGAATGTACAGTAATGTATATAAAGAAACACATAAATAAAATAGTGCAGATGTAATCTGGAGAGACGCTGAGCCTCGCCATCTTGGTCTTACTGAGATTTTAGTTCTGTGTTGCTTTGTGTCATTTTGTCTTGTTTTATGAAGCACTTTGGTCCTTAAGCAATATTGTTTTGTTTTACTGTGTACTGCACCAACTGTACAGCATATGGTTAAAATGACTAGATAGATAGATAGATAGATAGATAGATAGATAGATAGATAGATAGATAGATAGATAGATAGATAGATAGATAGATAGATAGATAGATAGACAATGATTTACACCACATAATCCCATTTCTTCATGGAAATGTTTACTGTCTCTTTTTTAAACACATTTACATGTTTACACAACATGATCAGCATAAAAACAAATAGTTTCACAATGCAGTTTACTAAAGAATTGTTAAAGAGTCGTCATACCTGCTAATAGAGACACACAGAGACTCACTACAGATGCGCCCCCTAGTGTTTCACCAAATCTCCTTCAATTCCCAAACCACCATTAACACTCTTAAATGCAAAGTAATAAAAGCTTTGAAACCCTTTGTTGGGACTGGAGGTGACCTAAAAACCAAAAAACCTGTGGTAAAAAAAAAAAAAAAAAAACTTGATAAAGATCTCCTGGACAAATCTCACATCAGTAGGACAGAATTTTCCCCAAATCTTCCCCAGCTCTTTATTTTTGGTCTGTTCTACTGATATTGTACTGAGATCATATTTTTTTTTATCGCACTGAGACCTTTAAAATGATACCAAACATGTAAAGTTAAAATTCATACATTCCTAGATTATAATAACTGCAGTATGCAAGTATAGTAGCTTGAATTCCAGGAACTTCTTAATCATCTTTCCATGACCCGGTCATATCCCCAGGAGGGAAAGAGGGGGCTCAAGGATGGGTGAGAGGGCTGCTGAACAGATGTCTTACTCTCCTCAAATTAAAGAGATCTTCTCCTCAGATTAGAAAGTTTATTGTTCTGTTGCATGGCAGTTCTCAGGGTCTGACCTCATGGAAAGATCTGACCATCCTTACAACTTCCTCAATAATTCCTGAGGAACAGGAAATGGCAGCACTGGAAAATAAAAATCTGTAAAGCTCTGGGCAGGTTTAGATTCAGCATGTGAGCACATGTCTTACATATAATAAAGTACAAATCTATAATTATTCTAATGTTTAATGAAAATTTAATATTTAAAATTTTGTTGTGTTTTGTTTCTTTTATTAAAATGTTGGACTTCATTTAAATCATAACTAAAAATTTAAAGTTTAGTTAGAATGCAGCCTTATAACATCTACTGTTAAAATAAAACTTTAACAACCTCAGTTAGTTAAAAACATCAGAAATAACACTTTGGCATTCAAAACATTACAAAATAATTTCATTCAATAAATTAATTTTAATAACTCAATCCATTCAGTTTTGTTTGGTTCATTAATTTCTACTCTGTAGATTCAGTTCAAGTCACTCGGTTCAAAAGAGTTCGGATCAATAAATTCATTTAAAAATAATAAGGTCCAGAAGAGTCGGTTCACTGGATTCGGTTCAAAAAAGTCTGAAGCAAAAGATTCACTGGTAAATGATTCGATTCCACAGTTCTAACAAAATCTGTAACATAAAATATTCTGTCTCCTTAAAAATATTTCTTTCAGCAGTCTCACTCAAGAAAAAGAAACTTTTGTTCTGTTTGTGCAAAACCAGCAGCTGGTCAGAAAGTTCCTTCTCTGTTCCTGGGTTAGTTTGAGGGGTTCACCTCAGTCAGCTTCGTCTCTGTGGTTTGGCTCGTCATCTTACATCATCGTCTCATTGTAATGAACGGTGTTCCAGCATGAAAAAAACCCTGACCTGCATATATACAGACAATAATCAGTTCCCAAACATCTCAACATTCACTGTTTCTAGTTCAATAACAGAACAAATAGCATTCGTACAGTTCAGAGTCTAATTTGAGGTTTAATCAAGTTTACATTTTATTCTAACATGTTTGATTGAGTTCTTGCATGTAGATGATACTTTTAATACATTTAATACTGACTTCATGCAGTTTCTCAACATAAAGACTGGATTTTATAAAAACCTTTTTGACAAAATAAATTGTTTCAATGTTATTAAATCTGTACTCGTTATTTCTACATTATTTATTATATTAATTTTAATCAGCTTTATTTAACTTCAGTTTCATTTATTTATATCACAAAAATTCAGCTTAAAAATTAAACATAAACCCCCTGTATGTAAAACAGTAAACAGATTAAGTTTAAGACGGTTTAATAATATCAAGAAAAATATATATAATATAATTATTAATATTAATAATAATAATAATAATAATAATAATAATAATAATAATAATAATAATAATAATAATAAATGCAGTTGGTTGTCAGATTTTAGTCTTACACTGCCCTCTAGTGGCTCTGTCAGGACTTTCTTTTTACTTAAATATGTACAAATATTATTAATCGTTTTTGTTGTCTAGTTATAGCAAGTTGAGGAGTCTCCCCCGTGTGGGTGGAGGAGGAACTGCTACAGTTTAGAGCCTGATTTAAGGTCAGATCAAGTTGAGTTCTAACAGTAAGTTTGATTGAGTTCTAACATGTAAATGGTACATTTAATAAATTTAGTACGACCTTCATGCAGGTTCTCAGCATAAATAATGAATTTTATAAAAACATTTTTGGACAAAATAAATGTTATTAAATCTGTACTCGTCTTTTCTGGATCATTTAGTTTATTACATTAATATTAATCATCTTTATTTAACTTGAATTTCATTTGTTTATATTGCACTTATACACAAAAAACTTCTAGAGCTTCACCACCACATCACTCAAATACTACTGCCATGTGTAATCTTCTAATAAACCCTAATAGTGACATGGTGTTGTATAAATAATAGTAAATGTGAATATTTCTTTCAGATAAAAGTCATAAAGAGCATTTTAGGTGAATTTATGAACCACATCACATAAAATTACGTGTGCATACAAATTTTAGACAACTAATTTCCACTTAAATATAAAGAAAATGGTGCAATGTGCTTTTTGACCAAGTTAATATGGTTTATTTAAATGTATAGTATAAGCAAACATTACAGGTTTGAATATGTGTGCAGCTCAAAAACTAAATAATACAGATTTACTTGTATATAAATACACTTTTGCTCCACTATTACATTAGGATTAGTTTACACACTGAAATACCTTATACAAATTGCACAGAGTGGGTAGTTTATTAGTACTATTTATCTACATTATATGGGCATTGTGTGGGCATGGAAGCAGAGTGGGCACTTTGATGGGCTAAATGTGGGCCCCAGTTTAGTCAGGGTTGTGGGCCCCAGTTAGGATGCCTATTTTGTTTATTCGAGGGCCCTGTATGGGCCACATTTGGGCTATATTTAGCTATATTATTCAATTGATATGTTTTTGCGTGTTTTATATGATCGAAACAAAAATGTTATATATTAACAATAACATAGTACGACCTTTAGCCAAAAAAAAAACAAAAAACAATTCGCTTGTGCAGCTCACAGGAGTCTCTCATTGGCTCCTGTGTTCCCGCCTTCTCATTCTGAAGAAACGGTCATCACTCACTACCACTGATCACCTGACCTGGATAACCTGACCTGACCTGACCTGGATAACCTGACATCTCTGTCACGGTAAGAAATTATCTTTTGTTTTAAATTAATCACATTTTACTGTTGTTTTCATTTAATGTATACTTCTGAAAGATTTGTGATAATTAAAGTTACAGGCACGATATAAAGAAGGTAAGTGTGGAGAGTGAACTGGTTTACCTCAGAGATAATCTCCTGTAGAAAACTGAATATTCTTAATGATTAGCAGATAACTAGGACATTGTCTACTAAAATGTGGAAATAACGACTTCTCAAACCATTTTCACCCGTGTTTTCTCCATAAAGTGTCCTCATGATAACAGGAGGGTGAAACAGTAAAAGCACTGTGGAGTCTCTTTCTCTTTCACTACCTTTATAACATGTGTATATACAATACACAGAGAAAAGCTCTGAGGAGATTGTGACAATACTTAACATTATTTTAATGTGATTTAGGTGAAATAGGTAGAGGTGATAAAAATAAAAAAAAGTTTATATTTATATAATTTCTAAACATAACTAAAAATATGATACGTTATGATTATGTTAAAGATAATAAACGTCATTTTGCGCCGTTCATAAAGTCAGTCAGATCAGTTAACAGTTGGGCAAATGGTGGATTAGAAGGTGTTTACAACCTTGTGATTTTTAGTCTTTTTTATTTTTTTGACTGATAGTCTTATGCTCATGTAACTTGCATGCATACAAATAATGGATTGTGCCCTGGTTGATGCAGTACGATGCTCTACTTTATATTAATTTTTTGCTTTACAGAAAGCCTGAAGCAGAACCGTTTGCTGAAAACTGTCAGTAAGAAAGAGCTGGAGAAAGCGCTTGGTAAATGGTTCACAAATGCAAGAGACAGAAGGCAACCGTGCTTTGAGAGCCCAGTGGGACCATGATCAGAGGGCAGTACAGCCGGAAGTGTAAGTCATATAACCTATAGCTGGGGCTGCACAATTAATAATATTTTATCTCGATCACTGTTTTTGCCTCTGTTTAATTAAAGGAATACTCCACCCTGAGATGAAAAAATATCTTATAAATTACTTATCCTCAAGGCATCTACACGGTGGCTGAGAGAGCTCAACGTGCTACAACTTAAGAAAAAAACATGCAAATAGAAAAAAACACCAGAAAAAAAAAAAACACAACAACTTTATCAGTTTGACAACACATGTGCTGCAAACCCCCAAAACACAACCAAGTACAGAAACACACTGCAAATCCTCACAACACAACCAAACACAGAAACACGCTGCAAACCCCCACAACACAACCAAACACAGAAACACGCTGCAAACCCCCACAACACAACCAAACACAGAAACACGCTGCAAATCCTCACAACACAACCAAACACAGAAACACGCTGCAAATCCTCACAACACAACCAAACACAGAAACACGCTGCAAATCCTCACAACACAACCAAACACAGAAACACACTGCAAATCCCCACAACACAACCAAACACAGAAACACGCTGCAAATCCTCACAACACAATCAAACACAGAAACACGCTGCAAATCCTCACAACACAACCAAACACAGAAACACGCTGCAAATCCTCACAACACAACCAAACACAGAAACACGCTGCAAATCCTCCCAACACAACCAAACACAGAAACACGCGGCAAAACCTCACAACACAACCAAACACAGAAACACGCTGCAAATCCTCCCAACACAACCAAACACAGAAACACACTGCAAATCCTCACAACACAACCAAATAGTACAGATCACGAAATATATGTTTCAGGGGGACCACAACAAGTGACAAACCCGTCTGGGACTGCTTATTGTTCAATGTCAATTCATCAGTGGTGTTGTAGATGACATATACAATTAAAATAAACAAAAAAACTCACCTTTCAGATCATCAACAACACCACTGATGAATAGACACTGAACAAGCAGTCCAGGGGTCGTCACTTGTTGGGGTCCCCATGAAACATTTATTTTGTGGTCTGTGCTGTTTGCAGTGTAAATTAATTGGTTGTGTTGTGAGGATTTGCAGGACGTTTCTGTATTTAGTTGCGTTGTGAGGATTTGCAGCTTGTGTTGTTTAGCTGATGAAGATGTTTTCTTAATTTGCTGGTGTTTTTTCTATTTGCATATGTTTTCTTCAGTTGCAGTGCGTTGAACTTTCTGGTCCACCGTGATCCGAGGTGTGAATTACATCTTTCAGCTGATCAGAATCATTGTTCAATCACTGGCTTTTGGCAATGACCCAATATTCGTTAAAGAGTCAAGTTCAGACGCAAGGTTGATATTTAAATTTTTACATTCATAAGTTTTGGACTCCATGACTGGTCCCCCGGCATAAGTTATTACTGTGTGAGGCAGAGGTGGGAACAATTCACTGATGAGATTCTAGGATATGTCTTAATTATATTAATGCATGTTTTTTTAGATGCTGCTGTGAATGGTAGTATTTTAAAATGTACTAAACTGCCTTATCTGTCTTCTCTTTCTTTACTGTTTTGTAGGTGTGCAGCTGAGGAATCTGCATTGACCTGTCGGGAAAAATATTTTAATCAACTTTATCTAGTGTGTGTTATAATTAAACTAATGAATACAACAAAATTAACCTAATAATCAATGTAGGACTTATTAGATACAATAGAAGTAGTTTGATAAAACCTATTTAGCCTAGATGTTAATCAAACTTATGTAACCTATTTACACCACGTATAAGTAAAATAGTAATAATAAGGCACTTATGTGTGAGAATAGAATAGAGTCTGACTGATGTTATGAGTGTGTGGAATAGACAAAAAACAAAAGACAGCATTGAGTTTAAGCATGTTTATTGGGATAGAAAAGCTTGTGGGCTTCTGCGGCTGCAGAAGACATAAGGGAGTATTTTGGCTCAGAGTCAGGCGAAGGCAAAGTAGCAAGGTAATCGGGCAAAGGGACCGGAGAGGTAGGATAATAATCAGTGGGAGACCAGTGTGAGGGATAGGGAGAAAACTGTGGCCTTGTTGCAGGAAAGCAGATGCCATTGTCAAGGTCGTCATCATAAGTTTGAGTCTGTTGGTTGAAGACAGCAGAGAGGTCAGGTGAGGTCTGTGTGCCCATATCACGCGTAAAGGTGCACTGCAGGATGCGAGGAGACAGACAGGGATTCTCTGGAACAGTTGGCATAGAGAGATATTTAATAAATCGAGCAAAATTTAGTAGCTAGTGAGAAGAGCTGGAATTGGGGATATTGTTTGCGAAGACCACTCTTAGGAGATGTTCCAGGACATCTGCGTGATGGAGCTGAGCAAAAGAGACCAACAGAGATAAGATGTTAAACAGGGTAAAATCACAGTGACAAAAAGACAAGGTGCTAGGTGCATGCAAGAATAACACACATTCTACACACTATGTAACAATCAGTTCAGAATGCACAAATAAAGTATAACCTGGGCACGTGCATAATCAAATTAGAGTAATATAGTCAAGCACATGTAAACAGACAATCTAATACACTGATATAGCTAAATTCAATAAAAGTAGAATAGTGAAACAGCATTTAAAAAAGAATAAAAGCATAACACTTACCCATTGCAGATGCAGGAAGACAAAATAGGCTGCAAAATGGTTATTCACACTAGACAGAATGAAGCAATGTATGGTTGGGTTTAGAGAGAATAAAAGCTTTATACACACTCATTTTTTTTTTAATAAAACCAGATAAAGGCCAAAACTAAGTGGAATGGAGGAGAGCAGGAACTCCAAATATGGGACCATATGGGAAGAGTGAAGACCAAGGCCAAAGATAAGGGGAATTGAAACAAAGAGGGCAAAGTCAGAAAATAAGGGGAATTGTTCAAGATAAAGAAATTAGAAAAAAAACAAAAGACACAGGGCGTCTTCAGGGTATAAATACAAGCACAAGCAGACAGCAGGTGTACTTCATCATTTTGGTGTGCTTTATCATTTTAATGCGCTGATCATTTTTTATGTGAAGTACCCACCTTCTATTGAGCTCACTGGAACGTGCATGGAATAAAGAAGTTTTGCTTTTACTCATCCAAGACTGAGGATCCTTCATTGGCGGTTTGTGTCTACTATATTTTATCTTTTTAGAAATTGGCTGAACAACATTGGGAATCCTCTGAGCAAAGAATCCACCCTCGATGTGTCGTCTCGGAGACGGGCTCTGAGTTCCGACAACACATACACATTTTTGTGTATAAGTGCTATATAAATAAATTAAATTCAAGTTAAATGAAGCTGATTATTATTAATGAAATAAATACAATTATTTAGAAAAGATGAGTACAGATGAACCGGTGAAGTGACTCTCCTGAACCTCATTGTTTTGAATAGAAGCGATAAACCGAACTCTCTTGAACCGAGTCACTTGAACTGAATCTAAGGAGTCGAAATCATTTAATCGAATCTTTTTTAACTGAATTGACCAAACTGAATGGACTGAATTATTAAAATGAATCTATTAAATAGTTATTTCTGATGTTTTTCTACTAACTGCAGTTGTCAAAATTTGAACTATGATGTTATGAGGCTGCATTGGAACTAAACTTTATAGTATTGTGTGCATCAGATGAACCCATGAAGAACTCATGTATTTTAAACTGATTTAATCTCTGTGTTATTGTGATTTAATATTTAAACTGATGCTGTAAATACAGTTCAATAACTGTTTATTGTTTTACTTTAACTTCTATTCATGTAAAATTGGGTTTAAACAAAACCTTTATTTTATTATCATTTACTTTTGTCCCGTTTTCCAACATTTTATCATGTGGATTTTAATTCTTAGTTAAATTTAAATGATGTCCAATAATAATTTAATAATAGAAACAAACACACTATATTTAAGATATTTATTTATTTTAAAGGAAGAAAAAATATTTAGTTACAATAATCACTGATATTTTTGTACTTTATTATATGTAGGACATGTCCAGCTTGATCTCCTCTTTTTCTTTCTCTGGTTTTCTTTCTCTAGTGCTGAAGTCATATTGCTGAACAGCTGTACAGCTTCCTCCAGTCACTCTCGGGTTTACATCCTCATTTCTCTTCAGAATAATTACTGGAGCTGTAAGTTGTAATTCTTCTTTATGTCTAGTTCGGCCTTCTTTCTTTTCTCCTTCCACTTATTTCTCTCAAATTCCAAAGTGGCCTTCAGCTGAGCAACACGTTCCTCCTGTTGTTCTCGTTCTCTAATCAAATTATCTCGCTCATGCTCTGCACAATTCTTCTCTTCCTCACACTGATTCAGGGAATCTTGAAGGTCTCTGATGGTTTGAAGATGTAAGATGGTCCTTTCCTGCATGTCTTGTTTGACTATCTTTATTTTCACATGCTATTTATTTTTTTCAAAATCCAAAGTGGCCTGCAGCTGAGCAACATGTTCCTCCAGTCGCTCTTGGTATCTCATCAAATTATCTTTCTCATGCTTTGCAGTCTTCCTCTCTTCTTTACAGAGATTCAGAGTATCCTGGATCTTTTTGATGGTCAGAAGCGGTAAGTTGATCCTCTCCTTCATGTCTAGTTGGTCCTTCTTGCTTTTTCCTTCCCGTTTATTTCTCTCAAATTCAAAAGTGGCCTCGAGCTGAGCAACACGTTCCAGCAGTTGCTTTTGTTCTCTCTCATGTTCTACAATTCTACAACTCCTCCAGAGTTTGCACCTTCTTTATCAGAATGGCTTTCTCTTCTGTTATCTTCTCTATTATCAGATTAAGAAATGCATCCCAATCTGTAACGACTTTCTGCATGTGTTCCAGCTTCTCCTCCTCTTCCGTAATCTGTTTATTTTTCTTCTGTCTCCTGCTTTGAAAAAAACTCTCTAAGTCTCCTAAATTTATTTTACACCAATTTTATTCAACCATGAAATAAATCGTGTCAGCGTCCAGCAGCAGGTTCACCATCTCCACCATGAATTCCACTGATGCTTCATCTGCTTTAGATCCACTTGAGCTTCACCCACCAACACTACACTGACATGGAGCTGACTGCCAGTGTCACACTGTATAAAAGATAAAGGCGTGTATGCAGCTCTATCACTCATCTCTTTATGAGGATAGTAAAAGCTAATGCAGTGAATGAAACAGGATAATAACTGTATCACTTAGATTATGCCATGACGCCTGCTATGCTTTTACACATAGAGCAACAATATTCCTTTTTCTCTTTCTGTATGTTGCATGACTTGTTTAATAGCATTCACGATTAGTTTGTTTTGGTGACAAAAGCGTCCATTTGCACACTTTTTTAATGATGAATAAAAATAAAGATAAATAATAATAAAAAATAATTCAAAATTTTTGCCGTTGGACAGACGGCAAATGTTCAGTCAGCATATGGCTTGGATGTGAGGAATCCAGAGTGATATTCTGAGCAATTTATCACTCTGGATGTGTACAGTCCCTGTAGTGTGAGCAAGAAAACACCAATAATCCTTTCAGCCTTCAGAACCGTCCTCTATCTATCTATCTATCTATCTATCTATCTATCTATCTATCTATCTATCTATCTATCTATCTATCTATCTATCTATCTATCTATCTATCTGTACACGGTATATATACATTATTTTGGCAAAAGTTTGCGGACACCTGGTCATAAGTACGGTATGTGCTTTTTGAGCATTACATTCCACATTTAGTCCCAATTTGTGCTGATATTTTCCTCCACTCTTCTGGGAAGATGTTTCACTAGATTTTGGAGTGTGCTTGTGGACATTTGTGTTCATCAGCCACTAGAGTGTTAGTAAAGTCAGGTAGAGATGTAGGTGAGGTGAGGAGGTCTGGGGTGCAGTCAGTGTTCACATTCATTCCAAAGGTGTTCAGTAGGGTTGAGAGCAGGCCACTCAAGATCTTCCTCTCCAAACCATGTAATCCAGATCTTCATGGAGCTGGTTTTGTGCACAGGGGCATTGCCATGCTGGAACAGATTTGGGTTTTAACAAAAACACACTACACAACTGTGTGCCTCCTGCTTTGTGTTAACAGTTTGGAAAAAACCACATATTGCAGAAAAGGTCAGGTGTCCCAATACTTTTGTCTAAAACAAGACAGAATTACACAAAACAACACAGAACTAAGAACTAAGACTACACAGGACTACAGGACTAAAGTGCACTTGTGCAAACAACATCATATAATTTGTATTGTATGTTTTGTATAATTTGTATTGTATTGTTTGTACATCATTGTGTGTGTGTGTGTGTGTGTGTGTGTGTGTGTGTGTGTGTGTGTGTGTGTGTGTGTGTGTGTGTGTGTGTGTGTGTGTGTGTGCTGAAGCAGGTCAGCGTGCCACAATGTTTGTGAGGGTCGTGTTAGAGTCACATATGACTTGCACTTTAACAGAAAGCATATGCTGTTTATTAACAAAAACAAATTCCTTTTCATACGGAGTCTTTACAGAAATATGAGTGCAGTCAATTGTGTTGATTACATTTGAAAAACAGAACATTGCTGCAAAGTGCATTTTAATTTCAGCCTGTTCTTGCACAGTGAAGGGAAACCTGATGTATCGACTACCCACCTTAATAATAACATCCAAAATGACAGGCATTATGACACTCAGATACCATACGGGCAGATACCAGACCTATAGCATGAGATTTAATAGAATTATATTATATCCAAAGAAGGTCTTTGTGAAAAGATGAATTATATATATTATTTATATGAAACCTTTTCCTGCCGCCCATTTTCCGCTAGAAACAACCTGTTGTCATTAAGCATGGAACCATGCTATATTTGGACAGGGATGGACGGATCAGCACATAGATCCAGGAGCACAGCTGTAGGAATCGAAATCACTTACTTTACACATAACTTATAATAAATGATAAACTCTGGGTTTTAAACAGAATTAAATCCATAAAGCTCAGAAAATCACCGTTCTAGGGGACGTACAGTTCCCTTTATCCCGGCAGAGGGTCTTCATCCTCCACCTGGAACACGACGTCTTTTCTAGAGTTAATCCCTGATAATGCAGAGGAGCTACAGGAGGAAAAACCAAGCAATCAATCCTTTGGGAGAAAAATAATATCAAATAGATAATCTTCTTCTTCTTTCGAACCAACTACCTGCATGTCTTCCTTCACCTTATCCATAAACCTCCTCTTTGGTCTTCCTCTTTTCCGCCTTCCTGGTGGCTCCATCCTCAGCATTCTCCTACCGATATACCCCATGTCCCCCCTCTGCACATGTCCAAACCATCTTATTCATGTCTCTCTTATTTTGTCCCCAAAACGTCCTACATGTGCTGTTTCTCTAATAAACTTGTTTCTAATCCTGTCCATCTTCGTCACTCCCAACGAACATCTCAAAATCTTCAGCTCTGCTACCTCCAGCTCCAATTCCTGTCTTTTTACTTAATGCCACTGTCTCCAAACCTTACAACATCTCAGGTCTCAACACAGTCCTATAAACTTTCCCTTTCAATCTCACAGATACTCTTCTATCACAAATCACTCCTGCTATCACTCTTCTCCACCCACTCCACCCTGCCTGCACTCTTTTCTTCACTTTTCTGACACACTCCCCATTACTTTGCACTGTTGACCCCAGATACCTGAACTTCACCTTTTCCACCTTTTCTCCCTGCAACCGCACCCCTCCACTGCCCTCCCTCTTATTCACACACATGTATTCTGTCTTACTCTTACTGACTTTCATTTCCCTTCTCTCCAGCGTGTACCTCCACCTCTCCAGGCTCTTCATAACCTGTTTACTACTCTCACCACTAATAACAATATCATCCACAAACATCATAGTCCACGGAGACTCCTGTCTGACCTCGGCCGTCAACCTGTCCATCACCACTGCAAACAGGAAAGGGCTCAGAGCTGATCCTTGATGCAGTTCCAACGTTCCACCTCCACACTGTTCTCATGCATGTCCTGCACCACCCTCACATACTTCTCTGACACACCAGACTTCCTTATACAATACCACAACTCCTCTCTAAACCCTGTTGTATGCTTCCTCTGGATCTATAAACACAATGCAACTCCTTTTGACCTTCTCTATACTTCTCTTTCAACATTCTCAAAGCAAATAATTGAGAAAAGAAGACAAAGATAAAATCAATTTTTATTAGTCCTCTTCATGTTTTATATGCAGTTTCTGCTGTTTATTCAGTTAAATACCCGCACTGAAGCACATGTTAGGTTATGTAACTGTACATCCTCAGTGTTATAGTTACTGTTCATGTAAATGTACATCCTCAGTGTTATAGTTACTGTTCATGTAACTGTACATCCTCAGTGTTATAGTTACTGTTCATGTAACTGTACATCCTCAGTGTTATAGTCTAATGCTCATGTAACTGTTCATATCTCTGTGATGTCACAGTGCGCCACTTTCGACCACATGCATAAAAGCCAGAACACTGAGCTTACGGCCATACCACTCTGAGAACGCTTGATCTTGACTGATTTTGGAAGCAGCCAACAAACTTAACACGTCGCGCATCAAAATTCTCAATCACGCAACCAAATTGATCTATATCATCCACTTCAGAAGAAACACATTAGCGGTAAGTTACTTTACAAGTCTTTAGTTTCATTAATTTTGCAGGTTCATCGCTAGTCACGCGTTAGTCACGTGCTTACCCAGAACTTCCGGGAAGTACGCTCTAGCTAGCATAAAAAACATTAAGCTTCAATAAAGTCCCTAAATCCTAACATCATCTAAACATGACATTACTACTTAACGCTCACGAGTACATTTAAAGGCTGTAAGCAGAAGGAGGCTCCACTGAGTAAACGCATCCCATCAGCTGAGAAAGAACGATCAGACTACAGAGATACTCATTATAAAAAAATTAACAAAGACCTTTATGGAATGATTTGTGATTAAAGCAGTTTTTACTTTTTTTAGATTCAATAAACTCTCTAGAAGAAAATATTGAAAAGACCTACAGAAATGGAAAAGACAAGCATAAGCCAGCAGGAGCTTCAGGCCATTAAGAGCCTTATGCTACTCAGCAACACTCACAAGTATGTTTTTTGCTCTTTATACTTTATTCCAATCATTGCAGTGATACAATATAATATGTAATATAATAATATATTATATAATGTTTTATCCAAATGTTTCTTTTCCATTCCACAGAAATGTCAGTGTTGAAAACCAGCTTCTGGCACTTAAAGGTGTGTAAGAAAGTACAAGTTGATTATTACTGCATGATTCAGTTCTATTAAAAAAACATATAATGTGATAATGTGATCTGAGCACCTTTTCATTTCATTTTGTAAATTATTTTACAGAAGTGAACACCAGACAAAATCTGGAAATCCGAGGCCTGAAATGCAAAATCAGCAGCATGGAGAAAAGCTTTCGCTTAATGGAGGTACTTTCTTTCCATTTTTAAATGCAGACATCATTGAACTTTTAGTGAGAAATGTGACTAAATAAAACTTAATCTGTTTTTTTTGTTTTCGATCCTCAACAGGAAAAACTTTACAAAGTGGAGATTGAGTTGAACAAAGGTAACAGTAAAATCTCTAATACTAAGTTTCTGTACATTTTGATGTGTTCTGTATTTGCATTGAATATGGAATAAATAAACACAAATAATTAATAATACAATAAAAAATTATAATTAATACAAAAATTAAACAAGCAGGAAGCTGATAAACGTATTTAAATGTGACATGTTGTAATCTAATTTTAGTGGATATACAGTTTAATCTTAGCATGTGCTAAACCTAGTATGTACATTATCACCAAAAGTATTGGAACAATAATGGAAAAAGTATTGACAAGGCAAATTCTTCACCGTCTTAATGAACCTAAATGTGTAACAGTCATTTTTGTTAAGATCTAGGAAGAAATATTGTAGGTCTCTCGGGATAAGGGCGTGTGACAAATGATATACATTTCTTTTATATTCATACAGGCCCAAAGCCCACAGCAAAGAGAACTGGATCAGACATGTCACCACCCAGGAAAGCTCAAAAGCCTCGACTTGATGCTGCTTCAGCTGATCCTGTAAACACAACACACACAACACAATCTCTCATCTCCAGTGCATTAGAAACACTACAAAAGTCCTGTTCTGATGTTTTACCTACAGACAGGATTCATGCACTTCTCACAGGAACAAGTGAACTTCCTGTTCTGAGAGATGAAGAGAAACACGTCATTTCTGAGTTTTGTGTAAACGAGGTCAGTTCTTATCTTCTGTTTTATTTAATGTGCATGCGATTTAAATACTTTATTCTTTAGCTGTGGATTTGAGTTTAAATTTTTTTAAAGTTGATTCATAATTCACTGGTCCTGATGTTCTTAAATTAAACAGTAGATATGATTTATTATGTCAAATTTTGTACATTTTATACAATATCTAATAGTTTTCCTAAACCCAGTCTACAGTCAAGTCTTAACTTCATAATATTTGTTTTAAAAACATGATTTAAATACATGTTTATTCAGTTGGATGCTAAAAGTTTTCTTCCGTCTTATTTAGTCCTTAGCAGAGACGTTTCTGTCTGTGATTTTGGAGAAGCTCAAGGTGGAGAAAGGGTTTATGGGACATGATCTCCTGCAGTCTCTCTGTAGGGTTTATGTAGGCGTGTGTCAACAGAGAGGAGACACTCACAAAGCACATGCTCTCGCCTACAGACTCCTTAAAGAAGGTGAGATTATATTTCATTACTTATCTACTAAAAATGATCTGGACACTGATACAGAGAGGACAATTGTGTCTTGTTGTTGGTGATGTACAGTGGATGTAAAAAGTTTACACACACTTATGAAATGGCAGGTTTTTTAAATATAAAGATAAAAATAACAACAGTGTAAACGTCAAACTTGTTACATGTTTAATGTGATTTTCCAAAAAACAAAGATCCAGAGACAAATATTTAATAATTGGTAACTTTTTAAATAAAAAACTATCACATCTTGATTGCATAAGTCTGAAAATCCCCATAACTAATACTTTGTGGAAGCACAATTTGCCTTTATTATGGCATCAAGTCTTTGTGAATAATCTCTATTAACTTCCCACATCTACACTTTTATCTATTCTACTTTGCAGAAATGTTTCTTTAAATTGCGAGGTGATCTCCTGTGTACAGCTCTTTGTAGGTCATTCCATAGGTTTTCAGTTGGGTTGAGGTCTGGGCTCTGGCTGGACCATTCCAGTACTGTGATGATCCTTTTCTAAAGCCGTGCCTTTGCTAATTTGGATATGTGCTTTTGGTCATTGTCATGTTGAAATGTGAAACTCCTCTTTATTTACAGCTTTTTTTACAGAGGACAATGTCACAGTCTTCTGGGTTCTCTCCCTCTCTGCTGGATCTCTTTCTTCCCCAGGAGTGGCTCTCGTTCCTGATCATCCCCTCGTCTTATGCTCGTGTCATGCTTTATTTTTCCTGGCTCCGGAAACACAACCCCTATCTAGATTAGAATAGTGGACGAGTCTTGGAATGGGGGGTGCCCTGCCAGACCCGCTGTCTCGCCTCAATCGGCCCTGTACCTGTCCTGTCACGTCAGGAGCCTCAACATGATCTCAGCTCTATCCCGGCAGTCTACCATGACCTAGGGCATCTTCAGCAAGGTCAAAGCATCCTCCCTTCCACCACACTGGCCACATGACTGTGCCATCAACCTGTTGCCTGGAACCTCTTCTCCCCATGGACGTTTGTACAATCTGTCTGGATTGCAGAAGGCCATGCACCAGTATAATCAGGAGTCTCTCTCTGCCGGGACTATTCACCCTTCCTCCTCCCCCGCTGGGGCTGGGTTCTTCTTTGTGGAGAAGAAGGACAAACCCTTCGCCCATGTAAAGACTATCAGGGACTTAACGCCATTACTTTTAAGAATCGCTATCTCCTACCGCTAATGGTGAACGGGAGCTCCTGGCTATCAAGCTGGCCTTAGAGGACTGGTGTCATTGGCTTGAGGGGGCCAAGGTGCCATTCATGGTTTTATGGCAAACAATGTCCAGCGCCCGGTACCGGGTAGGCCAGAAGGTCTGGCTGTCCACCCGAGACCTCTCTCTCAAGGCTGCCCCTGTCCCATTTCTAAAATGATCAACACTGTTGCGGTCTGCCTCAAACTCCCCAGAGTCCTCCGAATCCACCCATCCTTTCACGTTTCCCGTCTCAAACCCGTCTTGGCTTGTGCCTTCTGGTTTCGCGGCACGCAAGTCCGGTTCTGCAACGTGCACTTCCGGGTCCACAGCAATTTTGAGCAATCCCTCCCTCTCTGCTGGGATGTCGCTTTCTTCCCCGATTCTTGCTGAGGTTTTCCTGCTCTTTTTCCACCGGTTTGCCTGCCTGTTTTTACGGCTTTTTTTTTTTATTATTATTTTCTCTGTTTTGTTCGGTTTTTTGGCTATTTTTGTTCTGTGTTTATGCCTGGATTTCTTTGCTGCATGCTCGGACTAAATAGATGTGTTTTCTTTGGACTTTTGGGGGTTTTTTTTTTGTATTATTTACTTGGAGGATGCTCTGTATTGGCTTTGCACCAAACATACCTTTTAGATTTATGGGAAATACGTTTAATCTTTTGTCTTGTTGGACCAACACATTTTCCTACATGGTTGTAGTTGAATGAATTAATCTTTTGTCATCATTTAAATGTGTTTGCATATTCATATTAGCTTTATTGTTATTTCTCTCTGCAATTTGATAAGATGCAATTTTATAAGGTGTGTCAACTTTTTATATCCAATGTCTTTTTTTTTTTTTTTTTTTTTTTTTTTTTACTACAGTGTATTTATGTTCTGTTGTCTTGTTGCTTTGCAGACTTTCTTGAAGCCCCCAAAGTGATTATGGTCATGGTGACAGCATGGCCAAGTTTTTTGTCCCATGAAAGTTCTTTATGCCGAGCAATTCACATAGTGAGCAACCTGAAAGCAAAGGGAAAGATATTTCACTTGCTCACCAAGTATCTGCACTGGGATGAGGTAAGAAGCTGATCCTCAGTGTTCCTCTCAGTGTAAATTTTTTAAACTGGACTTTATCAAGTATTTTACTGCCTCCTTAATCTCCCTTTAATTTCCAAGTATCAGTGTAATCTAGTGGGACAAATTTTTTAAACATTTATGTTGAACTATGCTGTCAGTCAAACAGTGTTTTATTGCATTGGGTATTAAATAATGATGTATTTTTTGCCAGGAGCCTCCAGGAAACATCCACAATGCTATCACCAGCACCCTGAAGTCTTTTCTGGAAGACAGCAGTCTGAGGTTCCTGGAGAACAGCTGGTATGGTTATGATCTCTACCCTGCTACCTGGAACTACATCTTCAGCCTGGATCTTCTGTGTGCACAACTGGGCTGGACTTGGACCATTACCAATATTATACGGTACTGAATGCAAAACATCTTCAACATATTTAATTCTCAGCTTTTTAATATTCAAATCTGAATGATCAGAAATTAATCATTATTTTTCTATAACATCAGCGCTGAGAGGATTTCAGCTGCAAAGTTAATATTTAGGCAGCTTTTTTATATTTTATCTTTAATACAATAAGATCTCACAGGAAAAAATTGGGTAATTGTTGATATAGTGATGTTTCTGTGAGGAAATGTTTATTGTGCATTTATAAATGAAGTTTCCAGGATCAGTGTTCAGACAGTCAGAGAGAATTCTGTAATTTTAGCTGTAAGTATTTCACAATGAGAGGGTCTTTTTTCAGGAAGTGGTAGCTCAGCAGTGGTGAAGGCTCTGGATTACTGATCGGAAGGTCGGGGGTTCAAGCCCCAGAATCACCAAATTCCACTTTTTAGGCCCTTGAGCAAGACCCTTAACTCTCTGTGCTCCAGGGGTGCTGTAGTCATGGCTGACCCAGTGCTCTGCCCCCGGCTTTCTATCATCACTGGGGTATGTGAAGAAATAATTTTTCTGTGCTTTAAGGTACATTTGACAAGTAAAAAGTACCTTTAACCTGTGACCTAGTTCTTATTGATGATTTTTTCCATTAACGGTCAATAATCTAGAGGTCGTTTTTTTTTTTAGAGGAAATATTGCCACGTTCACATTCATGTTGCATAAAATCACAAGTGATAATAAAACCACAATGGCTGCTCCATAACCACCACAAAGACCCTCAACATATCCATTTCTCCTCTTTTTTATTTACTAGAAAGGATCTTTGGCTGATCCTGGACACTTGGCTGAGGCAAGCAAGAACAGAGCAAACACCGTTCCGAGACGTCTGTGTAGCAGCAGTTTTCAGGCTACTTGGTAAGTTTACTGTAAATCCTGTTTCAGAGCAACATCTTACATTATTCCTGGATTCTTCATCTTTTTACTTGTTGTTTCTGTCCTTCTTAAACAGGGCGACTTGGTCAACTAGGACTTAAGGTGAACATGCTAACGTCACTCGAAAACCTGGCAAAACGCATTAATCAGTTTGGAATGCAAAACTTCTCAAAAGGTATTTCTAAAGTATCAAATAAAGATGTTTTTATCAATCTTTATCTTTATTCTCTGATGTTTAGTTTTGTGCTTCAGCAGACCCTAATTTTGTATTGGATGTTGTGTGCAGGTATGCCATGGGAAGTGCAGCTCTCTGTCATCTATGCCATTCATGATCTGGCACCCAGCAACCCTGAAGCAGCTCTGAAGACTTTGGAATCATGGAGGAAAAACAGCACACAGCGCGTTCCCCCAGCCGTCATCAAATGCATTACGCAAATCAGTTTCCTTTGTCATCAGACCAAGTCACAAAACTCTAAGAAAATACTGTAGTGATTATTATAGTGAGCACTGCATCCCCCAGGTCTGTATCCTCAGTCACCAGCTGTTCACACTGTGAAACATGACTGTGCTGCAATGCACAGCTCCAATCATCAAGTTTAGCAGTCACATGACCGGCATGAGTCTCATCAGCAAAAACGACCAGACGCTTTCAGACAGGAAATGCAGTGGATAATGGACTGGTGCTGACTCAACAATCTTTGTGTTCAGCTGTGGAGAACCTCATTTGGTCTCACAAAGCCACCAGCATTGTGGATGACCACATACTTCCTTTATACATTATTGATTATATCAGTGGCGGGATGTGCATTTGGTACCTGGGCCTTCAGTGGGGACGTACCCAACTTAATCCACCTCTTAATACCACCACTATCATGTCGCAGTTATAGAAACAATCAATACAATACAAAACGCAATAGAACAGAGCATTACACAGAGAGAGAGAGAGAGAGAGAGAGAGAGAGAGAGAGAGAGAGAGAGAGAGAGAGAGAGAGGCATTTCACATATGGAGGTGAAAACCATTTTATTAAAACAAGAAACCCAGTTAAAATGCCAAACCTCTACACTACAACCTCAAAGGTGTCACCTACTGTACATCATCTGGAGCAGTTCAGAATCAATATTTGTCAATAACATGACAAAAACATAAAAATTTTAATAAAATACAACCTACTCAGCTGAGATGCGGACTTATAATTTGCACCTCCTCCTCACCATGTCCAGCTTTTCTTTGAAATGTATTTTTAAGAATATCCGAAATTAAATCAATTTATTTTCCTCCATAGGCATTAAAAAGTCTAACTCAGATGTATTCATGTGAACACAGAGCTACACACGTTTTTTTAGTTGAACTTGGCTGTAACAGTTTCCCTCTGACCAACCAATCAGAGGACGGAAAAATGCTGACGCTATTCTGGGCCTCATTTCTATAAGAGACTAAGGTAAAAAGGCCAGCAGTACAGACTTTGAAGTCACTGGACCTGGACACACACACACACACACACACACACACACACACACACACACGAAAATCACGTATCTTTATTTGTTGTGTACAGGAGTGCCGGGGGAAAAGGAGCAGTGCAATTATGTATCGGACTGTGAATTAGTCTTTAACGCCGCATACGCCGGAGCTTCCGACGTAGCGCTGCTCCAAATGTTGGTTGGTTGGTTGAACGAACTTTATTGTCATTGCATAGTACAGGTACACAGCAACTAAATGCAGTTTGGCATCTACCAGAAACGCAAAAAGTAGAAATCGTGAAAATCGTGCAGATAAATATGTAGCAAATTCACAGCATGCGATATATATATATATGTATATGTGTACAGTGAATAAATATAAAGGGTATAGCAGTGCAGAGACGTGTGGACATTGTTAGGAAGCAAATGTAAGTGGTTATGGCTATGGCATTGAAAAAGAAATGTGCAGAAGTAGAAGGTTATAAGATTACGCCGTTTAAGAAATGTGCAAGCTGAATAAACAAGTTATAAATATATATATATGAATGTGAAATGTTGATCAGAATGTACAGTAATGTATATAAAGAAACACATAAATAAAATAGTGCAGATATAATCTGGAGAGACGCTGAGCCTCGCCATCTTGGTCTTACTGAGATTTTAGTTCTGTGTTGCTTTGTGTCATTTTGTCTTGTTTTATGAAGCACTTTGGTCCTTAAGCAATATTGTTTTGTTTTACTGTGTACTGCACCAACTGTACAGCATATGGTTAAAATGACTAGATAGATAGATAGATAGTGTGTGTGAGAGATTGTGTTTTGTTTCTTTTATTAAAGTGTTGGACTTTATTTAAATCATAACTAAAAACTAAAAGTTTAGTTAGAATGCAGCCTTATAACATCTACTGTTAAAATAAAACTTTTAACAACCTCAGTTAGTTAAAAACATCAGAAATAACACTTTGGCATTCAAAACATTACAAAATAATTTAATTCAATAAACTAATTTTAATAACTCAATCCATTCAGTTTTGTTTGGTTCATTAATTTCTACTCTGTAGATTCAGTTCAAGTCACTCGGTTCAAAAGAGTTCGGTTCAATAAATTCATTTAAAAATAATAAGGTCCAGAAGAGTCGGTTCACTGGATTCGGTTCAATTGAGTCTGAATCAAAAGATTCACTGGTAAATGACTCGATTCCACAGTTCTAACAAAATCTGTAACATAAAACATTCTGTCTCCTTAAAAATATTTCTTTCAGCAGTCTCACTCAAGAAAAAGAAACGTTTGTTCTGTTTGTGCAAAACCAGCAGCTGGTCAGAAAGTTCCTTCTCTGTTCCTGGGTTAGTTTGAGGGGTTCACCTCAGTCAGCTTCGTCTCTGTGGTTTGGCTCGTCATCTTACATCATCGTCTCATTGTAATGAACGGTGTTCCAGCATGAAAAAAACCCTGACCTGCATATATACAGACAATAATCAGTTCCCAAACATCTCAACATTCACTGTTTCTAGTTCAATAACAGAACAAATAGCATTCGTACAGCTCAGAGTCTGATTTGAGGTTTGATCAAGTTTACATTTTATTCTAACAATATGTTTGATTGAGTTCTTGCATGTAGATGATACTTTTAATAAATTTAATACTAACTTCATGCAGTTTCTCAACATAAAGACTGGATTTTATAAAAACCTTTTTGACAAAATAAATTGTTTCAATGTTATTAAATCTGTACTCGTTATTTCTACATTATTTATTATATTAATTTTAATCAGCTTTATTTAACTTCAGTTTCATTTATTAATATCACAAAAATTCAGCTTAAAAATTAAACATAAACCCCCTGTATGTAAAACAGTAAACAGTTTAAGTTTAAGACCGTTTAATATTATCAAGAAAAATATCTATAATATAATTATTAATATTAATATTAATATTAATAATAATAATAATAATAATAATAATACAAATAAATGCAGTTGGTTGTCAGATTTTAGTCTTACACTGCCCTCTAGTGGCTCTGTCAGGACTTTCCTTTTACTTCAATATGTGCAAATATTATTAATCGTTTTTGTTGTCTAGTTATAGCAAGTTGAGGAGTCTCCCCCGTGTGGGTGGAGGAGGAACTGCTACAGTTTAGAGCCTGATTTGAGGTCAGATCAAGTTGAGTTCTAACAGTAAGTTTGATTGAGTTCTAACATGTAAATGGTACATTTAATAAATTTACTACCACCTTCATGCAGGTTCTCAGCATAAATAGTGAATTTTATAAAAACATTTTTGGACAAAATAAATGTTATTAAATTTGTACTCGTCTTTTCTGGATCATTTATTTTTTTAGATATTAATCAGCTTTATTTAACTTGAATTTCATTTATTTATATTGCACTTATACACAAAAAACTTCTAGCGCTTCACCACTACATCACTCAAATACTACTGCAGTGTGTAATCTTCTAATAAACCCTAATAGTGACATGGTGTTGTATAAATAATAGTAAATGTAAATATTAATTTCAGATTGCATTACCACTGGGATTCAATCTAAAATATTACTTTTGATCATATGAAATATTTTAGATTATATATTTGATTACAGATCATTGGACAAGACACCTGTCAGTCAAGATATACAGGTGAATGACAGGTGTCTCGTCCAATGATCGGTAAGTTTACATTCACAAACGATACCTACCTTTTCCGGTTTGTCTGACTTGTCGTTGTGTTTTCAGATTTGTTAATGTGTTTTTGCATTTGTTATTTTGTTTTCGGATTTGTTAATGTGTTTTGCACTTCTCGGCCACCGTACTAATTTGGTATTGTTTGTTTATAACTTGACATTTAAAAAAGCAACATTTTGTGTAAAATTCCCTTTAAAAGTGTAGTACAGTGTAATTCATCGTGATACCGCTAGAAGGAGCTAAAGTTTAGTAGAACATTACTGCCACCTACTGGACATTGAACACTTTTTAAAATGAAGTGGAAGATTAAACAGTACTGTATGATAAAGAAGTGTTTAAATAAAGACATTTATGTGCAGGAAGACCAGATGTAATTCTTCTTACTGTTTGTGTTTCATTTATAATGTGACCCAGACAGCACCTATATTTTATAGTTTCAGTGGAAACAATTTAAACCGGAAAAGGTAGGTATCGTTTGTGAATGTAAACTTACCGATCATTGGATGAGACACCTGTCAGTCACCTGTATATCTTGACTGACAGGTGTCTCGTCCAATGATCTGTAATTAAATATATAATATAAAATATTTCATATGATCATAAGTGATCTTTCAGATTGAATCCCAGTGGAAACGCGACTGATCCTAAGCTGCTGCTTTTCAGCTGATACACACTGTGTGGTCAAAAGTATTTGGACACCGGTCTTTTCAAGCCAGATGTGGTTCATAAATTCACCTAAAATGCACTTTATGACTTTTATCTGAAAGAAATATTCACATTTACTATTATTTATACAACACCATGTCACTATTAGGGTTTATTAGAAGATTACACATGGCAGTAGTATTTGAGTGATGTAGTGGTGAAGCTCTAGAAGTTTTTTGTGTATAAGTGCAATATAAATAAATGAAATTCAAGTTAAATAAAGCTAATTAATATTAATGTAATAAACTAAATGATCCAGAAAAGACGAGAACAGATTTAATAACATTTATTTTGTCCAAAAATGTTTTTATAAAATTCACTATTTATGCTGAGAACCTGCATGAAGTTGGTACTAAATTTATTAAATGTACCATTTACATGTTAGAACTCAATCAAACTTACTGTTAGAACTCAACTTGATCTGACCTCTAAACTGTAGCAGTTCCTCCTCCACCCACATGGGGGAGACTCCTCAACATGATATACAAGACAACAAAAAAACGATTAATAATATTTTGTACATATTTAAGTAAAAAGAAAGTCCTGACAGAGCCACTAGAGGGCAGTGTAAGACTGAAATCTGAGAACCAACTGCAGTTATTGTTGTTATTATTATTATTATTATTATTATTATTAATATTAATAATTATATTATAGATATTTTTCTTGATAATATTAAACCGTCTTAAACTTAAACTGTTTACTGTTTTACATACAGGGGGTTCATGTTTAATTTTTAAGCTGAATTTTTGTGATATAAATAAATGAAACAGAAATTAAATGAAGCTGATTAAAATTAATGTAATAAATAATGTAGAAATAACGAGTACAGATTTAATAACATTGAAACAATTTATTTTGTCAGAAAGTTTTTTTTATAACATCCAGTCTTTATGTTGAGAAACTGCATGAAGTTAGTACTAAATTTATTAAAGGTATCATCTACATGGAAGAACTCAATCAAACATCTTAGAATCAAATGAGAACTTGATCAAATCTTAAATCAGACTCTGAACTGTACGAATGCTATTTGTTCTGTTATTGAACTAGAAACAGTGAATGTTGAGATGTTTGGAAACAAAAGTTTCTTTTTCTTGAGTGAGACTGCTGAAAAAATTAAGGAGACAGAATGTTTTATGTTACAGATTTTGTTAGAACTGTGGAATCGAGTCATTTACCAGTAAATCTATTGATTTAGACTTAATTGAATTGAAACCAGTGAACCGACTCTTCTGGACCTTATTATTTTTAAATAATTTTTTTTTTTGAACCGAGTTACTTGAACTTAATCTTCAGAGTTTAAATTAACAAACAAAACTGAATGGATTGAGTTATTAAAATTAATTTATCGAATTAAATTATTTTGTAATGTGTTGAATGCCAAAGTGTTATTTCTGATGTTTTTGAATAACTGAGGTTGTTAAAAGTTTTATTTTAACAGTAGATGTTATAAGACTTCATTCTAACTAAACCTTTATTTTTAGTTAGGATTTAAATGAAGTCCAAAACTTTATTAAAATAAACAAAACACAACAAAATTAAAAATATAAAATTTTCATTAAACATTACAATAATTATAGATTTGTACTTTATTATATGTAAGACATGTGCTCACATGCTGAATCTAAACCTGCCCAGAGCTTTACAGATTTTTGCTCTCCAGTGCTGCCATTTCCTGTTCCTCAGGAATTATTGAGGAAGTTGTAAGAATGGTCAGATCTTTCCATGAGGTCAGACCCCGAGAACTGCCATGCAACAGAACATTAAACTTTCTAATCTGAGGAGAAGATCTCTTTAATTTGAGGAGAGAAAGACATCTGTTCAGCAGCCCCCTCTTTCCCTCCTGGGGATATGACCGGGTCATGGAAAGATGATTAAGAAGTTCCTGGAATTCAAGCTACTATACTTGCATACTGCAGTTATTATAATTTAGGAATGTATGAATTTTAACTTTTGTTTGGTATCATTTTAAAGGTCTCAGTGTGATTGGAAATATGATCTCAGTACAATATCAGTAGAACAGACCAAAAATAAAGATCTCAGGTTTGGGGAAAATTCTGTCCTTCTGATGTGAGATTTGTCCCGGAGAAGATCTTTATCAGGTGTTAGTTTTTTGTTTTTGTATTTTTTACCACAGGAGGTTTTTGGTTTTTAGGTCACCTCCAGTCCCAACTAACTAACTAACTAACTAACTAACTAACTAACTAACTAACTAACTAACTAACTAACTAACTAACTAACTAACTAACTCACTGACTATCTATCTATCTATCTATCTATCTATCTATCTATCTATCTATCTATCTATCTATCTATCTATCTATCTACAAGAAATTAAAAATAGCTCCTACAGTGAAATAAATGGTTTTTATTGTCATTTTAATCATATGCTGTACAGTTGGTGCAGTACACAGTAAAACATAACAATATTGCTTAAGGACCGAAGTGCTTCATAATACAAGACAAAATGACACAAAGCAACACAGAACTAAAATCTAAGTAAGATGTAAGGTGCCCACCCAATGGCCCAATGACGGAATCCACTGGTGTGTGGTGTCTGCTGCGTGTTAGTCTTTCGTGCGGCTGTAAAAGATTACTCAAATGGATTGCACTTTGTTACATGAATCTAATTTTTACCTCCAATCTGACTCCAATTTATAATAAAGATTTAATTTGAATATCTCTAATTTAAGATGATCACCTTATTGGTTGCATTCCGTCTTTTCAATTAATCATTCGTTATGGATCCGGAGTTGCTTAGAACCTTGTGCTTGGCTAACGATACCTGCTCAAGGAGGCACATTGGCCAGTCCGAATCTTAGTCAGAGGATATAACGGTAAACTAATATTCTTTAAGTAGAACCTCTCAATGCTTGCTCATGCATAAAGAATAATGTATTTAGCCACTTAGTTATAACTTGCTAAATCAGTGATAGTCAGAAATCAGAAGCCCCCAGACGTTGTGCTTTATGCTCCATCCGTTCATGAGCCTTCAGTTTGTACTATCCTGGCCGTAGATTTGTGGTAACACCAGGCTACATAATCAACTAGATATAAATGATTTCAGGAAGTTACAGAGTTAATCAAGAATTTTACATTTATTTGCCAGGCAATAAACAATAAACAAATGTCACATCTAAAACAAATAATAGAAGCATGACATGATCAGCATAAAACCAAATGTTTTAACAATGCAGTTTACTAAAGAAATGTTAAAGAATCACTGTACCTGGCAATAGAGACACACAGAGAAGTTCTGACTACAGAATGCTTGTTTTGCCAAATTTCCTTAAATACCGAAACTATCGTAAACACTTTTAAATTCAAAGTGATAAAAGTTTTGCAAACCCTTTCTTGAGACAGGATGTGACCTATAAACCGAATGTCACCTAGAACACCTGGTAAGGATCTTCTCCGGGGCAACCCTTATGTCAGTAGGACAGAATTTCCCCAAACCTGGGGTCTGATATAGGACTGAGATAATATTTCCAATCACACTGAGACCTTTAAAATGATACCAAACATGTGAAGGTAAAATGTATACATTCCAAAATTGTAAATATTACAATATGCAGTAAAGTAACTTGAATTCCGGGACCCTCTAACCCAGCCAACATTGTCATGTGGGCCCCATGTGGGTTTTTGATGGGCTGTCACTTGGTCCCTGCATGGGCAACCCAAATGGGGCCCAGAGAAATTTGTCGATCGGCTCCACATGGGCCCCATGTGTGTTAGCCCAGAGGGGCGACTGATGGGTCCATGGTGGGCTCTAAGTGGGACCTATATAGGTGTTCTTTATATGGGCCTATTTGGGTCTCAAATAGGTGTTAAAAATGGGGCCAAAGTGGGCTACAAAAAGGACCCTTATGGGGCCCACATAACTTAATCATGGGTCAACCCACAAATGGCCCCTTTATGGGGTTGTTATGGGACCACAGTGGGTGTCAAACCATTTCAAACCTCAGTTACAATGTAAAACTGTGCCTGACCAAACAAAGAACTAATAGTTGATTGTATGTGCTGCTCTATGATTAAAATTACATGGTTGATTATTTGAACTGTGAAAAATAAATGACTTTAACTCAGAATGTGTAAATCACATTTAATTTAAATTAATTCAAGTAAAAAAACAGGAAACAGGAATAACAGAATTACTAATGTAGAATAGTTCACTGGTGGGTCTATGCAGATTCCTCAGCTGCACACCTACAAAACAGTAAAGAAAGAGAAGACAGAAAAGGCAATTTAGTACATTTTTAAATTCTACCATTCACAGCAGCATCTAAAAAAACAAGCATCAATATAATTAAGACATATCCTAGAATCTCATCAGTGAATTGTTCCCACCTCTGCCTCACACAGTAATAACTTATGCCGGGGGACCAGTGTTGGTTGTGTTGTGGGGGTTTGCAGCACGTGTTGTAAAACTTTTTTATTTATTTTTAGGCAAAAACACTGATCGGGATAAAATATTATTAATTGTGCAGCCCTAGCTATAGGTTATATGACTTACACTTCCGGCTGTACTGCCCTCTGATCATGGTCCCACTGGGCTCTCAAAGCACGGTTGCCTTCTGTCTCTTGCATTTGTGAACCATTTACCAAGCGCTTTCTCCAGCTCTTTCTTACTGACAGTTTTTAGCAAACGGTTCTGCTTTAGGCTTCCTGTTAAGCAAAAAATTAATATAAAGTAGAGCATGCTACTGCATCAACCAGGGCACAACCCATTATTTGTATGCATGCAATTTACATGAGCATAAGACTATCAGTCAAAAAAATAACAAAAAAAAAACTGATCTGACTGACTTTATGAACGGAGCAAAATTACGTTTATTATCTTTAACATAATCATAACGTATCATATTTTTAGTAATGTTTAGAAATTATATAAATATGAACGTTTTTTATCACCTCTACCTATTTCACCTAAATCACATTAAAATAATGTTAAGTATTGTCACAATCTCCTCAGAGCTTTTCTCTGTGTATTGTATATACACATGTTATAAAGGTAGTGAAAGAGAAAGAGACTCCACAGTGCTTTTACTGTTTCACCCTTCTGTTATCATGAGGACACTTTATGGAGAAAACACGGGTGAAAATGGTTTGAGAAGTCGTTATTTCCACATTTTAGTAGACAATGTCCTAGTTATCTGCTAATCGTTAAGAATGTTCAGTTTTCCACAGGTGTTTATCTTTGAGGTAAACCAGTTCACTCTCCACACTTACCTTCTGTATATCGTGCCTGTAACTTTAATTACCACAAATCTTTCAGAAGTATACATTAAATTAAAACAACAGTAAAATGTGATTAATTTAAAACAAAAGATAATTTCTTACCGTGACAGAGATGTCAGGTTATCCAGGTCAGGTCAGGTCATCCAGGTCAGGTCAGGTCATCCAGGTCAGGTCAGGTGATCAGTGGTAGTGAGTGATGACCGTTTCTTCAGAATGAGAAGGCGGGAACACAGGAGCCAATGAGAGACTCTGTGAGATGCACAAGCGAAATGTTTTTTTTGTTTGTTTTTTTACTAAAGGTCGTACTATGTTATTGTTAATATATAACATTTTTGTTTCGATCATATAAAACACGCAAAAACATATCAATTGAATTTATCATCAATTGAATAATATAGCTAAATATAGCCCAGATGTGGCCCATACAGGGCCCTCGAAATAGGCAACCTAACTGGGGCCCACAACCCTGACTAAACTGGGGCCCACATTCAGCCCATCACAGTGCCCACTCTGCTCCCATGCCCACACGATGCCCGTAAAATGTAGATAAATAGTACTAATAAACTACCCACTCTGTGCAATTTGTATAAGGTATTTCAGTGTGTAAACTAATCCTAATGTAATAGTGGAGCAAAAGTGTATTTATATACAAGTAAATCTGTATTATTTAGTTTTTGCAACACTGAGCTGCACACATATTCAAACCTGTAATGTTTGCTTATACTATACATTTAAATAAACCATATTAACTTGGTCAAAAAGCACATTGCACCATTTTCTTTATATTTGAGTGGAAATTAATTGTCTAAAATTTGTATGCACACGCAATTTTCGTATGCAGCATGTAGTGTAAATATCCATTAGATTTTAGTTATTTTGGTTATTAATTAACTTTTATTTCCATTTGGTGATGAAGCTCGGGTGTTCTTGTATTCAGAGCAGTGAGAACTGCATACACTTCTAGACTGAGACTCCTGAAGTTACTGAGTGTTACAGTTGGACCCTGGAAACACAGATTTTAATGCTCCCACAATAAAGTTGATTGCTTTCCATTTTATTCTTTCTGTATAATAGAATTTTTTTAATAACTGGAATTTAATTTAGTAAATAACAATGATGATTTGTTGATACTTCATAATCATCTATGATATAGAATCAAAACATTGTTTCTATCACCAGCATTTCTATTTTCTTTCTTAGAAAAAATTAAAGTATAAGTTAACAAACAATAGCAAGAGAGAAATCAGTGAACTGTTCATGAAATAATCACAAAAAAATGTTCCTGAAGACGTTTTTAATGACACCGAGACTCATACAGTCCATTTAGAATAATCGACTTTTAACATTCACCTTAATCTCACAGGTGTTCAGTGAAGTCGAGATTAGAGCTCTGTGCAGACCAGTTCAGTTCTTCCACACCAAACTCATCCAACCATGTCTTTATGAACCTCAGTTTGTGCACTGTGGCATGGTCATGCTGGATTAATAAAGGGCCGTCTCCAAACTATTCCCACAATATTAGAAGCATAGCATTGTCCAAAATGATTTGGTATGCTAAAGTAATGAACATTTCCCTACACTTTAAATCAAGGGCTGAGTCTTACCCCTAAAGTACAGCCCCATACCATTACAACTCCTCAACCAAACTCTACAGTTGACTAATAAACTTATTCGAAGTTAGAGAAACACAAAAAATTAACGTCGGTGCAAAATACCTAAAAGGTTTATACATTTAACATTTTAGATTTAAAAAAGACTTAGGGTGAGATTTGTCTCCACTTTAATTCTTATAGGTCCAGACATATACAACAAAAATCTATTCAAATCAAGTTTGCAGTAAATCAGTAACACTGGGCTCAGGGGACAATGGATTGGAAGCCGTTTCATTAGATAATGTTCAGAAAGCACATATGGGTGAGATGCTCAGGTAGCCTCATACATGTTGCCATAAATTGTAGTTGTAGTGTAACTGTAGATGGACCAACTATGTTCTGATGGCTTGGAAAGGTGTCCAGTTTGTTAGAGCAAATTAAAATTAACATTACAATATAAAGTTCCCCCGATATTTACAGTACAATTTCCCTTTACATCCCTTTAAATAAGAAATTTAAGAAGATGATTTGTTTAATGGTTGTATGTTAGAGCACTTGTGGTTCATTAATGAGTGTTGATAAACATAGCTCCGTCCACACTGTCCACAGAGGTACAGCTTCTGTCCTGTATGACTCCGCTGGTGGCTGAGGAGGGCACTCCGATCCCTAAAACTCTTCCCACACTGTTCACAGGGATATGACTTCACTCCTGTGTGGATACGCTGGTGTATTCTGAGACTACCCTGCTGAGTAAAACTCTTCCCACACTGATGACAGTAATACGGCTTCTCTCCTGTGTGGATACGATTGTGTGATGTGAGATGAGTCTGACGATTAAAACTCTTCCCACACTGATCACAGTAATACGGCTTCACTCCTGTGTGGATACGCTGGTGTGATTTGAGACTACTCGAGTCAGTAAAACTCTTCCCACACTGATCACAGTAATACGGCTTCACTCCTGTGTGGATACGCTGGAATGATTTGAGACTACTCGAGTCAGTAAAACTCTTCCCACACTGTTCACAATAATACGGCTTCACTCCTGTGTGGATACGCTGGTGTGATTTAAGGCTACCCTGCTGAGTAAAACTCTTCCCACACTGTTCACAGTGATAAGGCTTCTCTCCTGTGTGGATATGCTGGTGTGATTTGAGATGACCCTGCTGAGTAAAACTCTTCCCACACTGTTCACAGTAATACGGCTTCACTCCTGTGTGGATACGCTGGTGTGATTTGAGACTACTCGAGTCAGTAAAACTCTTTCCACACTGTTCACAGTGATACGGCTTCACTCCTGTGTGGATACGCTGGTGTGATTTAAGACTCCCCTGCTGAGTAAAACTCTTCCCACACTGTTCACAGTGATACGGCTTCACTCCTGTGTGGATATGCTGGTGTGATTTGAGACTACTCGAGTCAGTAAAACTCTTCCCACACTGTTCACAGTGATACAGCTTCTCTCCTGTATGGATACGCTGGTGTGATTTGAGATTACGCTGATGAGTAAAACTCTTTCCACACTGTTCACAGTGATAAGGCTTCTCTCCTGTGTGGATACGCTGGTGTGATTTGAGATGACCCTGCTGAGTAAAACTCTTCCCACACTGTTCACAGTGATAAGGCTTCTCTCCTGTGTGGATACGTTGGTGTCTTTTCAGAACAGCAATTTTAGGAAAACTCTTCCCACAATCTGAGCAGTGGTGCATCTGGAAAACAATATAAAATGATTCAATATACTGTAATAATTTTAGATGTGGTCTTGCATGTTATCAGAAATGTCTGCTATAGTAATCCGATATGGTTTGAAACAAGTTAAATGAGAGGTATTTTGAGGTCTTTTAGAAAATCTTTAACCTGTTAGGCCTCGACACAGAATTTGGGACTCACAGCTGAAAATGTGCTACCTAACTTTAAATGTTAACAGTTCCTGATAAAAGTGGATACATACACAATTTAAATATCTTTAAAAAGAAGACACTTTGAGCTTTAATGTCTATTATTCACAGTTGATATTGTTTAAAAAGATATTAAGTTATAGATGATTAAGTACCGGAAAAAAAAATCCTTAAATCCTTTTATTCCTTCATATATAAATACATGAAATCAGTCCTGGAGCAATACAGAAAAATAATGGGTTAAAGCCACATGTCTCATGAGTTTATATTTTAAAATGAATGAAGATATCATAAAAAATTAGATTCCTACAAACATTTATCTGAGACTATGTCTGATCCTTTTCTCCCTCACCCTGTTTGAGAGACACCTGCTAAACTCAGGTGATCATTTATACTCTATTCATACAGTCTGGATAGAAATGAACTGCTGACCATTAAAAGCTTTTGTTCTACATGTTTGGGGCTATTGATGTTGATTTGGCATTCATATTGATGGCCAGTATGCCAGACAAGCTCTTGTTTTACAGCCATGGCCATTCATATTGTTGATGTCTGGCCATTTCAATCTCAACAACACACACAAACTTACTTTTCAAGCATTTCTCTTATAAAAACAAACAGGCAATAAAATCAATAAAATCGTTTAAAAACGGTTGAGAGAGTAGAGACTCCACCCAAGATTCCACCGCTTTTACTTTTTTATTTTTATTTATTTTATTTTTTTTGTGGTCTCAACCGTTTTCAACACAATTTTATACCAGCCAAATTTTTTATTTTATTTTTTTACCAGCAAGATGTCGTTTTTTTATGTGAAAGTTATTCGGAAATATAATAATGTAAGTAGTGCGTTTTTTAAATGCACTCATGTGTACATTAAATAATAATGTACAGGCCCTCTGGCCTGCCAAAAGATTGTAAAATTAAACATGTTCTTTCATAAAAACAAAGTGCATTCAGAACAAGTGCAACTGCTTAAAGATACAACAATACAACAATATCACTGGGAAACTTCCTGCCTTTTCAAAAACGTCCACCACAGACGGAGTGCGCATGCTCGGACGGGTTTTGCTTTTCTGTGCCGTGTTTCTCTCATTTTCAGCATGGCGATCGGATGTTTGGATTTTATTAAACCCGACATGGAGAAAGTCTTTGCAGGCGCACCCCCCCTTTAAAATTTCATTGCATGTTTTGCAAACCGCTATCCGTGGGGCTTTCTCAGATATACTGAAATACGTCCACACTGACAAGCACGTGCAGGCAGCAGTTTTTGCTTGCGTCATCACAACAAACTGTTTCGGCCGTGTTTTTTCGGTGAACAAAGTCTTTAGGCCGAAAACCGAAAATGCACTTTTGGGCCATTTTCGGACGAACATTTTCGGTGGCCAAATAGTCTGTGCATCCCTATTTAATACTTGTACAAAATCTTCCAAAATCCCCGATATTTATGTCTTCAAGGTGGAGGAGTTTTCCCATTACCAGACCAGGCAGCATTACAGTGAGGAAAATAAGTATTTTAACAACCTGCTATTTTGAAAGTTCTCCCATTTAGAAATCATGGAGGGGTCTAAAATTGTCATCGTAGGTGCATGTCCAATGTGGGAGACATAATCTAAAAAAGAAAAATCCAGAAATCACAATATATGATTTTTAAACTATTTATTTGTATGATACAGCTGCAAATAAGTATTTGAACACCTGCCTATCAGCTAGAATTCTGACCCTCAAAGACCTGTTAGTCTGCCCTTAAAATGTCCACCTCCACTACATTTATTATCCTAAATTAGATGCACCTGTTTGAGGTCGTTAGCTGCATAAAGACACCTGTCCACCCCATACAATCAGTAAGAATCCAACTACTAATATGGCCAAGACCAAAGAGCTGTCCACAGACACTAGAGACAAAATTGAACACCTCCACAAGGCTGGAAAGGGCTACGGGGAAATTGCCAAGCAGCTTGGTAAAAAAGGTCCACTGTTGGAGCAATCATTAGAAAATGAAAGAAGCTAAACATGACTGTCAATCACCATCGGACTGGGGCTCCATGCAAGATCTCACCTCGTAGGGTCTCAATGATCCTAAGGAAGGTGAGAAATCAGCCCAGAACTACACGGGAGGAGCTGGTCAATGACCTGAAAAGAGCTGAGACCACCGTTTCCAAGGTTACTGTTGGTAATACACCAAGACGTCATGGTTTGAAATCCTGCATGGCACGGAAGGTCCCCCTGCTTAAACCAGCACATGTCCAGGCACATCTTAAGTTTGCCAATGACCATTTGGATGATCCAGAGGAGTCATGGGAGAAAGTCATGTGGTCAGATGAGACCAAAATAGAACTTTTGGGTCATAATTCCACTAAATGTGTTTGGAGAAAGAAGAATGATGAATACCATCCCAAGAACACCATCCCTACTGTGAAGCATGGGGGTGGTAGTATCATGCTTTGGGGGTGTTTTTCTGCACATGGGACAGGGCGACTGCACTGTATTAAGGAGAGGATGACCGGGGCCATGTATTGCGAGACTTTGGGGAACAACCTCAGTTAGAGCATTGAAGATGGGTCGAGGCTGGGTCTTCCAACATGACAATGACCTGAAGCACACAGCCAGGATAACCAAGGAGTGGCTCTGTAAGAAACATAAAGGTTCTGGCGTGGCCTAGCCAGTCTCCAGACCAACTCCGTGTTTCTCAGCGACAGGCCAGAAACCTGACTGATCTAGAGAAGATTTGTGTGGAGGAGTGGGCCTCTGTAAAATGTTTGACCTCTGTAATTGCAAACAAAGGCTACTGTACCAAATATTAACATTGACTTTCTCAGGTGTTCAAATACTTATTTGCAGCTGTATCATACAAATAAATAGTTAAAAAAATCATACATTGTGGTTTTTGGATTTTTTTTTTTTTTAGATTATGTCTCTCACAGTGGATATGCACCTACGATGACAATTTCAGACCCCTCCATGATTTCTAAGTGGGAGAACTTGCAAAATAGCAGGGTGTTCAAATACTTATTTTCCTCACTGTATATCATCTTATTTTTAATTCCAGGAGACAGAAAAAAAGACTGTGGAACCTGTTGTGCTTCTGTGATAACATCAGAGCTTAACAGGATTCAGTCCATGATCACAAAGCTACCTGAAACTATGTTCAAGCAATGTTTGGGTGATTTTGGATTTAGCAAAATGCATTTCTGATTCAGAACATTGGCTAAAATAGCTCTCATTAGACAAAGCTCAAAATCTGGACTGGTGCAAACAATCAGTACCTACTGAGCTGATCTGCATGCTGTCTTCCAAATGATGAGTGAAAATCCCTGTGGTTGGGACAACAATACATTGATGACGACTGCAGGTAATTATCTGTGGCTGTCAAAAGCAGCAACCTACTTCCTCCTAATGGCCTATGAGGGCATTTTCAATCAACTTGTTAGCATGTACCTCCACTTTCAGACTCTCAGCTGAAAATCACCTACCTAAATGTAAATGTGAACAGTTCCTGACCAAAGTGTTCTACATACACAATTTAGATACATTTAGAAAGAAGATACTCTGACCCAGCCATTAGTGTTGCACAAGTCAGTGCACTCTTAGTGCAGGTCCCAACCCCGGATACATGTGTAGGGTTGCGTTATGAAGGACATCCAGTGTGAAACGTGCCAAATCAAACATGCAGATCACGAATCAGAATTTCATACCGGATCGGTCGAGGCCCGGGTTAGCAACGACCACCACAGGTATCGTTAGCCAACAGGGTACCGGTGGAAATTGGGCTACGGTTAGCAGAAGGAGGAGAAGGAGAGGAGGAAGACATCTACAGAGGCAGCAGAAAAAGAAGAAGTGGAGGAGAGTGGAGGTTCGGGTTGGTACTTTAAATGTTTGTACTGTAAGAATTACAGACTGCCTCAATCCAGATTCCACCCCACACTATATCAAATTCAGCTCATCCTCAAAACGGCTAAAAATTGATAAAAAAAGTATTTATGTAGTTTGATGTAGTATTTCAGTTGTATCAATCTTAATCATAGACTTAATTGAATCAGTCTGGGAAAGGGAGCAAGCCATCAAGGACTATCTCTTACCAAAAGGTGTCTAAAACCAAGATTATCATTTAAACAATACACCTTCCTGACCTGCTGGGGGGCCAGCGCCAGCAAAGGTGTGAAAACCGGTGATTACCACCTGCTGACCTCCTCCCCGAGAATGGAATCCCCCAGCCTTTTGTTCCCTGACGTATGTCCTATATCTAATTTACATTCAAAGGATAACTCCGGTCTATACTTCAAAGGGAAGAAGAATATAAAATATCTGGGCAGAGTTTGCTCGAGGTTCTTTCTGACTCTGATGAACCCAAAGTGCTTAGTGTATTTTGTCACTGCTACGCTGTTATAAACTTCTTCACTACAATCTTTGTTGTCCTCATCATTTTTTCTTACAGCACTATGACTGGTAAAGGGAGAGAGGGAGCTGATATGATGGAGAGGAGAAAGGTAGATATGTTGTGTGTTTAAGAGACCAAATGGAAAGTAAATAAGACCAAAAACTTTGGAGGTGTTTAAACTGTTCTATCATGGTGTGGATGGAAAGAGAAATGGTGTAGGGGTGATTCTGAAGGAAGAGTACAGTAAGTGTAGTGAAGGTGAAGAGAGTTTCTGATAGAATGATGAAGGTGAAGCTGGAAGTTGAAGGGGAGATGATATCATCAGTGCTTATGCTCTGCTTTACATACAGCGGGTAAAATAAGTATTGAACATGTCAACATTTTTCTCAGTAAATATATTTCTAAAGGTGCTAGTGACATAAAATCTTTATCAGATGTTGGTAACAACCCATACAATCCACACATACAAAGGAATCAAACCATACATGTCCATAAATGAAGTTGTGTAATGTTGTGAAACAACACACAAGAAAAAGTATTGAACACATGAAGACAGGGAGGTGCAAAAAGGAATGAAAAGCCAAGACAGCAGTAGATATCAATCAGTAATTAGAAAGCAATCCTGCCTATTGTCATTGTAAATTTATATCAGCTGCTTCAGTCCCAATTGATGGCCTGTATAAAGGCGTCCCATTACTAAGGTGTCACACAAGAAACATCTCATGATGGGTAAAAGTGAAGAGCTCTCTCAAGACCTTCAAATCCTTACTGTTGCAAACATACTGATTGCATTGGTTACAGAAGGATTTCTAAACTTCTGAATGTTCTGAATGGTTTGATATCTTTGTATTCGAGCAGATGTAGTTGTGTTGGCCTATTTTGATAATAGATGCGTTTTAGGCTAAGACCACCTGTTCTCTTTCGGTCCATCAACACTGTGATTCCAGGCTACACTAGTACTTAACACAGTGGAAACATGGTTCTAATTTTCAAAAGTAATACTAATAAATGATCTTAAAGTGCGAGGCAGAAACTAAACAAACTTGCAGTCCGCCACTTAATACTTTACTTTAAAACGAAACTTCCTCTGGGAGATCACTGGGATACGCATGTGAATATTTGATCTGTTAACTGGTTGCATGTGTAAAAGCTGTTGGTATCAAACATTGTTTACTTTATCAACTGAGTAAAAAGCTGAAGAACAGATCAAATAGGACAATTGATTAAAGATTTGTGAAGAAATTTCGTGTTTGCTTGTAAAAGGATTTTTTTTTAATAAATAAAAAAAAAACAGTAGTTTATTGTGATACACTTAAAGTTAAGGTATTTTTTTATTATTTAATTTTAAAATACATTATGATGTATCTTTGCCCTGCAAACCACACTGAAAGTTGAGACATGAGTAAATTGTACCTTTGATCCAGCAGCAGCAGGAGTGTGTGGAGGTTCTCCTAAAGATCTCCGTCTGGACTCTGATTTCATGATCAGAGGTGTAAAGAATTAGGACACTGGAAGAAAAAGAAGTCTGAAAGAAGTCTATAGGTACAAACACAGAGCACAAAGCAGTGGGCGGGGCCAACGGGCTCGAGTTCTAAATCTGCAAACATCATTGGCTCAGACATTGTTAGGAAGTGAAATCTGATTGGTTGTCTGTAATAATATCAAATATATAATATGAAATATTTCATATAATAAAAATTAAAAGTAATATATCAGATTGAATCCCAGTGGAAACGCGACTGATCCGAAGCTGCTGCTTTTCAGCTGATACACATTGTGTGGACAAAAGTATTTGAACATGTGTCTTTTCCAGCCAAATGTGGTTTATAAATTCACCTGAAATGCTGTTTAATGCACCATACAGCCAATTAACATGAAAACTGTTGAAACACTTCATAGAAACAGAATGTAGAATTACTGAAAGCATTTTAAATGGGATTTAAATACCTGCTACAGAGGGAAGCATGAGCTTTTCTGTAGCTATTATTGCTTTTATGTTCATTACACAGGACCAAATATCAGTTTATTTTATCTTTCCATAATGAGCTGGAATAAAACATAAATGCTGTGGTGACTCCCGTGTGTAATGCTGCATAATGGCACTGCTGGAGGATTACGCTAATGGAAGATTAAGGAGAAAAAGAGTCTCTAGGGACCATGATGATTTCTTGTCCATGATGAAGACTGGATAATAAGCTGATTTAGATTCCTACAGCTGTGCTCCTGGATCTATGTGCTGAATTGGGTCCAGTACTACAGAGGGCAACACACCAGAACCATGCCATCCCCGTCCAAATACAGGTCCTCACCACTCTGGGGGTTAATGACAACAGGTTGTTTTAGTGGGAAATGGCAGACAGGGAAAGACTTTATATAAATGTTATATATAATTAACTTTTTCACAAAGACCTTCTTTGAATATAATATAATTCTAATAAATCTCATGCTATAGGTCTGGTATCTGCCCCTGAGTGTCATAATGCCTGTCATTTTGGATGTTATTATTAAGGTGGGTAGTCGATACATCAGGTTTCCCTTCACTGTGCAAGAACAGGCTGACATTAAAATGCACTTTGCAGCAATGTTCAGTTTTCAAATGTAATCAACACAATTGACTGCACTCATATTTCTGTAAAGACTCTGTATGAAAAGGAATTTGTTGATGTTAATAAACAGCATATGCTTTCTGTTAAAGTGCAAGTCATATGTGACTCTAACACGACCCACACAAACATTGTGGCACGCTGACCTTCTTCAGCACATGATTCCTTTATCCTGACACATAGCAGTGTAGGGAACAGACTACAGGCAGCTGCAGGACGTGATGACTGGCTTCTTGTTGAGTTTAACAACATGTAGAAATTGTAAACATTGTCCTGATGTAGTCTATAATATGACAGGTGACAGAGGCTTCACCCCTCAGATGCTCCTCACCTCCTGAAATGCAGATGTGGAGCTCTGGATGTCTCAGCTGGCAGATTTTTATACCACCCAGAAAATGTGTGTAAGATTATCAGGGTGTGTGCTGTTTTGCACAATGTGGCACTGAGGACCAGTTTCCCTCTCCCTCCTGACCTCCCTCCCCCTTAGCATTATGACCCCTAACCACAGCCCCCTGCCCCATAAGAGGGATATAAACAAGATGGAAGAATCCATGAGGAGGTCATACGGCGTTTGAAAGGAAGACAAAAATCATGGTTTTACTTCATCTTTTAATAATTGTGCAATTTTACTTTTGTCACATGTTCCCAAAAGTTTATCATGTGGATTTTAATTATTTAGCTTAAAAGCATCCTCCAGTTGAGAAACACTGATTTAGAATCAGGATTTAAATGATGTCGAACACTTCAATAAACAAGTGATTTCATATTTTAGATTTTTATTGATTTTATTAATTATTATTGGACATGGAGAGGTTTAGCTTTCAGTTCCTGTCCTTGATGTCCAGACTCACTTGCCTTTATTTTCTTTCTTTCTTTCTTTCGTTTTTTTTTGTTGTTTTTTTAACTGGAATAGTCGTCTGATCCAGTCTGGCAAAAGAGCAGATATAGAATTGTGAGACTTCAGTGAAGACCACACCGCATTGTGAATCCTCAAATCACCACTGTGACGTCTCGATGAGAATACAATTGAGTCTGTTCCGATTGTGTGAAATTTGCGACAAAGGATAGGACGACAATTCCAATCACGATGTTTCGCTGGTTCAGTTGTCCATAGAACATAGCCACAGAAGGTGATGGTGTAGTACGTTACAAAGGTGCTTTGCATGACGAAGTCCGTGAACAGAAAACTGTGAGTTCCCGGAGCAACCAGCGAGCGGGCAGGAACTCCAAACGATTGGGCAAGGGTAATAGCCCTACGCACATGAAAGATACGGGTGATCAGCTGAAGTCCTGCAGGAAGATCATAGACAGAGTTCTGGATGGAATCTAGCCACATTCCATCTGGGGAGAACATGTCAGCATGGTGCAGAATGTCGATCACCGGTCTGAACGGGTCCTCATCAGTTTCCCAAACGAATTCGTCCTTTTTTGGTGGAAACCTGAACCATTTACAGATTAAATTATTGCACTGTTTACCTAAAGGACAGGTGGGCTGCTCCAGGCACCACAGGCAATGCTTTTGAAGAACAAGTAAATAACAAACATCGCAGGGAGCTCTAGAGGTGAGAAAGTTGAAGCGATAGCCCTCAGCACATGCTTCGATGTAAGCACACGTGCCTTGATGCAGACGCATACCTTGCAGAAGCCTCCTTTGTTTACCAGCTGCCATGTTCCTGCATACAGCATAAAATACACAAAACAACAACAACATGATTTATATACGATATTATCAAAGGATCAGAATTGAAGCGTAGAAAGAGTTTAGTGATTTTAGTTATAAGAAAACGTTTGTTAAAGTCATTTTTTCTCATTGACTAGGGCCATAATCCCTCCATCCAAATCCACATAGATGTTTTCTGTAGAAGACTCTTCACCTGTAATTTTATACACTGGGAGCTGTACGTATTGTCTAAACAATGACAAGGAATTCCACAACAGATAAAACATGCCACGGCTGCAAGGATTATTAAAATTGTAGTCCCAGTCTGACCCTATTCTACTCTATTTATTAGTATATTATGTTAATTATACTTGGAGTAAACAGGTTACATGAGTTTGATTAAAATATGGGATTAATAGGTTAAATGAATCTACTTCATTGTATCTAATAGATTTTATACTAATTATTAGGTCAATATGATGGATTAATATAAAAAGCTAAACTATAAAAGCTAATCTTAGCTAGCCGGCTAGTTACCCATGCTAATGTCACTAAATAATTACTTTTGACTTTTCGAGTCTTCTACTAAATTGTCAGGAATCCCCCTGCCACGCCCCCTTTGGTGCTTTGGGGAACGCCCTGCTCCTTCTCTCATCTGCCCCGCCCACATGGAGCTCCTCGCATCGGGCTTCATTGAGAACACCTGAGGCATATTCACTCACTCATCACACCGCCGATATAAACCCCACATTCACCCACACTCCGGCTCCTTTATTCACATAATTATTTAGAAGACTTACCAGGTACCTGTATGAAGAAATGTTTAATAGAAGTTGTAAATGTTCTTAGATGCTGCTAATCGCTGCTGCTTCTTGCTGCTGTTTGTTTGTTTGGCGGTTGTCAAGGAGATACTAGAATTTTTATGAAGATTCTGTACGCAGCACTCTGGTAGGAGCTTAAACCAAAAATTCAGCCTTAAAGAAAATATAACTGTTTTATCCTGCTCCTTTTGCCACATCTCATCTCTGAGACTTTTCAGATGTTGCTACACTGAAAACTAAATACAGATCTCAGCTCAATATTGAACATGACTTGAGAGTGACAGTATCAAGTCTACAACCCCGTTTTGAAAAGATTTATGAAATGATTTTGCTCTATTTTGCACAGACTGCAAAGTGACAGAAAGTCCAAGAGATAACACAACTACACCTTTATTTTCTCTATTTTTGTTTTTGATGCTACTTGATGTTCATTTAGAATTGGATAGTTCAATAAATTAGACATTTTTTAACTTGAAGAATTTCATTATCCTTTTTTGAGGTGACGGAGGACAGGTGGGTTTTTAAACCCATCCCTCTGAAGTGGTAAATGGCAGAAAAAGATTGAGAATCACTGCATTAAAACACAAACAGAAGTCACATTAGTACAGAATGGAGCATAAAGCTCGTCCTGATAGTGCCGCTAGAGGGCAGTGTGAGACTGAGAGTTGAGGATGTGAGCTGTGTGAAGCTGGGGATCAATAGTCTGTTAAGGGGTGGGAAGAGACGATGGACATTTGTTATGGTTTTTGGCAGATCGATGTATATAAATCCCCCAATGGTGCACAAAACTACTGATGATGTGAATGAAAATACATCACTTGTAACTCATGTTAATTAATATCTGTATGATTTGACTAATTTTTCCCAATAAAGGGGCATAAAATGGATGTATATTTATTTTCTTAATGTACTTATTTAACCTTTAACATTTTTAACACAAGTTTATTATATAGGACTTTTGTATTTGTTTATTTATATTCTACACAATAATAATAATAAATCATTATTATTATTATTATTATTAAGATAATAATGGGTTCAGCAGGTTCACAGAATAATTCATGAGTCACTGTTTTATGAACGATAAAACATTTTATTTTTAATTACTGAAAATGCTACAAAAATGTCAAATGATAAATTATAATAGATGCAAACACACAAAATACAAATATTACAAAACTATGTATATATTAATAAAGGTTATTTAACAATAGATATAATCAAGTACAATGATAAAAGTCCCTAATTGGGTTTAAAACAACAACCTAATCATAAATAACTATAGATTATAATAGTAGTAAATCCACAAAAATAAACAGTAAAATGAGTCGCTCAAAACACCAGCAAGAAATGATTAAAGGAGCAGAACTGGAAGAAACAGCAGGACCGGATGCGGATGCAGGACCGGATGCGGATGCAGGACCGGATGCGGATGCAGGACCGGATGCGGATGCAGGACCGGATGCGGATGAAGGACCGGATGCAGATGAATCACTGGCTAAAGGAGATGGACTTTGACTACCAGGCTGTTAAGACACATATTGTATATTATAAACTTAAACATAATGATGATGATGACATATAAAGGGCTGTATAATGATGGGGGTGGAGGTAGGGGGCGCTACAGCAGTAGGAGTGGAGTAAAGCAGGTGGAACACTTACGACCTGGTAAAAGAACAATAAAGAGTGTGGAACACAGGTTTTATTTACCTTTTAGTCTTGGTATTTTTTTACAGATCTAAATAAGAAGAAACATCGCAAAATCTAACATTCACACATTAATATGTTTAATCCACAATCATCTCTGTACACTAGTGAGAGTCTGAGGGCAGAAGTGATATGAAGATCTATAAATATAACACACTTTAACACACTTGAGCAAAAACCAAAGTCTTTTACAATGATCTCAGTGCTTCCACTATTTGATCACTGGATGAGAAATGGGAATAGATAAAGCAGATATTGTTCTATATGATTAGGGATGTAAACTGTAGCAGCGGTGCGCGAGTGGAGGCGGAGCCGGACGGCACGAGCGGTAAGAAACACCTGCAGCTGATGAGACTAATCAGTGCTCTGTTTCAGTCTGGTGACACAAAAAAAAAAGAGGGACACCAAGCAGAGAGACGAGCGGAAGGTTGCTGAAGGGGAAATAAGTGCAGACGGGCGCCGGTGGAAGACGCGTCGGCTGGAAAGTGAACTCGTGTGGACGCAAAGAAAAGTTGTGCCGGTGCGTGAGGAAACTCTGGCGGGCGCTAAAGAGAGAAAGCGTGAGGGAGGGACCATCGGCGAACGTCAAGAAGGAAAGGCGTCCCGAACCGTGAGTGTGTGGGTGAACCCTGGTGTGAGCACTGGAAAGGAAAACGCCAGGGTGAAAACGAAAGAAAATAAAGAAGCTCTGCTTGGTGAACTTTTGCCTGTCTGTCTTTCTTCCAGTGCAGTTTGTTACATAAACATCACTTTATTAAGATTTTTTAAATAAAAATAAATATTGCAACAATTATTTCTGCATCCCACAGCAGAGGACATTTAAAGCACATGAGTGTGGTCACAAATATAGTTGTGCAGGTCCACAGTGACGTGACATGAAAGAGATGAACACCTGAAAGTCTGAAATGAACACTTTAGGAGGGTGGAATCCACAAAGACGTTTCTGTGGTCCACTGGAACGTTTCGACTGGCCGTGGACCTGCACTGGACATTTTTTACTCTGTACAAATAAAGACCTTTAGGTTATGGTACCGGTGTTTAATCATGTTCTCATACACATTTTAACAGCACAAACCTTATAAAACAGATCGAACCATTTCTTCTGACGGGGAGCAGGTGTGTTTCCAGGTTCAGAGCCAAACCCCAGTGCTGCCAAACCGCCACAGACGAGACGTCCACTCATCGTCAACTACCCCCGCGGACGAGACGTCCACTCATCATCTACCGCCACAGACGAGACGTCCACTCATCATCCTCTACCACCACAGACGAGACGTCCACTCATCGTTCCTCTACCGCCGCAGACGAGACGTCCACTCATCGTTCCTCTACCGCCGCAGACGAGACGTCCACTCATCGTTCCTCTACCGCCGCAGACGAGACGTCCACTCATCGTTCCTCTACCGCCGCAGACGAGACGTCCACTCATCGTTCCTCTACCGCCGCAGACGAGACGTCCACTCATCGTTCCTCTACCGCCGCAGACGAGACGTCCACTCATCGTCCTCTACCGCCGCAGACGAGACGTCCACTCATCGTCCTCTACCGCCGCAGACGAGACGTCCACTCATCGTCCTCTACCGCCGCAGTCGAGACGTCCACTCATCGTCCTCTACCGCCGCAGTCGAGACGTCCACTCATCGTCCTCTACTGCACTGATGAGCTCACGAAAAAACACATTCATGTAAATGTAATGTACGTATGAGAATTTAGTTTTTAAGATACATGAATCTGTTGTTGTTTATGTCGTTAATGTAACATATAATAAGAGATAGTAGCTTGAAAAGTGATGCAATGTACAATTACCATGCGCAAAAATACATTAATACACAATATCATACACAAAAAAGTTCTTTCTAATGATCTGTTCTGTATGTTAATGCAGTTCATTGTAAAAGACAGTAACACAGGAAGTGCTGCAGTATATTAGTACATCATGATCACCAAAGATCAGAACAACAACCAGAACAACACCATAATAGACAATAAAATACAGGAAAATATGCACAAGTCTATTGTGGTTCATGTGGTTGGTCATGTAGTAAATTTTACCTGAGTTTTCTTAAAGTCTAATTCCAGAAAATATACGTGCCGTGGACTACAGTTGAACACCTGGAGAATAAAAGATGGACAAACTCGTGCCCAGTGTTGTGCTGGTTACTAAGAAATAGTGACTAGTTACAGTTACTAGTTAATTCATTCAAAAAGTAACTCAATAACTTTGTTGATTATTTACACCAAAAAGTAATGCGTTACTGTTAAAAGTAACTTTTTAGTTACTTTTTAAAAGAACCTTCTTTAATGTTCCCATTAATGCCCTTTTATGTGTTATGGTCTACAAACACAACACTGACTTAAACACACAGTCATTTTTAAACACTATTTTATTAAAGTCAGAGCAGCACAAACTGAATATATCACAAGGATTTCTGAAATAAAGAACAAAACAAGCTGAATAATATATTCACAATCAAAAACTAAAGTGGCTTCTGCATCATAAAAGCTGTTGTGTTGAGCTCTTAAACATGTTCCTTTCACAGCTGAAGTATGAAAACGATCAACAATGTAGAACAGAACACCGGGTTAGCTTCTAGCTTCTAGCTCCTCAGGCATGGAGTTTCTGGAGGAGCTTCAACAGATTGGAGTTGCTGTTTATCGCAGTAGATACGACCTTCAAACCAGAAAGACACAGCTTACATTAGACTAAAACGTTTTTGTCTTTATGCTCAACTAAAGTGAAATAAATGCATATTTCCACTTTGAGAAACTCGTCTTGCTCTCGCCTCGACTCGCCATTACTGCCGCACAGACCTGAATAAACGGAGACACGCCCACAGTGCGTCTTCTTCGTGTTTACAGTGGTTCATCCTCCAATCCTACAATGCGTCGCTGCTGTAAACAGGTTAGACTGTAGTCTACACTTCAGCCCAAATTCATTCATTTAATAAAAGTTACCATACGGTAACGGTAACAAAGTTACTTTATTTTTAAAAGTAATGCGTTACCTTCCAACACTGTATGTATATATATATTTATTTTTTTTATGTGTGTGTGTGTGTGTGTGTAAGACAGTGAGGAGTGTGACTTCTGAAGACAGAAGTCTGTCCTGAAGGTGTATCAGCACTTCACTGAACTGTACACTCACCTGATACACACACACACACACACACACACACACAGCTGCATTAACACATTTAAATCGCAATCTCTCTAATCACACTTAATTCCTCCAGGATTAATTACAGGTTGGGTGACCTCTAACCTCTCGTGTGATGCTGATGTTCCTCCTCAGAAGTCCGTCTGCTGCCTGAAGTCTCAGCTCCACCCTCTTCAGGTCATCAGACTTCATCAGGGCTGTCAATTAAACACAACCTATGTTTATCTACACTTATGATACCAGGACGAGAAAAAACCCCTCTGAAGATGTTCTTCTTAAAGATTGAAATCCGTATCAGAGCTCTTTTATAGAAATATATATATGACTGTATAATGCTGCTGCCATTAGGACTTTATTTCACATCACATGAATCGACTTTAAAAAAGAGCTGGAATAAATAGAGTGAGAACAGCAGCCGCCGCACAGACTCCAGATCACACACTCTCATACAGTATTTAAAAAGCACTTGTATTCCTCTCAGCCGAGAACAGAAAGCTGAGGGTACATTGGGAACAAGTTTCCCAAACTGTATAGTTGCAATCTGGAAAACATTTTGCCTGAATCATTATTTCTGCTCATTTATGCTGTGCAGATGATTGTGTGGATCCATAGGGTAGTGGTCGTCACATCTGCTTTACACACAGAAGGTCCTTCCAGTGGAACCATGCAGGTTGCAAGCATGAGTGAGGTTTATATATTACTCACAAATTGTTACTCAATCCTGGAAATAAATAAACAGTTTTGCATGTTTCTGCATTGTGGTTAAAACAGAAATGGAGAAAAAGCATTCCAACATTAGAATCAGAGACTCAAGGGCATGGCTCCACTGGGGCTCGAACCCAGGACCTTCTGCGTGTAAAGCAGACGTGATGACCGCTACACTATGGAACCTGCTGCTGAGACGGTTGATGTCCAATGTGCATAAATAGAAACATATCTCTCAAAATCTAACTGGAAAAATATAAATTAAACTTAGAAAATTCACTGACTCAAATGTCACAATCATCTCCACTGTTTTGGGCATGAGCTTTATGAGAGTCTCCTCACTGTTCACATAAGGCTACATAACCCCTACAGAGGGGTTCTCTGCCTCGATCCTGTCCAAAATCACAGACAGAAACGTCTCCTCTAAGGACTAAATAAGACGAAAGAAAAGGATCATCCAATATCCAACTAAATCAAACATGTGTTCAAATCATGTATATAAACAAACATTAAGGAGTTAAGACTTGACTGTAGACCAGGTTTAGGAAAACTACTAGACTTTGTTTAAACCAAAACCTGGAGTAAACGTTTTTACACCACAAACCATATCTACTGTTCATTTTAACAACATCAGAGCACTGAATGAACTTTTACAAATGAGAAAACTCAAATCCACAGCTAAACAATAAAGTTGTTTGAATTTTGTGCACACTAAATAAAACAGAAGATAATAACTGACCTTGTTTACACAAAACACAGATGTGACCGATTTTCCCTCATCTGTCAGACCAGGAAGTTTACAACTCCCTTTAAGTAGTGCAGAAACCCAGTTAGTAGATAATAAATCATAACTGGCATCATAAAGAGTTTCCAATGCACAAGCGATGAGGGATTGTGTTTTGTTGTGTTTGTGCTGTGCAGTATCGATTCGAGGTCTTTTAGCAGTCGTGGGTTGTGACGTGTCTGATGCAGTTCTCTTTTTGCTCTCGGGTTTGTCTTGGTGAAAGTGAGGGCAGAGATGTTCACGGCTTTATTTCCTGAGATGGGATTGTTGTGCCTCTGATTGGAGCTCTCCTGCTTGGAGGGCAGGATTCCTGGAACATGAATGGCATGCCTGGGAGGAGCTGATCAAAACTCAGTAATAGCAAAGGGAACTCGACCTGATGCTGAAGGCTTCTTCATGGGTCCTGCATATAAAATAAATAAATAAATAATCGAACAAAGCTGCATGTTTTATTTCTGCATAATGAATACAGCCTACAATCTGATCATTTCTGTACATGTTAAAGGTGTGTTGTGTAAAATAATTTACTAAATGAAATGAAAGGTGCTCAGATCACACTAATGACATTATATGTTTATTTAATAAAACTGTATCATGCAGTAATAATGTGCTTGTATCGTCTTACACACTGAAGACATAAACATCAACACTATAGATACCTTTAAGTGCCAGAAGCTGGTTTTCAACACTTTCATTCCTGTGAAAAGGAAAAGTCTTTATGGGTATGCAGAACAATATTTTTATGTTTATGTAGAGAATCCATCATATGCAATACTCTGTGTACCGTGTTTCTATATAAATGATGTACTTGAATAAAGTACTGGGTTAAAAGTCACATGTATCATGTATGTATATTTAACATTTTATGAAGATATTATTAACATGTAGATTTCTACAAACATTTATCTGAGAATATTTCTGGTCCTTTTTTCCCTCACAGATGTAAAATTGACTCAGATTTTCCATCCACATGCAGATCACCAGGTCGCTGTCGTCATTCCGCACAAGAATATTTTCCTCATCTGTGCTTCATGCAATCTTTAATAAAACAACTTTTTTTTACTGTCCACTTTTTATTTTCTTTTTTATTTCTTGTAAACAAAGCTCAGTTAGCACAAGCTGGAAAGAGCTGCATTCCACTTCCTGCCAGGTGCGTCACAGTGCACGTCACGCGCTCTTTCACCACTAAGAGCTTCTAAAGATGAATAAAACTAAGAACTCGCCCACACGGGGAATAAAAACCTTCCATGTATCGTTAAAATCCTGCACTCATTGGCTACATTTTCTATGGAACATGTGTTTCCACACTGCTACTGGCTGAAAATAAAAGATTGGAAATGAAAGGTGGTGCAAAGCAAAACGTCACCACAAACACCTGCAGAGTTCAGTTGTATCACTGATAAGATTCTACCTGTCTTTGCCTTTTTTAGTGGTTACTCTCATTTGTTTATTATTTGTTGAAGAAATAAGAGATTGGATGACCCATAACTTTCTGCTATTAAATTCTGATAAAACGGAGATTTTGCTCATCGGCCCAAAAAATAGTACACAGAAGCTCCGGCATCTCAGCCTGCATTTAGACGGTTGTTCTGTAACTACTAGTTCAACGGTAAAAGACCTGGGAGTTATTTTAGACAGCAACTTATCTTTCAAAAATCACATCAATCAAGTTACAAAAACAGCCTTCTTTCACCTTAGAAATATTTCTAAGCTAAGAAATATGTTATCTATATCTGATGCAGAGAAGCTCGTCCATGTGTTTATGACCTCTAGAATAGACTACTGTAATGCATTACTAGGTGGATGTCCTGCATCATTAATAAACAAGCTTCAGTTAGTTCAGAATGCCGCAGCAAGAGTTCTTACTAGGTCAAGAAAATACGATCATATAACCCCAATGTTATCGTCCCTACATTGGCTTCCTATTAAGTTTCGAATAGACTACAAACTACTGCTACTCACTTATAAAGCACTAAATGGTTTGGCTCCCATGTATCTATCCAGTCTTTTAACACGCTACAATCCGCCACGCTCCCTGAGATCTCAAAACTCTGGGCTTCTAGTAGTTCCTAGAATAGCAAAGTCCACTAAAGGCGGTAGAGCATTTTCACATTTAGCTCCTAAACTCTGGAATAGTCTTCCTGACAGTGTTCGGGGTTCAGATACACTCTCCCAGTTTAAGTGCAGATTAAAAACATATCTTTTTAGCAAAGCCTACACATAACACACATCACACACATCACATCACAACCTTGTGCTCCAGAACATCTGATCACATGCACATTATCAACTTGTGCTGTTAATATCATGAACAGCAGCTACGCTAATTCCTCTCCACTGCTTCTCTTTCTCTCCCCATCCCGAGGCTTCCTGAGGTTTGGCAAGCTCCAGTCACGTCCCACCTCGTGAAGATTATGGACCTATGGATGATCATGGAGAAGTAGATGCCGAGTGTTTAAAGGCCCTGGCATGGAGAAGCTGATGCTGGATCTATGATGATCACAAATTGTTCTGTATTGTTGAAAGATTTATGACCAAACTTTTGATGTCACCCATATGAGGATGGGTTCCCCTTTGAGTCTGGTTCCTCTCAAGGTTTCTTCCTCATATCATCTAAGGGAGTTTTTCCTTGCCACTGTCGCCACGGCTGCTCATCAGGGACAAACGCACACCATTCACCTTCACTGTTGTTTTCTGTAAAGCTGCTTTGAGACAATGTCTGTTGTGAAAAGCGCTATACAAATAAACTTGACTTGACTTGACTTATTAAAACTACATTCTACCAGCCATATTTATTTTTTTCCACCAAAATATCGTTCTTTATGCGAAACTTACTCTAAAACAGATACAAACAAAAGACCAAAAATGCTCTACGGTATGTTGTTCAGTGGAAATTTATCTTTCCAAATAAACAGGAATTTGCAGCAATTGTGCGTTTGGATGCGTTTGTGACTCGTTATTACAATTAGAGTGTAAGTAAGGTTTTTTTATGCATGTTGTTTGTGTGTACTGTTTACACAAATTTAGGAAATACATTCGTTATAAGTGTTCCAAAACAGTGATCTAAAATCGATGCTTGAGGCTTAAACCTTTAGAATGATATATAATTTATCATGATAACTTATACCCCTTTTCATTTAATCTATTGTTAAATTACTCCAGCAAACAGTGGTCACTTCAGGTGGCTGCTTGAACTGTAGGCTCCGCCTCCTCTGGTCAGGCTCTTGCTCTTGATTGGTCCTTTTTTCCCCAGGCCTCCATTACAATTACCAGGTGACTTCGCCTACATATAGTAGAGAGCTGAAGACAGAGCCAACACAAGGAGGGGGGAGTAGAAGAAAACAGCACAGACACGTAACAGCAGCGTCCTGGTGCATGTTAAAAATAAAGTAACTCTGTTACCGTTACCGTATGATGCGTTACCTGTTACTTTTTAAAAGAATGAATTTGGGCTGAAGTGTAGACTACAGTCTGACCTGTTTACAGCAGAGACGCATTGTAGGATTGGAGGATGAACCACTGTAAACACAAAGAAGACGCACTGTGGGCGTGTCTCCGTTTATTCAGGTCTGTGCGGCAGTAATGGCGAGTCGAGGCGAGAGCAAGACGAGTTTCTCAAAGTGGAAATACGCTCATTATTTCACTTTAGTTGAGCATAAAGACAAAAACTTTTTAGTCAAATGTAAGCTGTGTCTTTCTGATTTGAAGGTCGTATCTACTGTGATAGCAACACCTCGAGAAGCTCCATGCCTGAGGAGCTAGAAGCTAGAAGCTAACCCGGTGTTATATTCTACATCAGGGGTCACCAATGTGGTGCCCGCAGGCACCAGGTCGCCCACAAGGACCACATGAGTCGCCAGCGAGCCTTTTCTAAAAATAGCTGTTTCCTACCTTGTTAAATGATTGTTGATAATTATTGTGAGAAATCATTAACATGATCAGTGTCTTCACATAGATCAGGGGTGTCAAACTCAGTGTCAAATCTGGCCCGCGAGATGATTTTATAAAGATCTATTATTATTGGTATTAATGTCCCGGCAAAATGAAGCGCTGATAACACAAACTACAGATCCCATAATGCAGCGCTTCAGCTGTCTTACAGATCGTAGAGTACCTGGGAACATTTCAGCATCAATCAAGCTTCTGTTGATGTATTTAACCCTATTGTACAGTAATTGTGAAACCCCTCACATTGGCAAAGAGAAAAGTTGATTCTGAAAACAGAGCACTTTTATACCGATGGGATTCTGAGTAGATGTTTACTGACACTGGCGGTAAACACATGTGTCTTATTTTTGGAGCGAATGTGGCTGTAATTAAGGAATTTAATCTAAGATGGTACTACGAGACAAAACATCAGGAGAAGCTGAAAAACCTGAATGCAGAGCAGAAGATCCAGAAAGTAGAAAAGTTAAAGAAGAATCCCTTATTTCAGCAGATGTTTTTAACCAGAGCAAAATCACAAAGTGAAGCTGGTGTGAAAACAGAGGAGAAATCAGTCACATCAGCCAGTTATTTACTGAGGGAGAGTTTCTGAAGAGCTGCATGATGAAGCGGTGAGACGTCTTGTGTTTGACAGGAGATATTTTTATGAAGAGCAAAATATTTTAAGTTATTTAAAGTTTAAAATTATTTTTTATAAAATGGCATAAAAGCAAAGAAATCAGATTGTTTTGATTTGTTGTTATTTTAACGTTTACTTAAAAGCACAATTTTTATTGATTTGTTCAGGGTTTTTTCGCAGCATGTTCATATTTCTAACTTGTATACTTTTGACAGGAGATATTTTTATGGAGATCTATTTATTTATTTATTATATTGGTTTATTTATTCTGGAATAATATTCCTGTCTGTTCTTATCCATATTTATGTTAAAAAAAACATTGTTTTAGTGTGTTCAATAAATGTTTATCCTGTTCGGCATGCGACATAAAGTGTTCTTTGAGATTCGGCCCCCCTGTGAAATTGAATTTGACACCCTGATATAGATGAATATCATTAATTATTAATAATCACATATAATTAAAGGTAAATTAAGCAAATCTTTTATTTCAGAATTGTGTATCAAACTGGTAGCCCTTCACATTAGTCGGTACCCAAGAAGTAGCTTTTGGTGTCAAAAAGGTTGGTGACCCCTGTTCTACATTGTTGATAGTTTTCATACTTAAGCTGTAAAGGGGACAATTTTTAAGAGCTCAACACAACAGCTTTTATGATGCAGAAGCCACTTTAGTTTTTGATTGTGAATATATTATTCAGCTTGTTTTGTTATTTATTTCAGAAATGCTTGTGATATATTCAGTTACTTTTTGAATGAAGTAACAAGTAACTGTAACTAGTTACTATTTTTTAGTAACAAGCACAACACTGGTGATTAGTATAGTATATTTATTTCAAACTCATGTAACCTATTTACTCCAAGTATAATAAAAATAATAAAAATAAATAGAGTAGAATAGGGTCTGACTAATGTTATGAGTCTGTAGGAGAAACAAAAACAAGGCAGACTTAAGCATGTTTATTGGGAAAGAAGAGTTTGTGGGCCGTTGCTGCTGCAGAAGACATGGGTGAGCAATCAGGATCAGACTCAGGGGAAGATATGGGAGGATAATAATAATGATCAGGTGAGAGAACGGGGGAAGTAGGAGAATAATCAGTAGGGGACCAACATGAAGGATAAGGAGGAGATGGTAGAGTTGATGCAGGAATGCAGGAGTCGTCATAGTCTTGATTGTTGGTCTGTGCCACCTGATGATAAACAGCAGGAAGGTCAGACGAGGTCTGTGTGCCCATATCACGTGTAAAAGTATTCTTCACGATGCGAAGAGGCAGACAGGGGTTCTCTGGAACAGCTGGAGTAGAGAGATGTTCAATAAATGGAGCAATCTCAGTGGTGAGAGAGAAGAGCTGAAATTGACGATACTGTCGGAGGAGAACGCTCCTAAGAGCTGTCCCAGAACGTCTGTGAGATGGAGCTGAATAAAAGAAACCAACAGAGATACGATGTAAAAGGGTGACATTACAATGACTAAATATAAAAATGTATATGTTCATTTAGGGACAAAAGTAACAAGATTATAAATCAGGGGTCACCAACCTTTTTGACACCGAGAGCTACTTCTTGGGTACCGACTAATGTGAAGGGCTACCAGTTTAAAACACACTTCTGAGATCAAAAATTTGCTCAATTTACCTTTAATTATGTTATTATTAAAAATTAATGATATTTATCTATATCAGGGTGTCAAACTCAATTGCACAGGGGGGCAAAACTCAAAGCACACTTTAGGTTGCGGGCCGAACAGGATAAACATTTATTAAACACACTAAAACAATGCTTTTTGAAAATTAATATTAATTAAAACAGACAGGAATATTATTCCAGAATAAATAAAATTAAACGTTAAATAACTTAAAATATTTTGCTCTCCATAAAAATATATAATCAAAAAGATTATTCTGAGAAACCAAGAGCAATTGGAGAAACATGTAGCTCAGCTGAGGGCACTTTGGGTTCTGACTATGAGAAACAGCAGAAACAGAAAGCTGAACCTCTTCAAGCCCAAAGAGTCGCAGAAAATCTCTGAGGAAACAAAGATTCTTAGGTGAGGGAAGAGAAATGAGGATGGAAACCCGAGAGTGACTGGAGGAAGCTGTACAGCTGTTCAGCAATATGACTTCAGCACTAGAGAAAGAAAACCAGAGAAAGAAAAAGAGGAGATCAAGCTGGACATGTCCTACATATAATAAAGTACAGAAATATCAGTGATTATTGTAACTGAATATTTGTTATTCCTTCAAAATAAATAAATATCTTAAATATAGTGTGTGTTTTGTTTCTATTATTAAATTATTATTGGACATCATTTAAATTTAACTAAGAATTAAAATCCACATGATAAAATGTTGGGAAAATTGGACAAAAGTAAATGATAATAAAATAAAGGTTCTGTTTAAACCCAATTTTACATGAACAGAAGTTAAAGTAATAAAATAAACAGGTATTATACAGTATCCACAGCATCAGTTTAAATATTAAATCACAATAACACAGAGATTAAATCAGTTTACAATACATGAGTTCTTCATGGGTTCATCTGATGCACACAATACTATAAAGTTTAGTTCCAATGCAGCCTCATAACATCATAGTTCAACTATAACTTTTGACAACTGCAGTTAGTAGAAAAACATCAGAAAGAACTATTTAATAGATTCATTTTAATAATTCAGTCCATTCAGTTTGGTCAATTCAGTTAGAAAAGATTCGATTCGATGATTTCTACTTCTTAGATTCAGTTCAAGTGACTCGGTTCAAGAGTTCAGTTCGGTCACTTCTAGTCAAAACAATGAGTTCGACCAAGTCTGAATCCATAGATAGTTCAAGAAATTTCCTTTCTGCAGTCTCTCAAAAAGAAACCAGCAGGTGGTCAGAATGTTTCTACTCTGTTCCTGGGTTAGTTTCAGGGGTTCACCTCAGTCAGCTTCATCTGGTCTTTTATGATTCTACAACATTCATATAGTCACTCAGGTCAACTTCCGGAATGTGTGTAATCTTCCCTCTGTAATCTGTACATGCGCAGAGTGAGTGTGTGTGTGTGTGTGTGTGTGTAAGAGAGAGAGAGACAAAGAGAGAGAGAGAGAAAGAAAGTGAGTGACATGATGATGTCACAGGCAGAGGGCGGGGCATCTAGGTGTGATGTCACAGTGTGACACGTCTATATAAACCAGAGCGTGCTTTTGTTTCTTATTTGTGAATTTATCAATTGTAAGTAAAGAGACACTAAAATTGACAACCACCAAACAAACAAACAGCAGCAAGAAGCAGCAGCGATTAGCAGCAACTAAGAAAAATTACAACCTCTCTTCTATTGAATATTTATTTATACAGGTACCTGGTAAGTCGTCTAAATAATTATAGCAGAATATTGTACATTATTTAGTAGAAGACTCGAAAAGTACAAAGTCATTATTTAGCGACATTAGCATGGGTAACTAGCCGGCTAGCTAAGCTTAGCTTTTATAGTTTAGCTTTTTAAATTAATCCAACAAATTGACCTAATAATTAGTATAGATCTTATTAGATACAATAAAGTAGCTTAATTTAACCTATTTAGCCCACATTTTAATCAAACTCATGTAACCTGTTTACTCCAAGTATAATTAACATAATATACTAATAAATAGAGTAGAATAGGATCAGACTGGGACTACAATTTTAATAATCCCTGCAGCCGTGGCATGTTTTATCTGTTGTGGAATTCCTTGTCAGTGTTTAGACAATACGTACAGCTCCCAGTGTATAAAATTACAGGTGAAGAGTCTTCTACAGAAAACATCTCCACAGATATGGATCAAAACATCTATGTGGATTTGGATGGAGGGATTATGGCCCTAGTCGATGAGAAAAAATGACTGTAACAAACGTTTCCTTATAACTAAAATCACTAAACCCTTTCTACGCTTTAATTCTGATTCTTTGATAATATCGTATATAAATCATGTTGTTGTTGTGTGTATTTTATGCTGTGTGCAGGAACATGGCAGCTGGTGAACAAAGGAGGCTTCTGCAAGGTATGCGTCTGCATCAAGGCACGTGTGCGTACTTCGAAGCATGTGCTGAGGGGTATCGCTTCAACTTTGACACCTCTAGAGCTACCTGCGATGCTTGTTTTTTCCTTGTTCTTCAAAAGCATTGCCTGTGGTGCCTGGAGCAGCCCACCTGTCCTTTAGGTAAACGGTGCCATCATTTACCCCGTAAATGGTTCAGGTTTCCTCCAGAAAAGGACGAATTTGTTTGGGAAACTGATGCGGACCCGTTCAGACCGGTGATCGACATTCTGCACCATGCTGACATGTTCTCCCCAGATGGAATGTGGCTAGATTCCATCCAGAACTCTGTCTATGATCTTCCTGCAGGACTTCAGCTGATTACCCGTATCTTTCATGTGCGTAGGGCTATTACCCTTGCCCAATCGTTTGAAGTTCCTGCCAGCTCGCTGGGTGCTCCGAGAACTCACAGTTTTCTCTTCACGGAATTCGTCATGCAAAGCACCTTTGTAACGTACTACACCATCACCTTCTGTGGCTATGTTCTATGGACAACTGAACCAGCGAAACATCGTGATTGGAATTGTCGTCCTATCCTTTGTCGCAAATGTCACACAATCGGAACAGACTCAATGGTATTCTCATCGAGACGTCACGGTATTGGTTTGAGGTTTCATCATGCGGTGTGGTCTGCACTGAAGTCTCACAGTTCTATATCTGCTCCCCTGCCGCACTGGATCAGACGACTATAACCCATTCCAGTAAAAAAAAGAAAGAAAAGGCAAGTAAGTCTGGACATCAAGGACAGGAACTGAAAGCTAAACCTCTCCATGTCCAATAATAATTAATAAAATCAATAAAAATCTAAAATATTAAATCACTTGTTTATTGAAGTGTTCGACATCATTTAAATCCTGATTCTAAATCAGTGTTTCTCAACTAGAGGATTGAATTTTTTAAAACCACATGATACTTTTGGGAAAATGTGACAAAAGTAAAATTGCACAATTATTAAAAGATGAAGTTAAACCATGATTTTTGTCTTCCTTTCAAATGCCGTATGACCTCCTCATGGATTCTTGCATCTTGTGGGGCAGGGGGCTGTGGCTCGGGGTCATAATGCTGAGGGGGAGGGAGGTCAGGAGGGAGAGGGAAACTGGTCCTCAGTGCCACATTGTGCAAAACACCACACACCCTGATAATCTTACACACTTTTTCCGGGTGGTATAGAAATCTTCCAGCTGAGACATCCAGAGCTCCACATCTGCATTTCAGGAGGTGAGGAGCATCTGAGGGGTGAAGCCTCTGTCACCTGTCATATTATAAACTACTTCAGGACAATGTTTACAATTTCTACATGTTGTTAAAGTCACCAAGAAGCCAGTCATCACGTCCTGCAGCTGCCTGTAGTCTGTTCCCTACACTGCTATGTGTCAGGATAAAGGAATCATGTGCTGAAGCAGGTCAGTATGCCACAGTGAAGGGAAACCTTATGTATCGACTACCCACCTTAATAATAACATCCAAAATGACAGGCATTATGACACTCAGGGGCAGATACCAGACCTCTAGCATGAGATTTAATAGAATCATATTATATCTAACGAAGGTCTTTGTAAAAAAGTTGATTATATATAATATTTATATAAAATATTTCCCTGTCTGCCATTTCTTACTAGAAACAACCTGTTGTCATTAACCCCAGAGTGGTGAGGACCTGTATTTGGATGGGGATGGCATGGTTCTGGTGTGTAAATCAGCTTATTATCCAGTCATCATCCAGGCCAAGAAATCATCATGGTCCCTGGAGACTCTTTTTCTCCTTAATCTTTCATTGGCACCGCAGCATTTATGTTTTATTCCAGCTCATTATGAAAAAATAAAATAAACTGATATTTGGTCCTGTGCCATGAACATAAAAGCAATAATAGCTACAGAAAAGCTCCTGCTTCCCTCTGTAGCGGGTATTTAAATCCCATTTAAAATGCTTTCAGTGATTCTACATTCTGTTTATATGAAGTGTTTCAACAGTTTGCATGTTAATTGGCTGTATGGTGCATTAAAGTGCATGTGAATTATGTGAATTTATGAACCACATCTGGCTGGAAAAGACAAGTGTCCAAATACTTTTGACCACACAGTGTGTATCAGCTGACAAGCAGCAGCTTCGGATCAGTGAGTTTCTGAGCTTTATGGATTTTATTTTCTTTAAAACACAGAGTTGATCATTTATTATAATTATTATTATTATTTTTATTATTATTATTATTATTATTATTATTATTATTATTATTATTATTATTGAGAAACAAATCACCCATAAAATCCCCAAACAGGCGGAAAGGTGATGAGGACCATCGGTACCTGAGTGAAGAGGGGAAAAGCTATGTTCCTCATTTTGTATTCCCTCCTGATCATTAGCATAAAGATCACAGACTTGCAGGAAAAAGTGGACACATTTGTCTAAAATAAATAACTAAAGAATGATAATAAAGAGTGATAATATTTCCATAAATGTTGCAGTGAGCAGAAATGGACCTTTCGGCTAATGGTGTAGGAGACATCATCATTAGCCTCATGCTAGCCGGGTTTGCTAGCGCTGCTTTTGTGTTTATTTTATTAGAAACGTCTACTTTTTGACTAAAAGATGAATAAAACTATATTTAATAAGATATCATAAGTTACATTAGTACATAATTTTACTTATAGTTCACTTAAAATCTGTGTAGTGTATGACTGAGTTGTTCCTCTGTGTGCTTCAGTAACTGCTGTTAAACTGAGAGGAAAGAAAAATGGCTTCAGTTCAGCAGAAATGAACTGATAAACAGTGTTAGGAAAAGACAAAGTGTTCAAATATTTACTCAAATATAAATTGTGATAACTTGTTAAAATGTTTTTAATGGTTTAATAGAGGATTTATTCAGGTTTAAACACACAAGCTGGTGGTGAAGGTAATATTGATTATAGATTCCTTTCACGAGACGTGTCTCACTGTGTGTTTGTCTCTTCAGACACAAGAAGACGGAGACAGGATACAGCATCAGTCTCCTTCAAGCAGCTCGTCCCCTGTGAGGACTCGGTCTTTTCCAAGCAGCTCGTCCCCTGTGAGGACTCGGTCTCCGCCAAGCAGCTCGTCCCCTGTGAGGACTCGTCTCCTCCAAGCAGCTCGTCCCCTGTGAGGACTCGGTCTCCTCCAAGCAGCTCGTCTCCTACCAGTCATGAGCCTCACATAGAGATGAATACAGAGCACATAGTGTTTGAACAGCTTTATGTTATAGGTTACAGAGGGATTTCTGTCCAACACCAGGGGATCAGGAGAAGAAGGAAAAAGATGAAGAGATCAAGAGAAGATGAAGGGAAGATGTTATGGTCTCGTCTCTGAGCAACAGTTTAAAGTCTCATCTCACCCGTTTCTGTTCAGTATCTCACCTCAGTACTGGGGATATCAAAGATTCCTGTAGATGATGTGTTGTGTATACAGTAGAACATCAGCTGTAGGAGAACCAGGGAATAATTGACCAAACAAGAATTTAAATATTAAGATTTAGCAGAAAGGAGGAAGTTGTTTTTGCTGTGAACTGATCAAATCTCACACTAGGGCACTTTGTATTTGTGGAAGTGGTGTTACGAATCTCACGTGTAAACATTTGAATTGTTTTTATGCCTCGTTAGTCTTAAAACTAACATTTATAGAACTGACTAATAGAAAGTGTTTTTTTTTTTCATGATTCACCTCAAATCAGTGTTACATTCATTGTGTGTGTATAATGATGGCATGTCAGCTATAAGGGTGATGAAGGAAAAGTCAAATCTAAATGAAGTTTGTCACTTTTTTATTTCCTGTCATTATTTGTTTGGTTTTTTTTATTTGTTGTCCTCCCCATGTGCTGCTGTACACAGGTGAACAGAGACGTCTATTCCACAACAAACTTTTTACAGAAATCACCAAATCTTGATTTTATTACTGCTGAGATTATTTTTATAGGAGTTTAGTTTCTTATTTTAATACCAATATAAAAATCCCATACATATTATGGTGTAGTCGTGGACCAGTTGAGAAAACACTAAGTGCTTGTAAAAAGACTGGCAGCAGATCAAAATCAATCACATCTTTCATTAATGTTTTTTCTTTTTTAAATACAGTTTTGGACTTGAATGTATTCAATAAAAAATATGTATTACAGTTAATTTACCTTGTGATTAATTTACCAGATTATTTTATTCTTATGATAATTTCTTGCTTACAAACGTTTTAATAAGTAGATGATTATGATTGAAGGATGACAAGAGACTATAAATACTACCATGTGTTTAAGTAAAAAAAAAATCTGAGTTCAGAAAAGGTAAGTATAATGAATAATCTAAGGGATATGAAATAAAGTCTTTGTTAAAAGTGCAGTGTTGTCAGAAAACAGAAGGAAGCGAGGCCAGGTAGCATGAATGAATGATTTATTTTCTAATAGCTCATAACACACATCTGACACGCGCTAATCACGTGTTCTCTCATTCTCTATTTTCAATGCACTTCTACTCCCCCTAATGGTCACTTTAAGTATAACACAACAACAGGTCAACACATGCAGTACAAACTAATTACACCTTAAATTAAACCCCACAATTTTTTATCAAAATCACATTCCTAACTGCAAACACGTGTTTTCTATTAAATAATATAATTCTAAATATTTTAATACCCTACTGTGTCTAAACAGAGGCGCGCTATAGGAACTCGTGTAGGGTTTACAATCACACAAAAAAACCCGTTTTCAGCTTTCGCGTCTGCATTTGAACCTTTGAAGGCCCGCCTCTTTTGTGACGTCGGTATCTCTGATAGCGCCCTGGACTTGCTTTTATTGTCATGACAACTTTGTTGTGCTGCTGTTCAACACAAACATTTACTGATCACAGCAATGAAGCGCAAACAAACAGCTGAAATGTTTTTAATTGTTTTTAGTGATAAGCGTCAATGTTTTGAACAATCCGCTCTCCAAGACGACAAAAAAGATTTTTCAGCCAGAAAGAGCGACTTTCAGAAGAAAGAAGGAGAAATAATGACAGATAATAAGACGGGTAACAGCTACAGCTGCTTCTCCTGCTGTCAACTTTATTCAACTTTATTGTCATTGTACAGAGAACAAGTACAGAGACAATGAAATATAGTTATCATTTAGTTCCTAAAACCACATTAAATATGAATCTGTCATGCAGGAAATATAAAATGATTTTGTACTGACTGAGTAATGCAGCACTTATAAAATATTTGTACTACAACATTGTGTGTGTTTAAGACTGGTGCAGTATTGCATGACTCTGTTCTGTTCGCTGTTTTAACTAGAAGTTTATCATGATTTCTGTTTAACTTAAACTTTGTTTTTTTATTTTGTAGATAAATTTAACGTTGCCAAGTGCAGAGATAAAAAAGGCAACATCAGAAGGCCAATGAATGCCTACATGGTTTGGGCGAGGAAACAGAGGCCCATCTTTTCCAAGGCCAATCCAAATAGCAGCTCTGCAGAGATCAGCATGCAGCTTGGGATCCAGTGGAACAAACTGAGTGAAGAACAGAAGAAACCCTACTACACTGAATCATGGAGGCTTAAACAGGAACATGAACAGTTGTTTCCTGGTAGGTGAACTTCCTTTATAGACAAATGGCAAAATAACAAAACAAACGCATCAATTCTGATACTTTTATTGTTTTTATGTCGCCTCTTACTCTTTAAATTCTTCTTTTCTATCATGTAGATTGGGTTTATAAACCGCTTCCAAAGAAGGGAAGGAGAAAAGGCAGTGTGCAGAGTAGTGACTCACAGAGGAGACCTGATTATCAACCAAACCACCACATAGTCATGAACATGCCGGAAGAAGTACCAGTCCATGACCTCGTGCCTGAAGTTAGTGATCAGTTCCCCGGCCTTAGCCACCAAGAACTGCTGTCTCCTAAAAACATCTGCTTTGATCCTCCTCTTTTCCCTTCTGTTTCTGAGTCGACTTTCTGCCAGACCAAGTGAGTTAGTAAACTGCATTGGAACAGTTTCAGAAGAATGACATGCAAATGAAGTTTTACTCTGCATCTTAAATAATCGCCATAATCGCCACTCATTTACTTTAATATGCAGCTAAAATTGTGCACTTCTGTTTACAGCACCTGCTATGGGTCTGAGTGTACAAGCAGTGAGGTTCAGCTCGAGGACGAGGAGGAAATCACTTTGCTGAACAATGACATCTTTTCCATTTTAAATGAGGAATATGGCTTTTTTAACCAGTCTGGAGCCCAGAATCATACTGAAGACCCCCACAACAGCACAGAGATCCTGGATTCTGTACCAGCTTTTGATGTCGACAGCTTCGAGGATCTGTTGAAGAAACTTGAAGAGATGGAAAATGATTCAGGAATAGAGGAAGATGGTGAAATACGAACATTTCATGTACTTTAGTGTGCATGTTGTTTCACCATCTTTAATTTATATTAAATTCTAATTTAGTTTTATTTAAAGGAATAAAGATTTTCAATTCAAATCATGTCTAATGTCTCTTCATCACAGAGAGCATTCAATCACTTTCCTGAAATCCACTTTAGTAAATTCAGTGATGTTTGATGTTCCTTAAAGAGAAGGAATTTGACAGAAAATCAAATGAGTTTCACTACAGGAATCGCTCTGGGCGTGACCAACTACAGAAGCTCCTATGACACTACATCTGTCTTAACAGGTCTCCCTGTCTGTCCCCACCCTTACAATGTCATTCACACTTTCTTCCCATAAAGGACCACATCAAGCTCTCTCAGCATATCCACTTTTTAATGAGTTCAGGGAGGTTGCATCTCACCCATGTCCTTCTTCATATGGAGGAACCATCTCGGCAACCTCACCTGATGTTCATCGCGCGCATGGGCCCTGTAACCGCAATGGACAAAAAGCATTTAGAATCAGAACCTCAAGGGCATGGCTCCACTGGGGCTCGAACCCAGGACCTCCTGCTTGTAAAGCAGACGTGATGACCGCTACACTATGGAACCTAAGTTTATTAATTAAACTTAGAAAACTCATTGACTCAAATGTCACAGTCATCTCTACTGTTTTGAGCGTGTTAAGCTCCAGGTTTTTATGATTGCAACATGTCTCTCAGGTCTTTCTTCACTGAAGCAGGGTCGTTGGCTGAAAACTGATTTTCCAGCTTTTTAGAGTAGCTCCTCTTAGACACTTAATGAGGATCAATGATGAGGATTAATCTTCCTCATATTAATGAATTAATCATGTACTACAGTATTTGAAAAGAACTTGAAATCCTGTCAACTGAGAACAGAAAGCTGAGGGTACATTGGGAACAAGTTTCTCAAAAATGTATAGTTGCAATCTTGAAAACATTTTGCCTGAATTGATATTTCTGCTCATTCATGCTGTTTAGTTGACTGTGTGGTTCCATAATGTAGTGGTCATCACATTTGTTTTACACACAAAAACTCCTGAGTTAAACCCCCAGTGGAACCATGCAGCTGGCAAACATGAATAAGGTTTATATTTTTGTGACCAGTTATGTTAAGAAAGCGAAGATATTCCCTCAAATTTTAACACAATTCAGCAAATAAAAATAACAGGTTGGCCTTTTTCTGCATTGTGCTTGTAACAGCATTGGACAAAAAGCATTCCACAAGTAGAATCAGACTCAAGTGCATGGTTCTACTGGGGATCAAACCCAGGACCTTCTGTGTGTAAAGCAGATGTGTTGACCACTACCCTATGAATCCACACAAGCACCTGCACAGCATAAATAAGCCGAAATAACGATTCAGGTAATATGTTTCCAGATTGCAACTCTTCAGCTTTGGGAAACTTGTTTCCAATGTACCCTCAGCTTTTTGTTCTGTTTGTTTCTTTAAGGAGAGGAATGTGGAAGGGCAGATGGTGGTAGATTTTTGCAAAAAGTATGGAAATGGCTGTGGTGAACACATTTTAAAAAGGAGGAGGATCATAGGGTGACGTATAAGAGTGGACTGTCAGGTGTTGGCAGGGGACAGTGTGGCTAGACAGCATTGGATGGTGGCCTGTAGGATGGTTTTGGAGGTGAAGAATAAGAGGAGGAGAGTGAGGAATGAAAGAAGAATAAGATGGTGGAAAGTAAAGGTAGAAGACTGTAGTATAAGATTCAGTGGTGAAGAGGTGCTGGATGATTGGGCCACTACTACAGAGGTGATAAGGGAGACTTGGTACTTGGTGTAACATCTGGAAAGAGAAACAAAGAAAAGAAATGTGGTGGTGGAATGAGGAAGAGCAGAAAAGCATACGGAGAAAGAGGTTGAAGAAACAGGATTTGGATGGACAAAAAGATGAGCAAAGTAGGCAGGAGTACAAGAAGATAAAGCAGCAGGTGAAGAGGGATGTGGCAAAAGCCAAGGAAAAGGCATATGAGGAGCTGTAGGAGAAGTTGGACACTAAGGAAGGAGAAAAGGATTTGTAGCGATTTGCCAGGCAGAGGGACCGAGCTGGGAAGGATGTGCTGCAGGTTAGAGCAATAAAGGATGGAGATGGAAATGTGTTGACTAGTGAGGAAAGTGTGTTGAGAAGATGGGGGGAGTGTTTTGAGCAGCTGATGAACGAGGAAAATGAGAGAGAGAGAGAAGGTTGGATGGTGTGGAGATGGTGAAGCAGAAGGTGGATAGGATTAGTAAGGAGGAAGTGAGAGCAGCGATTAAGAGGATGAAGAGTGGAAAGTCGGTAGGACCAGATGACATGGAGATGTTTAGAAGAGATTTCAGTGGAGTTTTTAACAAGATTGTTTAACAGGATTTTGGAAGGTGAGAAGATGCCTGAGGAATGGAGAAGGAGTGTGCTGGTACTGATCTTTAAGAATAAGGGAGATGTGCAGACCTGCAGTAACTACAGGGGAATTAAGTTGATCAGTCACATCATGAGGTTATAGGAAAGAGTGGAAGCCAGGCTTAGAGAAGAGGTGACCATCTGTGAGCAACAGAATAGTTTCATGCTGAGGAAGAGCACCACAGATGCAATATTTGCTTTGAGAATGTTGATGGAGAAGTATAGAGAAGGTCAGAAGCAGTTGCATTGTGAGTTTGTGGATTGTAGAGGACAGAGTAGTATGGAGACGAATGATCCCCTAATGGGAGTAGCCAAAAAAAGAAGAAGAAGTAGTAGTCATGTGTAGAAATATTAGTTGTATTGTTATTACTGACACATTCAGGGGTGTAGCCATCATTTCAAAATTGAGAGGAACAGAAGAGTCAAATGTAATAATAATAATATTCATTCATTCATTCATTTTCTCCCGCTTATCCGTAATTCGGGTCGCGGGGGCAGCAGTCTAAGCAGGCCCCCGCCTTCGACTGCTGCCCAATCCTCACAGCACCGTCCCTTACGGTCCCTCCTGCAGGTGGTGAGCCCACGGGAAGGCGGCCCCACGTCACTCCGACGTCACAGACCTTGATATTTCCCTCGTAAGGGACCCCCGGAGCATAGAGGGTTAAGGGCCTTGCTCAAGGGCCCAGGAGTGGCAGCTTGGCGATACTGGGGCTTAAACCCCAGACCTTCCTATAATAATAATAATAATAATAATTATAATAATAATAATAATAATAATAATAATAATAATATGGTATAATTGACAGGGTTTATTTTCTCTTACTCCTTTTAGACTGGGCCTTAAAAACGTGAACACAGGAATTTACACTGTTAAATGTAAATGTCCCCCAAATCCCCCAGGTGTTCTACACCAGATCAAATGACCCCTGACCCACACAATAATGCAGTGCTGCACACTAAGTTACCCTTCATCTGATAAAACTTAAACTAGACATGGATTATAATGAAGTTAGCTCACCCTGTTTAGCAAGTCTAATTTCACAATCTCTTTTTTCCAGTTTATACACACACACATATATACTTAGTAAACGATAACACAAGTGAACACGACATGCAGTTTTTAAATGAAGGTTTTTATTATTGAGGGGAAACAAAATCCAAAACTACATGGCTTTGTGTGAAAAAGTGATTGCCCCCTAAACCTTATAATTGGTTGGGCCGCCCTTAGCAGCAACAACTGCAATCAGGTGTTTGTGATAACTTGCGATGAGTCTGTTACAGCACTGAGGAGGAATTTTGCTCCACTCATCTATGCAGAATTGTTGTAATTCAGACACATCGGAGGGTTTTTGAGCACGAACCGCCTTTTTAAGGTCATGTCACAGCATCTCAATAGAATTCAGGTCAGGACTTTGACTAGGCCACTCCAAAGTCTTCATTTTGTTCATTTGTGTTTTTCTTTAGCTATTCAGAGGTGGACTTGCTGGTGTGTTTTGGATCGTTGTCCTGCTGCAGAACCCAAGTTCACTTCAGCTTGAGATCACAAACAGATTTTCCTTCAGGATTTTTAAGTAAACAGCAGAATTCATGGTTCCATTTATCACAGCAAGTCTTCCAGGTCCTGAAGCAGCAAAACAGCTCCAGACCATCACACTACCACAACCATATTTCACTGTTGGTATGATGTTATTTTTCTCCACTGTTCCATGTTTTTGCCATGTGTGAATAATTTCTCTTTCTGTGGTTCACTGGAGTCCCAAAGCTTTAGAAATGGCTTTATAACCTTTTCCAGACTGATAGATCTCAATAACTTACTTTCTCATTTGTTTCTGAACTTTGGATCTCAGCATGATGTCTAGCTTTTGAGGATCTTTTGGTCGACTTCACTTTGTCAGGCAGGTCCTATTTAAGAGATTTCTTGATTGTGAACAGGTGTGGCAGTAATCAGGCCTGTGTGTGGTGAGAGAAATTGAACTCAGGTGTGATAAAGTTTGCACAGTTTTAACAGAGGGGCAAAGACTTTGTCACACAGGGCCATGTAGATTTAGATTTTGTTTCCATTCAATAATAAAAACCTTCATTTAAAATCTGCATGTCGTGTTCACTTGTGTTATCTTTTACTAATATTTAAATTAATTTGACGATCTAAAACATTAAAGTGTGACAAACATGCAAATAAATATACACAGTGGTGTGAAAAAGTGTTTGCCCCCTTCCTGATTTCATACTACTACAAAAGTATTTACTTTCTTTGTCTTCCCCATTTAGTTGAATCTTCTGAGGAGAAGTGGGTTCCACACACCAGCCATCAACCAGAAAAGAGGTACAAGCAGTCTCCAAACTCAGCACCTGTTTCAGCTCTACCAGTAAGAGTGAGAGACAGAAAATCCCAGTCCTCACTGGTTGTATCCCCCAACACACCTGAAGAGAGGTGGAATCAGGATTTTACACCCCAGCCAGTCTTTAGACCATCTGTCATGGCACTTGTTGATGAGAAGATGTTGGAAATGGGCTACAAACTGTACGTTGACGACTTCTACACAAGTCCAGCACTGTTTAGAGATCTCCTAAAAAATAACATCTGAGCATGTGGGAAAATCCAGTCCACAAACCATCACCAACAAGCTTCTGAAAAAAGCTCCTCGAGGCCTCATCACTGGCTGAGAGAAGAGGATGTGCTGTTTGTAGAATGGAAGGATAAAAGGAAGGTCCAGATGTGCTCCATCATTCACAGAGGCACTGAAGGAAGCATTGTGCTACTTTTATTTTCATTACTTTCTTCTTCTACTGTTTTTCTAATGTTCAAATACCAGTCTTATGCTTATTGTGTGAATGTTATTATTTCCAGTACATTTGGTTATCAGGCTGCTTTTCCTCAAACAGACGGAGGGAGAAAAGGACTACACACAGTCTCAGAATAATGTTTATAGGAATCTCGTTTTTATTGTATTTTCTTCAAAGTTGAAATATAAACTCATTACACATGTGACTTTTAACCCGTCACTATTCTGGATTGCTTCAGGACCGAATTCATGTATTTATATATTTTTAAAAAAATATATGTTTTATGACGTACACATTTTTTTCTAAGGAACTTCAGCATGTTTGGATGATGTAAAGCCCAAAGTGTGTTCTTTCAAAAGAGATGTAAATTGTGTATGTAGCACACTGTTGTCAGGAACTTTTACCATTGAAAGTCAGGAAGGTCATTTTCAGCTGTGAGGCCCAAAAGTGGGGCTGAAACCGAACAGGGTTCAAGAAACCGGGTTTATTTTCATATAAGTAACAGTATTTAGTTCAGTAAACTTAAGTTGATTTAAAGGAGAATTCAGTGCTGTTTAGTTCAGTAAAGTCTTCATTTAATCCAAAAATATTCGATTCATTAAGTTCAATTATCCTCAAATTAATATTTTTACATTCAATAAAAACAAATCATCCAGTTTTCATTGATGTTTATTTAGTGAATAATGCATTTTAAAAACAAGTGGTTTCAACCTTATAGTTGAGGGGAAAAAGAAGATAAAACTGCAAGAGTCGTTTAAAACAAAACCAATATAAAAACATTTCTTCCAGCTCATAAATCCTATAAAACATGCAGCATTAAACATGAACTTCCAGCAGATGAACATCTCATAATACTGTCTGGAAGTGAGAAATGTACAGGTTGTTTTTACTCCATACACATGAACTTACTTTGATCAGAAACACAATCATACTCCAAATCAATTAATCAATAAAGTCAATAAAAGAATCCCAAACTGCTGTGTGTCTTGTCCTCGCTATTAATGACGTCATTAGAGCTCCACTACTTCTAATTACCTGCTGTGACAGTGAGCTCTAATACACATCACACTGCCACCTACAGGTCATTTATGATTCTGCAACATTCATAGAGTCACTCCGGTCAACTTCCGGTTTTCAACTCGGATTCACTCGCTTTATACACAGTTTACAGCCGTTTTTATCTTATTTATGACTGTAATATCGCTCTTCTCTCAGGAACAACAGAAAAGATGTAAAGACATGATATTTTATCCGCTCCTTACCTCTGTAATGTGCGCATGCGCATAGTCCGGTTAAGAGAGACCGGGTTACGTCACAGACGGAGGGTGGGGGCATCTCCCTGTGACGTCACAGTAAGGTAACGTCTATAATTGGGAACGCGTCTCTGTTTCTCTCATTTCCGAGGTTTTTGCTTGTGAGTAAAGAGGCATAAACATGGAGCTCTTCAGAAGGTTGAGAAAGTTTTTTCAAACCAGAAGATCAAAGAAAACTAAGCAGATTGCTGAAATAAAGGAGAAGCTGGAACTCATGGAGAAAGTAGAGAAAGACTTGGATGCATTTTCTCTTCTAATGATAGAGAAGATAACAAAAGAGAAAGAAGAGAAAGACGTTCTGCTACAGACGGTGCAAAAGCTGGAGGGTACTTTGGCTTCTGAGCGAAAGCAGCAGGAACAGGACATAACTGAGAGAAGCCAAAGCTGGACGAGAGAACAAAAACAACTGGAGGAACGTGTTGCTCAGCTTGAGTTTATTTTGGATCAGACCACCATGGAGCTCCAGTCTTCCCTGGAAATCAATAAGGAACTGGAGAAAACTGTAGACTGTGAGAAAGAGACCTGGAACAGAGAACAAGAGAAAGTGGAGGAACATGTTGCTCAGCTCGAGGTCACTTTAGAACAGACCACCATGGAGCTCCAGTCTTCCCTGAAAATCCATGAGGAACTGGAGCAAACTGTAGAATGTGAGAGAGAGAGCTGGAGGAGAGAACAAAAACAACTGGAGGAACATGTTGCTCAGCTTGAGGTCACGTTGGAACAGACCACCATGAAGCTCCAGTCTTCCCTGAAAATCCATAAGGAACTGGAGAAAACTGTAGAATGTGAGAGAGAGACCTGGATGATAGAGCAAGAACAACTGAAGGAACATGTTGCTCAGCTTGAGGTCACGTTGGAAGAGACCACCACGAAGCTCCAGTCTTCCCTGAAAATCCATGAGGAACTGGAGAAAACTGTAGACTGTGAGAGAGAGAGCTGGACGAGAGAACAAAATAATTTAGAGGAACATGTTGCTCAGCTTGAGGTCACTTTGGAACAGACCACCATGGAGCTCCAGGATACTCAGAATCACTGTGAGAAAGTGAAAAATAGTGCAGAGCAGGAGAGAGATCATTTAATCACAGACAAAGAGCGACTGGAGGAACGTGTTTCTCAGTTTGAGCCCACGTTGGATTTTGAGGAAAAACAAGAGGACGAAAGAGAGAAAACTAAACTTGACATAGAGGAGAGGAACAACTTACAGCTTCAGACCAACAGGGGGCTCCAGGATACCCAGAATCTCTGTGAGGAAGAAAAGAAGACTTCAGAGAATAAAACAGAACATTATATGAGGGTCCGAGAGCGATGGGAGGAAATTGTTGCTCAGCTGAGACAAAAAACCTTCAAAAGAAAAGGAGAAATAGAAAAAGAAGAAGCCGACAAGAGAAACAGAGCGTCTGAACATGCCTTTTTCCTCTTTCTGTTTCTCTTATGGCTATTTATGATAGTTTTACACTTATAGTCAATAGTATAAAGCTGAGTGTAAAGCTATTGTATCTTGTAGATCGTCTCGTCTTTTGATAATTTTTTATTTCTGTTTTGTCAAATCTTTTTTTTTATCTTTTTTTTAATTTTGATTTTAATCTTTTACTACAAAGAGTCACAATAAACACTATTAACAACCATGATTTTTGTCTTCCTTACAAACGCCGTATGACCTCCTCATGGATTCTTCCACTAAGTTTATATTCCTCTTATGGGGCAGGGGGCTGTGGCTCGGGGTCATAATGCTGAGGGGGAGGAAGGTCAGGAGGGAGAGGGAAACTGGTCCTCAGTGCCACATTGTGCAAAACACCACACACCCTGATAATCTTACACACTTTTTCCGGGTGGTATAGAAATCTTCCATTTGAGACATCCAGAGCTCCACATCTGCATTTAAGGAGGTGAGGAGCATCTGAGGGGTGAAGCCTCTGTCACCTGTCATATTATAAACTACTTCAGGACAATGTTTACAATTTCTACATGTTGTTAAAGTCACCAAGAAGCCAGTCATCACGTCCTGCAGCTGCCTGTAGTCTGTTCCCTACACTGCTATGTGTCAGGATAAAGGAATCATGTGCTGAAGCAGGTCAGTGTGCCACAGTGAAGGGAAACCTGATGTATCGACTACCAACCTTAATAATAACATCCAAAATGACAAGAGTCCCTGGAGACTCTTTTTCTCCTTAATCTTCCATTGGCACCGCAGCATTTATGTTTTATTCCAGCTCATTATGGAAAGATAAAATAAACTGATATTTGGTCCTGTGCCATGAACATAAAAGCAATAAGAGCTACAGAAAAGCTCCTGCTTCCCTCTGTAGCGGGTATTTAAATCCCATTTAAAATCCTTTCAGTGGTTCTACATTCTGTTTCTATGAAGTGTTTTCACAGTTTGCATGTTAATTGGCTGTATGGTGCAATAAAGTGCATGTGAATTATGTGAATTTATGAACCACATCTGGCTGGAAAAGACAAGTGTCCAAATACTTTTGACCACACAGTGTGTATCAGCTGAAAAGCAGCAGCTTCGGATCAGTCGCGTTTCCACTGGGATTCAACTCTGAAATATTACTTTTGATTTGTATTATATGAAATATTTTATATTATATATTTGATATTATTTGTTTGGACTTTTCTTTCCTCAGCATCACTTGGATCTTCCTCCTGTAGCTCCGAGAGACGCCGTGTTCCAGGTGGAGGATGAAGACCCTCTGCCGGGATGAAACGAACTGTATGACCCCTGGAACGGTGAGTTTCTGAGGTTTATGGATTTTATTCTCTTAAAAACACAGAGTTTATCATTTATTATAATTATAATTATTATTAACCATCGGTATTGGAGTGAAGAGGGGAAAAGCGATGTTCCCCATTTTGTGTTTACTCCTGATCATTAGCATAAAGATCACAGACTTGCAGGAAAAAGTGGATACATTTGTCTAAAATAAATAAATAAAGAATGATAATAAAGAGTGATAATATTTCCATAAATGTTGCAGTGAGCAGAAATGGACCTTTCGGCTAATGGTGTAGGAGACATCATCATTAGCCTCATGCTAGCCGGGTTTGCTAGCGCTGCTTTTGTGTTTATTTTATTAGAAACGTCTACTTTTTGACTAAAAGATGAATAAAACTATATTTAGGTAAATAAGATAACATAAGTTACATTAGTACATAAGTTTACTTATAGTTCACTAAAAATCTGTGTAGTGTATGACTGAGTTGTTCCTCTGTGTGCTTCAGTAACTGCTGTTAAACTGAGAGGAAAGAAAAATGGGTTCAGTTCAGCAGAAATGAACTGATAAACAGTGTTAGACAAAGTGTTCAAATATTTACTCAAATATAAATTGTGATAACTTGTTAAAATGTTTTTAATGGTTTAATAGAGTAATTATTCAGGTTTAAACACACAAGCTGGTGGTGAAGGTAATATTGATTATAGATTCCTTTTACGAGACGCGTCTCATTGTGTGTTTGTCTCTTCAGACACAGGAAGACGGAGACAGGACACGGCATCAGTATCCTCCAAGCAGCTCGTCCCCTTTGAGGACTCAGTCTCCTCCAAGCAGCTCGTCCCCTGTGAGGACTCGGTCTCCCCCAAGCAGCTCGTCCCCTGTGAGGACTCGGTCTCCTCCAAGCAGCTCGTCCCCTGTGAGGACTCGGCCTCCTTCAAGCAGCTCGTCCCCTGTGAGGACTCAGTCTCCTCCGAACAGCTCGTCTCCTACCAGTCATGAGCCTCACATGAAGATGAATATAGAGCACATAGTGTTTGAACAGCTTTATGTTATAGGTTACAGATGGATTTCTGTCCAACACCAGGGGATCAGGAGGAAAAGGGAAAAAGATGAGATCAAGAGGAAGAAGATGAAGAGAAGATGTTATGGACTCATCTCTCTGAGCAACAGTTTTAAGTCTCATCTCACTCGTTCCTGTTCAGTATCTCACCTCAGGACTGGGGATATCAAAGATTCCTGTAGATGATGTGTTGTGTATACAGTAGAACATCAGCTGTAGGAGAACCAGGGAATAATTGACCAAACAAGGATTTAAATATCAAGATTTAGCAGAAAGGAGGAAGTTGTTTTTGCTGTGAACTGATCAAATGTTACACTAGGGCACTTTGTATTTGTGGAAGTGGTGTTACGAATCTCACGTGTAAACATTTAAATTGTTTTTATGCCTCGTTAGTCTTAAAACTAACATTTATAGAACTGACTAAAAGAAAGTTTTTTTTTTTTTCATGGATCACCTCATATCAGTGTTACATTCATTGTGTGTGTATAATGATGGCATGTCAGCTATAAGGGTGATGAAGGAAAAGTCAAATCTAAATGAAGTTTGTCACTTTTTTGTTTCTTGTCATTATTTGTTGTCCTCCCCATGTGCTGCTGTACACAGGTGAACAGAGACGTCCATTCCACACCAGACTTTTTACAGAAATCACCAAATCTTGATTTTAATACTGCTGAGATGATTTTATAGGAGTTTAGTTTCTTATTTTAATACCGATATAAAAATCCCATACATATTATGGTGTAGTCGTGGACCAGTTGAGAAAACACTAAGTGCTTGTAAAAAGACTGGCAGCAGATCAAAATCAATCACATCTTTCATTAATGTTTTTTCTTTTTTAAATACATTTTTGGACTTGATTGTATTCAATAAAAAATATGTATTAAAGTTAATTTACCTTGTGATTAATTTACCAGATTATTTTATTCTTATGATAATTTCTTACTTACAAACATCTTAAGTCGATAATTATGATTGAAGAATGACAAGAGACTATAAATACTACCATGTGTTTAAGTAAAACATCTGTTTGTGTTCAGAGAAGGTAAGTATAATGAATAATCTAAGGGAAATTAAATAAAGTTTTGTTAAAAGTGCAGTGTTGTCAGGAAACAGAAGGAAGCGAGGCCAGGTAGCATGAATGAATGATTTATTTTCTAATAGCTCATAACACACATCTGACACGCGCTAATCATGTGTTCTCACATTCTTTATTTTCAATGCACTTCTACTCCCCCTAATGGTCACTTTAAGTATAACACAACAACAGGTCACCACATGCAGTACAAACTAATTACACCTCAAATTAAACCCCACAAATTTTTTATCAAAATCACATTCCAAACTGCAAACACGTGTTTTCTATTAAATAATATAATTATAAATATTTTAATACCCTACTGTGTCTAAACACAGGAGCGCTACAGGAACTAGTGTAGGGTTTACAATCACACACCACTTCGCTTGTCTTAACACCACCCGTTTTCAGCTTCGGCGTCTGCATTTGAATCATTGAAGCCCCGCCTCTTTTGTGACGTCGGTATCTCTGATAGCGCCCTGGACTTGCTTTTATTGTCATGACAACTTTGTTGTGCTGCAGTTCAACACAAACATTTACTGACCACAGCAATGAAGCGCAAACAAACAGCTGAAATGTTTTTAATTGTTTTTAGTGATAAGCGTCAATGTTTTGAACAATCCGCTCTCCAAGACGCCAAAAAAGATTTTTCAGCCAGAAAGAGCGACTTTCAGAAGAAAGAAGGAGAAATAATGACAGATAATAAGACGGGTAACAGCTTTTATTTTGTAGATAAATTTAACGTTGCCAAGTGCAGAGATAAAAAAGGCAACATCAGAAGGCCAATGAATGCCTACATGGTTTGGGCGAGGAAACAGAGGCCCATCTTTTCCAAGGCCAATCCAAATAGCAGCTCTGCAGAGATCAGCATGCAGCTTGGGATCCAGTGGAACAAACTGAGTGAAGAACAGAAGAAACCCTACTACACTGAATCATGGAGGCTTAAACAGGAACACGAACAGTTGTTTCCTGGTAGGTGAACTTTCTTTATAGACAAATGGCAAAATAACAAAACAAACACATCAATTCTGACACTTTTATTGTTTTTATGTCGCCTCTTACTCTTTAAATTCTTCTTTTCTATCATGTAGATTGGGTTTATAAACCGCTTCCAAAGAAGGGAAGGAGAAAAGGCAGTGTGCAGAGTAGTGACTCACAGAGGAGACCTGATCATCAACCAAACCACCACATAGTCATGAACATGCCAGAAGAAGTACCAGTCCCTGACCTCGTGCCTGAAGTTAGTGATCAGTTCCCCGGCCTTAGCCACCAAGAACTGCTGTCTCCTAAAGACTTCTGCTTTGATCCTCCTCTTTTCCCTTCTGTTTCTGAGTCGACTTTCTGCCAGACCAAGTGATTTAGTAAACTGCATTGGAACAGTTTCAGAAGAATGACATGCAAATGAAGTTTTACTCTGCATCTTAAATAATCGCCATAATCGCCACTCATTTACTTTAATATGCAGCTAAAATTGTGCACTTCTGTTTACAGCACCTGCTATGGGTCTGAGTGTACAAGCAGTGAGGTTCAGCTCGAGGACGAGGAGGAAATCACTTTGCTCAACAACGACATCTTTTCCATTTTAAATGAGGATTGTGACTTTTTTAACCAGTCTGGAGCCCAGAATCATACTGAAGACCCCCACAACAGCACAGAGATCCTGGATTCTGTACCAGCCTTTGACGTCGACAGCTTCGAGGATCTGTTGAAGCAACTTGAAGAAATAGAAAATGATTCAGGAAAAGAGGAAGATGGTGAAATACGAACATTTCATGTACTTTAGTGTGCATGTTGTTTCACCATCTTAATTTTTTTATTTAATTTAAATAAATAAAGATTTTGAATTTCAATCATGTCTAATGTCTCTTCATCACAGAGAGCATTCAATGATGGTATTTTTTTTCTTGAAATCCACTTTAGTAAAGTCAGTGATGTTTGATGTCCTTAAAGAAAAGGAATTTGACAGAAACTGAAGTTGAGGTATTTCCTTGCAGCTTTAGTGCTTTGTTCATTTTGAGCTCTGAAAGCAATATAGCTGACAGTTAATGTGGGGCAGAACCTGATTCACTTAAACATCTGTACTTTATAATTAATCACATGGATTGGCACAAGAAAGTGGATGATCTTTCAGCAGTCATTCTGACAGGGTTAACACTGGATTCACCTCACAACACCTAAACACTACTGCTGGATGGAGCAGCGGGTGCGTGCACGAGCGGCGGTTGGTGAATGGAGGGTGGAGCCGGGGGGAAACGAGCGGTGAGAAGCAGATCTGTGGCTGATGGGACTAATCAGTGTGCTCTGTTTTAGTGACTGGTGACGAGGAGAAAAAGGAGAAAGACACCGAGCAGAGCTGAGCACGTGTGTGTGTGTGTGTGTGTGTGTGTGTGTGTGTGTGTGTGTGTGTGTGTGTGTGTGTGTGTGTGTGATGTAAAGTGTTTGAGTAAATGTACTTCGTTACTGTACTTGAGTAACTATAAGTGACTTCTTGTCTGATGAACTGTTCTGTATTGGTCCTGTTTACTTCAATAGTAAGGAATGTAGACCTGAGATCCTGATTATTGGTCTTTTATTACCCATAAGGCAGTGGTTTTTACCCTTTTTTGAGGCGTGACTCATTGTTTACATGAAGAAAACACAGTGCATGTAGGGGTACGGTCTCAGGAGGCCTGCAGTAAGTGTGCTGTGTGCATGTGATTGATAAATGTGCAGGTAGAAATTCAACTGAAACTGCATTCAATCTGGTTGATTATCAAGCAAGTTATTTTTTAACTACATTTAAGTTCCCTGTTATAGGATAACTTGCAATTTTGTAAATTCCAACTGTATTTCCATTCCTTCCTGTTAATACCTAAATATTCCTGATAATTCATATGGGAAGTTTCCAGTCTTGAAAATTCCTGCAACCACATTCCTAGGAAATACATGAGCTGTTCCTTGGTCGTGGGCACAGGGATATTTTGCCTGCCTTTTTTTTTTCTTTTAAGTTTTACATTGTTCTGATATCAGATGCCCCAAGAAATTGCAGTTTAGACACAGAAGCTTTGTGTATGTGAGGATCCTCTATAATTATTTGGAGAAAGAGTCTGGTGTCATTATGCCATGGCTTGGGAAGTCGGGATGTTGTTAATAAATGTGAACTGATTTAATGTCATACAGTGTGTCTGTGTTCTACATTACAGTGGGGTCTGAGGTTCGGTTCCTACCTGTGTTTTTCTTGTTCTGCCTTCTGCTTCAAATTCCTACATGTTCTATGAAAACCACTTTACAGTAATTTTCTTTTCCCCCTTTTTCTTTTACTGTCTTCTATTTGTTTAAGTGTTTCTTTGAGCATACAACATACAATACAATACAATACAATACAATACAATACAATACAATACAATACAGGTGTGAATCTACCTGTATTTGAGAGTTTATTTGTTAATTATCCGCTAGGTGGCAGTAATGGCACACTTACCAGTAAGCTGTAGAAGAGCTCATGATCTTCATATCACTTCACTTCTGCCCTCAGACTCTCACTAGTGTACAGAGATGATTGTGGATTAAACATATTAATGTGTGAATGTTAGATTTTGTGATGTTTCTTCTTATTTAGATCTGCAAAATATACCAGGACTAAAAGGTAAATAAAACCTGTGTTCCACACTCTTTATTGTTCTTTTACCAGGTCGTAAGTGTTCCACCTGCTGCAAGTTTTCCACCTGCTTTACTCCACTCCTACTGCTGTAGCGCCCCTTACCTCCACCTCCACCCCCACCATTATACAGCCTGCACTTACATTATCACTGCTCATTCATTATTTTTATATTTTTTAGTCATATTGTCTTTTATTGGATAGAAGATTTTGTGTTTTCTTCAAAAGGGAAATCAGATCTTTACATTTTCAGCACACAGTTTACAAAGTCATAGTTTGCTGGATCCTTCAGCAAGAATTCAGCAGCCAAATCTAATGTTAATGTACCAATGCAGATTCATGTCATTGAAAAAGACCTTCATATGTCATTATCATCATCATTATTATTCTTAAGTTAATAATATACAATATGTGTCTTTACAGCCTGGTAGTCAAAGTCCATCTCCTTCAGCCAGTGATTCATCTGCATCCAGTCCTTCATCTGCATCCAGTCCTTCATCTGCATCCAGTCATCTGCATCCAGTCCTTCATCTGCATCCAGTCCTTCATCTGCATCCAGTCATCTGCATCCAGTCCTTCATCTGCATCCAGTCCTTCATCCGCATCCAGTCCTTCATCCGCATCCAGTCCTTCATCTGCATCCGGTCCTTCATCTGCATTCAGTCCCTCATCTGCATCCGGTCCTTCATCTGCATCCGGTCCTTCATCTGCATCCGGTCCTTCATCTGCATCCAGTCCTTCATCCGCATCCAGTCCTTCATCTGCATCCAGTGATTCATCTGCATCCAGTCCTTCATCTGCATCCAGTCCTTCATCCGCATCCAGTCCTTCATCTGCATCCAGTCCTTTATCTGCATCCAGTCCTTCATCTGCATCCAGTCCTTCATCCGCATCCGGTCCTTCATCCGCATCCGGTCCTTCATCTGCATCCGGTCCTTCATCTGCATCCAGTCCTTCATCTGCATCCAGTCCTTCATCTGCATTCAGTCCTTCATCTGCATCCAGTCCTTCATCTGCAGCCACACCTGCTGTTTATTCCAGTTCTGCTCCTCTAATTATTTATTTCCGGTATTTTAAGCCACTCAGAGACTTGATATCATTTTACTCTTTATAAATATTTTTGCTAATATTATATAGTTGTGTTATGATTTTACTTTTGTGGATTTACTGCTATTTGTATCTATTGTTTTGTATTTGTATTTGTACCTTTGTGTGTTTGCATCAATTATAATTTATCGTTTGACATTGTTGTAGCATTTTCAGTCATTAAAAATAAAATGTTTTATTGTACATAGAACAGTGACTCATGAATTATTCTGTGAACCTGCTGAACCCATTGTCATCTTCATTATTATTATCCTTATTATTTATATATATATATATATATATATATATATATATATATATATATATATATATATATATATATATATATATATATATATATATATATATGAACTTTAAATGTTTGTTAAATGATGTAAACAATTATAAACTCAATCTGAACAGAGTGGGGATCCTGATTATGTTCCTCATCAAAAACCACTAAGAACCTGAACGTGATCTTCAGTCAATTTAGTGATCATCAGCACAGACCTCATAGTCCTCACCAGAGTCTGGATTCTTCTGAAAACACAGACAAAAGCCCTACATCACCTCTAATCCTCACTAATAATACATTACAAATGATACAAATGTACTATGATTTAAGTGAATCAATGCTTCAGTTCAGTGAGATTACAAGTTGGGTTTAAAGCTGTAGATTTTATAGGAGGGTGGATTTTATTTCTACATACTATTCTTTCCTTCAAAAAAGGATTAAGGGGATGATTTGGGAAAAGGTAGAGGTTTATTCATGTTTACTCCAATAACATCACTTGGGAAGGGCAGATTTGATTCTACCCCTCTGACATCTACTCGGGGGTCTGCCCTGGAGAATTAGTGAAATGAAACGGTACGTGGCAG